>NC_069729.1:8257522-8857522 GCF_027358585.1 Pangasianodon hypophthalmus | reverse complement strand
TCATGTGACACATTATGTCAGTGAAACATTTTTACTTCATATGTTTGCTGTTCTCATTCAGCGGGACCTACTTTCTACCTGGGCAGCAAATGTTGCTCAAATTTCTCTACTGTACAGGATTTATAGAGGATTTATTATATTAAGAGTTGTATTGCATATTTATGGGATAATCACATATAATAAGCAGGGAAAACAAAGTCCAAACTAAAGTGTTAGGACCAATGATTATATATATGAGTGGACAAAATAGCACTATACACTCTCATTGTGTGTTTTTGAAGTCTTTTTGGGTTCAAAATGGGAGTCTTGATATTACAGAAATTGGAGCTAGAGTTTGTGTGATAGAGACTTGGAGCTGGACAGCAGTGCGT
Organism: Pangasianodon hypophthalmus; assembly: GCF_027358585.1. Classification (NCBI taxonomy): domain Eukaryota; kingdom Metazoa; phylum Chordata; class Actinopteri; order Siluriformes; family Pangasiidae; genus Pangasianodon; species Pangasianodon hypophthalmus. Next base: position 8,857,151 of record NC_069729.1, on the reverse strand, counting down.
CCGCCTTTCACTCTGCCCATACAATTTTATGTGCATGTTCACTATAATTTATTGGAAATATATGGTTCTTCAGCTCACTTAAAGAATATATATGGTTATTTATTTTAACATTGTCAGGAGAAGACTTCAGAGCTTTGAGTCTGGCTTAGGTTTTGCTAGTGAGCTGACAATATCCATCATTTTAATCAAAATAATATAAGTAACAAATGTAAGGTACCAACTGAAAATAGCAGTCAACATTTACACTCAAGACAAAGTACTTTTTGAAAAAAAAAAAAAACAAAAACAAAAACCTCTGTTCACCATGATTTTCATCTAGCTCTGACACCTGCAATAAGTTACGTGTTCTTGTATGCTCTGCTTCTTCTGCAGTTTGTTTTAAAAGGAGAGACTGGCTAACATTACCAAGATATTTCAAGTGTTATACAGATCATACAGGCAATAAATTATTATGAAACTGAGCTAGTGTTAGCTGCTTTGGGATATGCCATCACTTCATCAACTCACATTGATTTGTTAGTTATAATATCAACGAGATAGTTTAGACATCAAAATGAGCAACATTCTGGAAAACTCCAAAGAACTCCCAAAGAACTGAGTGTCTGTTAGAACAGTTTACAGCAGAACAATACATGGCTCATAGAGGGCCTCAGAGACATTTCAGCTTCACTTTTGACTCCCTGTCACAATGTCCACTCATATATACTGTCATAGGAAGAAGAAAGTACACAGCAGAGGGTGATCTTATTGTCTTCTAGTCTGTCAATGTGACTGCAGCTGCAATATGCTGCCCTAGGAGACATTACTGATAGAAACAAAAGCACATACAAGTTGGTTTGATATCTATTCAAAAATTAACAATATGTCTGACATTCAGAATTAGTAGGTTAATTTGTATTTATAAACAGATTACTATATCAGTAGAAGCAGAAGTAACTGCTTAGTAAATGACTAACCCCAGTGTATTTCTTTTGGACTGGACTAGCCTAAACAAACTCCTGTCCTAACTAATGACTGTACAGTAATGGGATACAGAAAGTACACCCTCCTTAAATTCTACGTTTTTATTTATCAGGGCCTAAATAATAATTGTGTGGTCCTCACCACTTCTAAAAAAAATAAATAAATAAAAAATTTAAAAAATAACCTCAGGTGACAGCAAAAAAAAAAAAAAAAAAAAAAAAAATTAATTTAAAAAAAAAAAAAACAGATTTCAGTGTAATAATTTTTTCACAAAAAGTAGACCAAAATTCAGAAACCAAGTGGGAAAAAATAAGTACACTCTATAATTCAGTAACATGTAGAACCATGTTTGGCAGCAATAACTTGAAGTAAGTGTTTATCAGTCTCTCCCATCATTTTGGAGAAATTTTGGCTCACTCTTCTTTACAGAATTGCTTCAGTTCATTAATATTTAAGGGCATTTGTTTATGCACAGCTCTGTTAAGATCCCGCCACAGCATCTCAACGGGGTTGAGGTCTGGACTTTGGCTTGGCCATTCCAACACCTTGAATTTTTTCTTCTTTAGCCATTCAGATGTCGATTTGTTAGTGTGCTTGGGATCATTGTCCTGTGCATGATCCAATTTCGGCCCAGTTTAAGCTGCTGGACAGATGGCTTCACGTTTCTCTCAAGAATATTCTGGTATAAAGTAGAGTTCATCATGGTCTCAATTACTGCAAGTTTCCCAAGTTCTGTTGCTGAAAAACAAGCCCAAATCATCAGACCTCCACCACCAGGCTTGACAGTTCGTATGAGGTATTTGTGTTGATAACGCTCTGTTTGGTATTTGCCATTCATGGCAATGTCATGGAATTGTTCCAGAACATTTTTGGTTTGTTCAGAAGCAATTTTGCAACCTTAAGTCAAACTGCCATATTCTTTTTGGTAAAAAGGGTTTTTTTCCTAGCCACTCTTCTATGAAAGCCATACTTGTTCACTCTTTTTCTGATTGTGCTGTCATGAACATTTAATGAACATAAACATTTAATGTGCTTACAGAGGCCTGTAGGTCACATGATGTAGCTCTTGGGTTTTTCTTCATATCTCTGAGAATTAAACTGCCTGACCTTGGACTGAATTTGCTGGGACATCCACTCCTGGGAAGATTGGCAACTGACTTGAAGGCTGTCCATTTGTAAACAGTCCTTTGAACTGTAAAATGGTGAATTTCAAATTGTTTGGCGTTGGCCTTATAACCATTCCCAGATTGATGAGCAGCAACAATTGCTTCTCTGAGGCCATGGCTGATGTACTTTCTTTTGGCTTGATGTAGACACACCTGAGCGCTCCAGAACATCAAACTGCCAAAAGTTCTGCTTTTATAGAGGTAGTCCCACTTCTTGATGATTAACTAATCTTGTGCATTTCATTAGCACCTGGCTGCTAATTACTCTCTAAATAATTGTGGAAGTAGGAAGGATGTACTTTTTTTTCCCACCTGGTTTCTGAATGTTGGTTTACTTTTTTTGGGAAAAAATGACTACATATTGAAATTTGTTTTTTTTTTCCCCACATAAGGTTATTTGTTTGTTTATTGCTATTTAGGTGCGGATAAATAAAAACATAGAATTGAAGGAGGGTGTACTTTCTTTTTCCCATGACTGTGAAGTCATTGGCTATGACAGTAGTTTGTTTAGGCTAGCCCAGTCCAAAAGAAATCCACTGGGGTTAGTCAGAACTTCAGTTTTTTACTGATAAAGTAATCTGTTTATAAATGCAAACTAATTAACAAACTAATTCTGGATGTCAGACATACTGTGCTTTTCTTTCTATCAGTAATGTCCCCCAGTACACCATGTTGCAGCTGCAGTCACACTAACAGACTAGAAGACAATAAGAGATCATTCTCTGCTGGTCATCACTACACATTATAAACGTGTGTGGGTTTTTTTTGTTTGTTTGTTTGTTTTGTTTGTTTTTTTAATGAATCCAAAAAGTGGTGCACTGAAATTGAAACGTGTATACAGACTGGTACACTTTTCCATAATTTCATCCTCTAAAGCTGTTTAAACATCTATTTTGCAGAAAAGAAAGTACAATGGTCACTGACTTTATTTTTCAAATGCCCTATTTTTGGCCCTATTGTTGTCTTTTCCCTCTACACACCACATGCAAATGTAAATTATTACTCCAGCCTTCTAGAAACTCGAACTGGCACTTAAAGTTTTCTTTACCATGCCCCCATGTTGAGTTCATAAATCTGTTCATAACTCTGTAATGTTACATATATGTTACATCAGAGCAAATCATGTATGTTTACATGTATTTGCTGTCAGTACCACAGTGTGTTTGACCTTGAGGTGTCAGACCCATCTTAGTTGCCTTTTTGCTTTTACTATGTGATCTACAGGGCTGGTTACCTGTTTACCATAATGTGGAAGAGCAATGTCCAGTGCTATGTGTTATGTTTGTTGTTATTCCCAATCATAGCAGAAGTGGCTTAATATGTCTAAATTCTGTATAAATGAATAGCGAGATGTTTAGGGGTACATTCTGTATGCTGTGTTGTGATATCCACCCTCTTATGTCATATATGCTCAAAAAAGTTGCACTTTTATAACAGCGCTTGTTGTATGTTGTACAGAATTGATTTTGATTGTATATATGACAAATAGAAGATTGTATAAAAGGATATATACAAAGATCTTGCTCATGCCCAAATTGTAAATTTGTGTAAAATTGTTTCCATCTGAATATCAATACAAGTTCATATTTAATTTGAAAACATAACTGTAGCCCAAGGTTTTCCCTTTGTTTTGTATTATTATCCACTATCAACCAAACCTTGTTTTAAAGGACCAAAAGTAATTGGACAAACTAACAAGCATAAATTAAATTGTCATTTTTCGTACTTGGTCGCAAATCCTCTGCAGTCATTGACTTCCTGAAGTCTAAAACACTTAGACATCACCAGACGCTGGGTTTCTTCCCTATTGATGCTCTGCCAGTATTGCATCTTTAGATTCTGCTTGTTCTTGGCGAGTTTCGCCTTCAGATCAATGTTTTTGAATGACTTAACCAGAGCCCAGACCTGAATCCAACTAAAAAGCTTTGGGGTGACCTGAAGCGGGCTGTTTGTCTGATTGGAACCAAACCAGTCCAGAAGGATTCTCTGGAGTCCCATTATCAATAATTATCCAAAAATGTGGAGTTTTTTATTTAACCTTTGAAGGCATGTCAAAATTTTTGAAGTGCCCCTTTTACTTAATTGGCTATAACTCTTGAATGGAATGAGATATTTTAACCGAAATTGACAAACTTATGTATGGGTTCAATTTGAGGACACATAAAAAAAATTACTGACTGTGACCGGTTGGTGGCACTATAACAGGAAAAAACATGAAATTGGCTCTAACTATGGAACCATTGGTCCAGTTGACTTGGAAATTTGCACGCAGTGTCTTTCTCAAATGTCTAATCAATGTTTGGGAGGACAGTTGCATATCTTGAAAAACATGTCCGCCATTGGCCAACGAAATTTTCAGCAGCTATTAGACAAAGTTAACAAAGGCCAGTTGGAACTAAACTTGGTGGACTTGCTTGGCCCCAGAAGTCTGTGAGAAATTTTGCTCAATCAAAATAAAACCAGTGCAGGACAATTGTATGTACTCCTTAGATCAATAATTATTGAAAAAAGTTGAACTTTCTATGCATCACCATGACGGCACGCAAAAATGTTTGAAGAAGGCATGGCCACTTTTAAATGGAAGTGGCCATAACTCCTAAATGGAATGAGATATTTTCACCAAACTTGGCACACTTATGTCTTGGCTCAATCTGAGGTCACATGCACAAAATGGCCAAGTCGTGGTGCTATAACAGGACAAAACATGAAATTGGCACTAAATATGGAACCATTCATCCAATCAACTTGAAATCTTGCACGGAGTGTCTTTGTCCAAGGTCCCATCAGTTTCTATGAGGACAGTTGTGAATACTGAAAAACAAGGCGGCCATCGGCCAATCAATGGTCTGTGCAAAAATTGACAAAAATTGGCCACTGGGAGACGTTGTACATGTGTAAATTATTGTATATTATTCGTACATGGTATTCATATCATATGTTAGATCTCCACATTCTGAACAACTTTGCCTCATGAACCACTGGTGTCAACCAAACTGTTCATTAAATATTTGAGATTATTTAAAAAACACACTTTTGTGAACTAGTCCTAGGGTTTTTACTCAATCACAACAAAACCAGTGTAGAACATTTTCCTGGACTCTCTAGGTCAGTAACTAATTTAAAAATACTATTTCAAATTGCATGGAATTAAGTAAACACATGCAACCTATACATCAATCAGCCATAAAAACCACTGACAGGTGAAGTGAATAACATTGATTATCTCATTACAGTGGCACCTGTCAAGGGGTGGGATATGTTAGGCAGCAAGGGAACAGTCAGTTCTTGAAGTTAATGTGCTGGAAACAGGACAAGCGTAAGGATCTGAGCGACTTTGGCAAATTGTGATGGCTAGATGACTGGGTCAGGGCATCTCCAAAACGGCAGGTCTTGTGGGATGTTTCCTTTATGCAGTGGTAAGTACCTACTAAAAGTGGTCCAAGGAAGGACAACCAGTAAACTGACGACAGGGTCATGGGCACCCAAGGCTCATTGATACACACAGGGAGTGAAGGCTAGCCCATCTGGTCCGATCTTACAGAGCAGTAGGTTGCACAAATTGCTGGAAAAAGTAAATGTTGGCTATGAGAGAAAGGTGTCAGAAAACACCATCACAGCTTGCTGCATAGGGGGCTGCGTAGCCGCAGACCGGTCAGAGCACCCATATTGACCCCTGTCCATTGCTGAAAGTGCGTACAGCGGACATATGAGCATCAGAACTGGACCATGGAGCAATGGAAGAAGGTGACCTGGTCTGAAGAATCATGTTTTCTTTTACATCATGTGGACAGCCGGGTGCATGTGCGTCGCTTACATTGGGAAGAGATGGCACCAGTATGCACTATGGGAAGAAGGCAAGCCGGTAGAGGCAGTGTGATGCTCTGGGCAATGTTCTGCTGGGAAAGCTTGGGTCTTGGAATTCATGTGGGTGTTACTTTGACACATACCACCTACCTAAACATTGCAGACCAAGTACACCCCTTCTTGGCAACAGTATTCCTTTATGGCAGTGGCCTCTTTCAGCAGGATAATGCGCCGTGCCACACTGCAAAAAATTGTTCAGGAATGGTTTGAGGAACATGGCAGAGTTAAAGGTGTTGTCTTGGCCTCCAAATTCCCCAGATCTCAATCCGATCGAGCTGGTGCTGGACAAACAAGTCCGATCCAAGGAGGCCCCATCTCGCAACTTACAGGACTTACAGGATCTGCTGCTAACGCATTGGTGCCAAAGCACACAGCTTAAGGAGTCCATGCCTCGACGGGTCAGAGCTGCTGGAGCTGGAGATCAGAAAATAGATGGTGCTACAACAGTTTAAATGTTTAAAAATGCCATTTCTTTACCATAAATTACCATATACTTCTTAAAATTAACTTGTTTTTCCTTTGCTTTAGGTGCTTACAGGCTTGCACAATATTAAGTAATATCTTTTTACGCATGCCCTTAGAGGCCCTAAAGTGTTGAACCTTCGATAATTGCTGCTCACAGCTATATTTATATGTTGTTATTTCACATTGAGGGTGGAAAAAGTTCAGACATTATTTATCTTGGTTTCATTCATTTCACAAAAACCTGTGTATCCTTTTTATATCCAATGTGTGTATTATTCAGAATTCAAGGGAAGGATGTAATACTGCTAAACCAAAGCTAAAAACCACCAATGCAGTGATTATTTTTTTCCTAGAATAATAATAATGAGAAATAAGACATGTTCTGGAAACTCATTGTTATTTTTGCTATAAAATGCATTCAGATAAACAGAGAAACACAAACATTACAATTAAATTTGGAAGAACAATAAACCAGAACCCACAGGGTCATACACATTATAAAACATACTACCAAGCCATGTTACTCTGTTTTCAGACCTTTTGAAGCTTTAATTCACATTTTTTAATCAAGGTTTCATAAATACATCTCTCTCTCTCAAAAAAAAAAAAGAAAAGAAAGTGTCCATAGAACTAGTCTGAAGATCTCAATGTGCGCACATTGGACTGTTACTGATGTATAATTAGAAGAATTTATAATGACAAAAGACACTATATAATAGGAGGATTGGAAAAGCTAAGTGCTGGCTTTATATACAACTGAACACACAACACTGTAAGAGACAAAGACTACATATAGTAATGATTGTTTTATGCAGTGTGAATGACCTGAAAACAGGAATGTAGAAAAAAATCTACATAACAAAAACATTACTCACTCATATCTTTCCCATATTCTATATTGATAAAACTAATTCTAAGAAGCCTCTCCTATGGAACTCCACTCAAAAACACTGCTCAAAGAATGATCTCAATTTTCAAGAAGAAAAGATTGTGTGCGTTTCTTGTGCGTGAGTAAAGAGAAGTTCTAGGTAAGCTATACAACTAATTATTCACACTGCAGTAATCTTCCATCATTTCATCTTGACAGGCTCTTTAGTGCTGTGTCCATTTGATACTTTTCAGATCAATGCCTTCTTGCACCATCTCCCACAGAGGACTGTAAAACAAACAATCTGTCAGAAAAGCTATAGACATTACTATTAAATTTGTTCGGGTCCCACCAAGGCAATGTAGAGGTGAATAAATTACCTCATCTCCCGTAGACGGTGAACCTGCTGAATGCACTTCTCCGCTGTGTAGTCCACTTCCTCCTCTGTAGTAAAGCGCCCAATTCCAAACCTGCACACGAGTGATAACTGCAGTTACCCTAATGCTTGTAGACACTAATTAGCAAATTAAAAACTCCAAACCTAATGCGTACCGGATTGAGGAATGGGCAAGATCCTCATCTGTTCCTATTGCTCTCAGTACGTAGGAAGGTTCTAAAGAAGCAGACGTGCATGCACTACAAACAAGGGACTATTCTCAGTTAGAGTAACAAGACACAACTTCTAAACAACAGTTAGAGTAAAACACAAGATAAGATTTTCATCAGTATCTGAGTAATAACTGACCTCCCAGAAGAAAGTGCAACATCTTTTAAGGCCATCAGCAGACTTTCTCCCTCAACATAGGCAAATGATAAATTGACGCATCCTAAAGGATGATGAAAGGTGTCGCACATCACCATAATATCCAGTACAAATACATACAGTTCCCTCCAAAAGTATTGGAATGGCAAGGCCAATTCTTTTGTTTTTGCTATACACTGAAGACATTTGAGTTTGAAATCAAAAGATGAACGAGACAACAAAAATGTCAGCTTTCATTTCCTGATATTTACAACTAGATGTGTTAAACAACTTAGCGTCTGTTAAACAACATGGCACCTCTTGCTTGAACTCATTCTTCAAGTGATCAACAATATTGGAATATGTGTCTGACAGGTGTTTCTTGTTGCATAGGTGTGCCCTATTAGATAGACTGTTTTTAAATAATTAATAGCTCTGAATGTCTACTCTTGGATTGAGCCCTGGTTTTCACCTGCATTTGTTGTTAAAAAGGATAAACCAGCATCAAGACCTGAGCGCTGCCTATGGGAGAAAAGCAAGCCATTGTGAACTTGAGAAAGGAGAGAGAACCACTGCACAAGCATTAGGCATAGCCAATACAATAATTTGGAATGTCCCGAAAAAGAAAAACAACTGGTATACTAACAACCAGACATGGAACTGGTCGGTCAAGCTTCTAAAGAGGAGACTGAAGGGAGAAACCCCCCAAAACAACAACAAATGAAAGAACTTATGGTACAAGCCTGGAAAAGCATCACAAAAGAAGAATGCAACAGCAAGGGATATGCAACCAAATATTAAGTGTTATTTACTTTAACTTACTTTAAGACTATCTGTGACTATACTTTTGCTCACCTAAAAATTGGGTGGTTTGCAACCAAAGGTGCCATGTTGTTTAACACATCTAGATGTAAATATCAGGAAATGAATGCTGAAATTCTGATCTATCGTCTTTTGATCTCAAACCCAAATGTCTCCAGTGTATAGTAAAATCAAAAGAATTAGCCTTGCCATTCCGAAACTTTTAGAGGGGACAGCAAGTCAAGGCACAATTTCAGCAGGGTTGTTTTGCAAGCATGAACTTCAAAACCATTAAAAAAAAAAAAAAAAAATCAATTTGCAGCAGGACAGCACAGCATATCACTGTACATATCACTGTAATATAGTGAGTTTGGGCTGTTCTCTTTACTGCTTAATTCCAACTGTTTACTTAGATGTGAGCTTTCTGCCTTCATGGTACACATTCACCTTTTGCAAGAGACCTATTTCTGTCCTTATTGTAAACTGACATCTGCACTGAAGCACGACGCATGTGCACATTTGGCAAATCAATAACATTGTGCATAATTCCTTTGCATCAACAACAATAAATGTGGGGAAATCCTCCAATGCAGCAGCAAGATGAATAGACTTGCAGTACAAGCTTTAATTCCAAAGATTATCAGCTGAGTTCCATAGCTAATAAGAGTGAGAAAGGAAAAAAGTACATCTGTAGCTTTCGCTATTTTGCGCCCAATGCTGGCACTTCTTTATCTAAAGAATCTAAGCATTTTCACTGTGGTCACATGGCCACACATAGGTTATGCATCCACTCTAGAGCAACATATGAAGGTAGACCATCTGATTTTAAAAGATGTGTGTTCACACAACTCTGAAAAATGAGGTGTCACATTTAGGTCAAAAAGAAAAATTTATTGCAACACTTCAACCTTGCAGCATTGGAATGGGCACCCCGTAGTAGCACTAACAAAACAAATTTGATTAATTAAAGTCATATGAACAAATTTATGGCAGTTTCTTCGCTTTGAGTTAGTTTTTACTAAGTTTACCTTCTATCAACAATTTAATCACAAAATTTTTGCTGTCTGTGAAAGACTCCATGGTTTCAATTATCAGCAACTGGGATGTGTTGCAGTTGCTTCACTGATAGAGTTCGCATCAAACTCAAGTCTTCTAATTAAGCTAATTCAACAAACCTCCGTTACACAATTGAAAATATTTGACTAAACGTCTAAACATTTAAAATCAAGGCATGTCAGTATTTTATGTGATAACTGGAGAAAAATGTTATTCCATATTTGATAAGATTATTTCATATCTGGTAACTAGAACAGCATGTTATTTGGCAACACTTCCAATAGCTGATTTAAAACGGTCTTTTTAATATAGTCTCTAATATTAACCTTGTTTGACACTTCTTATGTGAGTTAAGATTTTTTACTATGGTGTTTAGCCTTTTTGTACTTCAGGATTCTGGGCTGAATTCAAACTGAACACATTGCCCAGTCCACCTGGTTGGTACACAACATGCTTTTCATGTACTGTAACCTATAATTCATGGCACTTTATTCACTGGGTGGCACCACGCACTTCTGTGGGTTAGTGCAATTTTGTCATGCTCAGGTATTTCAGAGAGGTCAGTTTCTCACAAACATCCGAGTGTCTAACCTGGATATCGCTGTTCAGGATCTCCATTCATCACAACATCAGGAATCTCAGACATTATCTTCTGCACAAGACGATTAGCAAGCATGGAGACTCGGGCATGGTCATACTGTAAGAGGAATCATTTTTAGGCTTGTACATGTGTATATAAAGCTTACACGTTTAGTCCACTTAACACAAAATAGTGCACAGGAGTAACTGTTAGGTTCTACCTCCATTTCTTGCTGGGCAATCTCGCAGGCAATGCCGAGACCCACAGCCAGTGGAGTGGGTACAGTGCCTGAGCGCAGGCCTCTCTCCTGACCCCCTCCACTCTGCAATGGCTCAATACGAACCCTGGGCCTCCTCCTCACATACAGAGCACCAACACCTGGTAATTTACAAAAATCACAACTTAAATATTCTACAATATACAAATTCTCAGCTTAGCCTGCAATCTTTATTGTCTTTGAATAAAATGTTTTAAAAAAGTAGATGTCTTATTATACCTTTGGGGCCATATATTTTGTGGCCACTAATAGACATTAAATCCACTTTCAAGGTAGAGACATTGATGGGGATTTTTCCGACTGCCTGGGCTGCATCAGTGTGGAAGAATACATTCTTGGACCTACAGATCTGACCTAAAAGAGGGAACATTAGCCGAAGAGGAAGACAATGATGTGGCTGCACAGTTTCATAGTTAGTCATATATGTACAGTACACTTGGCCATAGCTATGTGCACCGGGACTGGAATCCCATGAGATCCAATAAAATAGTTACAGGAGCACGTTGTTTTTATTTTCATGTGAGTGGTGAGATATCAATCTTGTGGGACAAAGAAAGGCTTTAATGGTTTAAATGAATGGATTATCTTTCAGGGACTAACACCAACCACGTTTGTGAGAAAATTTCTTATAGGTGCAATTACCTATTTCTTTGATTGGTTGTTTGACTCCAATCTCATTGTTAACAGTCATCACAGAGACCAAGCTCGTATCAGAACATATTGTTTCCTCTAATTGCTGAAAAAAGCATAATGCAATGATACAATTAAATTAACAATAGTAAAAATAATATCTTTTTTTTAGAAAAATCTATGTGCTTGATACAAATCCGTCAATGCATCACACCTGGAGGTCAATCAAGCCATTTTCTTTTACGGGCAGGTAGGTTACTTTAAATCCCTCAGCCTCTAGGACACGACAGGAGTCTAGTACACACTTGTGTTCTGTCTGTGTGGTGATGATGTGTTTCTTCTTGGCTTTATAGAAACGGGCCACACCCTGTGATCAAATAAGCAAGTTGAGAATAATTTCTCTGCATATGTATTCTGCAATGACACTAAACAGTACTGGAAAGTCATGAAAAACTGTTCCGTTATCTGCATTAAGATATGATACTTTGCGCTCATCTTTACGTGACCCTTCTTGTTATAGAATAAGGAAGCACTTACTTTGATGGACATATTGTTGGACTCTGTGGCACCACTGGTAAACACAATTTCTCGTGGATCAGCACCAATTAGATCTGCTACTTGCTGGAGGGGAAATACACAATAGTACAGACATAAACTAAGCTATTTCAATTTGGCTTACATAAGCAAAAGCAAACTATTAAGGTGTAGTCAAATTGGAGCCAAGCAAAGCATTAATTGTCCCACTTACCATTCATTGCACTGTTTCTCGCAAATACGTTATACTTCCAGAAGTATGTTTTGTCCTTTTTCAAGTATTTTCTTAACATTTTAGCTTTTTAATTTTGTTGTCAAAGATTTATAATAATATAGAGAGAGAGAGACTATGGTGATATTTTGCGGATGCATGCTTCAAACGCAGCTTTGAAGCCACTGGATTCTGTTTACCATTCAGCATTAAAGTTCATAACAAAAGCCAGAAGCTGTATGCATCACTGTGATCTCTATCAAATGGCTGATTGCCCTACGCTTTCAGTCCAAAGGCAGACACACTGGAGTATTTATATCAAAGATGTATTTTGTGTGGTAATATTTTGAAATGTTACTGGGAGTCACGTTCAGACAAGCCACATTTGAATTAATAGGGTGCATGTTATTTTAATCTTTCTACTATCCTAAGATGCTGCACTGGCATAGTTCAGCAATTAAAAAAATACAAATTTCCCTGTCCATCGACCTCCATAAAAAACTAGCATGGCAACAATCATGATGCTGTCCTCAAAGTTTTAAGAGAAACAGAGCTCGTCAGTGTGTTTAACATTGCTAAAAAATTTTTATAGTTCCACTTGGAAACCTGACACAGGGGTGTTTGGCTCTGATGTGCCATCTATTAAATGTCACTTTTAAATCTTCTGGATGTACATTTGATACACAGTGAGTGTGTGAACAATGCCACTCACTCTACTGCTATCACGCAAAATCACGTGACAAGTATAAACCAGGCCCTTCTGCTTCACATCTCACTACTCCAGCATGGATTATTTTCCTACAGCAATAGAACAGACTGGTAAATCTGTGCAAGGAATATTCCTTTGGTTTTTAGTCACTTACATTACACACAGCCTACATGCAATATGTTACTAACATAATAAAATGTTCAAATATTACATTAGTCCTATATTATAAATCTGGAATTAAAAACGAAAAAAAAAAAATTGTAGGGTGGGCAAAGCCTGGGGTCAGAGAAAATTCATACTGTCCATCTGGGGTTGTTTCCCAAATAGTTTGGGAACCCCTGGTTTAAAGACAGTGAGAAACATTACAGAAAACCACCACACGTTTGTGGCAGCAAGAGAATTTTTAAATATTTATGCAACAATTTAAAAAAAAAAAAAAAAAAAAAAAAAAAAAGAGTATATTAGTAGGCTGCCATCAGATTGCTGAATATTGTGTGACAGGGATTTTTATTGTCATGCTGCACAGCAAAGGAAGCAGTTTGTTTTGCTGCAGTGTGAAGAAGAGGAAGAAGAAGATGAAGAAGTAATTGAATGTAACATTACTTCAGAATTACGAGTGGTACTAAAACAAAGAAATATCAACTATCCACAGAGATGTCCAATAAAACAGTGAAATATAAAATCATAGGTACTTTTCTTGCTCTTTCCATTGCACTCTCACTTTCCCACCCATAAGCATGAGTCCTGGAGTGTGGATTGCCGTAGTAGTTCACTTGGTAAGGGAGCATGGCATCCACTACTCTTGGGTCCTGTAAAGACAGACATAAACCACATTGTCCACATCAAGGTCAGCCAAACAGCACTTTAAGTCATATGCAGTAATTACTGCGGCGTTTTTCACAACTCAAATCAATTGTTCTATAAAGATTTCCCACAGGCAGTAGACATTAATACACCACAAAGTTTCAGTGTTTCCTGTAAAGTTATTAGTTACTGCTTAACATCCACATCATATATGCTTCTTAAGAACATTTCCGGTAACTATATAAAATACTTCCCATTGGTGTTGTGGCCTGGAAGTCCATGTAGAGCGGCCGCATTTCATTTTTCTCCAGTGTCCTACGTTTGATCCCTTCTGTGGATTAACACGATAAAACACAGCCGTGACAAAAATTTAAGTTTTTTATTAAAAAAAAAAACAGTTTGATTTGTATTAAATTTACTATCATCGGTAAACCTAACGTTTGTTTATTTTACACACTTTCGATATACCCCACTTAGAGACCCAGCTAACTTCGTTAAACAACTTGAGAAGCCAGCCAATGTTAGAACGAAGAGCTAGCAAAGGCTAGCAAACACACGCTGTATAAAATCAACTGCGTCATGGGGGAGAAACTGGAATGTGTAATTATCAAGGGACATTTAAAAAAACATCCAGCAAAAGCTAACATTACCTCTGTGTGTGTGAGAGGCACTGACAGAAGTTTGTGGAGAATTCAGTCGAAGGCTAGAAGAAGAAATCCCACGTATGGAGCCCGAAAACGCCTTCACAACACTCTTACTTATCATCTTCACGCGTTTTATTTCCTTTGCAAATGATAACTGGATTTTCAATAATGGCTCACAATCAGTTACAAGTAATTCTGGTCCGTTTTCCCTTCACACTGGTAGCTGTTTAAACATCAGTAGCAAGGACACCCCACACCTCTTTACACTGTCACGCGGCAGATGGACACTGAGCGCAGTGTATACAGTAGAAGCGGCGCTGCATAACACTGAGGTGTGGGCGGGTTCCGTCTGTCCTTACAAACTCTGATAGGATATTTTTTATATATAGGTGGGATTTCAATAACGTACATGAAACACACTGGTTTTGGAGTAAAAAAAAAAAAAGAAAAAGAAAATAGACCCGTCTTGTCCAATAGAAATGTAAAATCTCAACCAACAGAACTATAACTTCCTGCGCTTTCGCGTTCACTCAGCGTTACGTCACAGCAACGAAGCAAGTACTTCCGGGTGCGTAACACCGGGGCTCTGCATTGGTATGAAAGTACTGAATTATCTATTAATTTTGTGCCAAAATTTTCAAATTAAATTAAATCCACAAGCAAATGCAAGTAATGAAGAATCAAATCAAAATTATTTTTTTAAAAAGATTATTTCTGATCCACTCTCTAATTTTGCTTTCACTTTTTTCTATCTGTGGATTTTTCTGATGCAGATCTTTTTTTGCTACTGGAATCTTTCCTTTGCTTCTGACTTTTGGCACATTTTTTACTGGTGGGGGTCCTGCAAGAAGGCGTTCACCTTAAATCTCTATAGGGAGGTGGGAGGTGCTCTGAAAGTTAGCCACGCTTGCCCAATTAAAGATGGAGTATCCTCTGACATGGAGGAATTATCAGAGCCGTGTGCTCAACAGCAAGGAAACTGTATTGTAGTTGCATTAAAAAAAAAAAAAGCTGACAAAAGTAATATGGGAGCAACTGAATTGTTTGTAAATGCATTCACATATTTCTTTATCAGACAAGTGTCTTAATTTCATGCAGTTAAGTAGCAGTTTAAACAGTTAACGTTAGCTAGGGACAAGGCTGAAACTGGCTTCTTATCCCTACTTTCCGTTACACCTTAAAAGGTCCAGGTCTTAAAAGCTCGCGCCTGTAGATGGTGCCATGAAGCGTATTATCACATACAGTTTCCTACACCATAATCTCCTTATAATAATAATAATAATAATAATAATAATAATAATAATAATACACTTATTTTCATATGAAATGGTCTCAAATGCCAAGTTCACAGGCTATTATTTAAAAAAAAATCTACAGTAAATTTCTTCTTATTGAGTAATTTGAAAGTATATTATAGCCTATTTAGTTTCATGCAGAATTGTCAGATTTTTTTTTTTTTTTTTTTTTTTTTTTTTGACATTTTCGTAATGAAAGGATAATGCTATCTGAAATAGGCAGAAAGTGGTAACAAAAAAAATCAGAATAAGAAGCTGGTGAATAAGAAACCAGCTTCAGTCTCGTCACGTAGTTATCTTTTTAAACTGCAACTTAACTGGAAAATATATGAAATACGTGAATGCGTCTACAGACAAATCAGTAGCTACCCATATGTTTTTTTTAATGCAACTACAATACAGTTTCCCTGCTGCTGATTTTTTTTAAATGCTTTATTATAAACACATGATACATACAACATATAACATGTCACAACTGGACAATGTTTCATGTACAACATTATGTTACCACTAAAACAAAATAAGGGTAGAACATAACCATCAATTATATTATATAATTGTATTATAGAAATATATACATGTGAGGGTACATAAGCACCATTAAGCACTCTTTTTATATGAAAATGGTAAATGAAGAGCATATTGCAACTTTTTTGGTTGCTTTTCTGTTTTTGGATTTTGACATTACATCCATACTCATTTTTATCTCCTTCTCAAACCCTGTAAAATGAGGCTTGCAGTTTGTTAATATGCATCTGTGAAATTTACATAAAAATAAAATCAAATTTATAATGAATCCAGCATCATTTGAGTAATGATAGCCCTGGTAACCATATTACCAGAACTACATTCTTTTATGTAATAGGTATTTTGTATTCTGAGAACACAAAAGTCTGCAAACTCAAATAAAGCACTTTCATTATTAAATTGCTGACTCACTAACAACCCATTCCTAAACCTTCTAAGGAAATAAAGATTTATTCCTACACAAAACATTGCAGTTTTTCCAAAAAAAGAATCTTTGGGGTGAAAGATTGTGTTCGTAGATAAGAATCCAAGCAGTGAATGCTTGTTGATAAAATTTAGAGAGTTTGGAAGTTTTTCAATTTTATAATTGCACATTAAAAGAAAATCTAAACCATCTAAACTCAAAGGAGAGAAGACATAACTAGGAATTATATTCCAGACGGATGATGGATTTCGAAGATACTGTCTAAGACAGCTGATTTTAAGGTTATTGTTTAGAGAGCTAAAATCAATCAAATTTAGACAGCCTTTATCATGTGAGTTTAAGATGATTGATTTCTTAATATAGTGAACTTTATTTTTCCATAAGAATTTTGTCAACATCCCATCAATTAATTTATAGGGCTGTTTGTCAACATAAAATGACTGAGCAGCATAATGTAAACGAGAAATGCCTTCTGCTTTAGTGAGCAGAACTCTGCCTTTATGTGATAAATCTCTTGTCATCTTTATTTTAACCCCCAAATAGGTAACACTTTCTTTTACAGGAATGTTACAAATGGAAGATTTCAAACAGTTGCCAACTGGGAGTTTGTTGATATTAAGGTGAAGACCTGAGGCTTTGGAAAAGGGCAGAAGAGTCTGTAATGCTATGGCAAACTGAGAGGCATCCTTTAGGAACAATGCAGTGTCCTCAGCTAACTGACTTATTACTACTTCGCTGCTGTCAATAGTGATTCCTTTTAATGGGAACTCTCTAATATGAAAGGTTTGAAGTTATGTAGCTATCAGAACCAAATACGGAGAGCTTGGGCATCCCTGCCTAACTCTGTGATTCAGAGCAAATCTAGGAGAGATACCAGTGCCGAGTTTGATAGCGCTATTACCATTGGTGTAAAGCATTGTAACAGATCTGAAGAAAAAAAAAAAAGTCGCCGAATCCCACCTTGTGAAGGGTTTGTAACAGAAATTCGTGTTTCAAGGAATTGAAGGCTTTATAAAAGTCCAAGAAGAGAATAAAATCATTAGAGATAAGGTCAGAATAGTCTAATATATCTAAGGTCAGACTATATTATTGGAGATATTCCTTTTTTGTAGAAAGCCAGATTGGCATTCATCAGTTAGATTATTCAAAAAACATTTCAGTCTTTTTGACAAAACCCGAGCAATTATTTTATAATCTTTATTCAATAATGTAATTGGCAGCCAACTATAAATTAAGAGGGGGTCTTTATTTGTTTTTGGAATTAGAGTTATAAGCCCTTGACACAGAGTAGGAGGAAGCAAAGCTCTTTCAAGACTCTCTACATATACATATGATGCTGCTGAAAATACTGTACCGCTGCTTAATTTCCTTTGACTCAGCAAGACAACTCATCTTTCCATTGCATTGCGTAATGTGTAATGAAAATAAAATGGCTTAAATGACAAATCCAAAAACGACAAGCAGAGACAGTATCCAAAAACAGGCCAGGGTCAGACGTTGTACAAACTGGGCAAACTAGGCCAAACAAACATGAGAAACAAGAAGCAGGCAAGAAGTCAAAAGCAGAATGAGAAACACTGAACAACAGCTTGGTAATGATCAGGTGGCAAACACTGAAAGGGCCAAGAACAAAGACAAACAGGGAGGGGAATAAATATACAAACTAATCAAGGGCAAATTAGGAACAGGTGAGCGTGATGATGACACATAAGGGAGACAACCAATGACAAGACATGGCTGGAGACAGGTCATGAACCAAAACAAAACACACGTCAAAATAAACAAAGTCCTGTCGAGCCGGAAGCACGCACTGTCACGCTATAGGCACCTTAAGCATGGGTCAGTGACAGGCTCCCCGAGATCAGATGGTGGGGCTGGGACAGGATCACCGGGGTTATTTAGAGGGAACCAGGCTTGGGAGGCTGTGCCTTCAGTCTCAGGTGTGAGCTGGTCTTGGCCTCTGGCTTGCTCATGACACGGGAGGCTGCGCCGTCGGCCTCTGGCAGCAGCATGGCATGGGAGGCCATCTCGTCGGTCTCATGTAGGAACAAGGCTTGAGGCACAGTATTTTGTCATGCAATGTAAATGCAGATGGCTGCAAATGCAGTTTAAAGCTTTTATTGAGAGGCAGGCAGACAAATCCAAAAACGACAGGCAGAGACAGTATCCAAAAACAGTTCACCAATGCCTGGTTCAAGGTGAGGCATTGGGAATTGCATGTTTGGTGCAGGTGAGGTGTGTGCCCGTGGAAGTTCATGAATATCCGCTGGTGCCAGTCAGCCTCAAGCTGGAAAAGAAGTTGGGATGCTGTGCCATCAGCTCCTGGCAGGAACTTGGTGTGGGAGGCTGCCCCTACGGTCTCAGGCTTGAACAGGATCTGGGAGGCTGTGCCATCTGCCTCTGGCGGGAACTTGGTGTGGGAGGCCTCCCCTTTGGCCTCTGGCTGCAGCCCTGCAGGGGAGACAACCTCGTTGGTCTCGGGCTGGAGCTCTGGTGGCGAGGCTGCCACATTGGCCTCTGTGGTGAGCTCTGCAGGGAGGCTGCCACATGGGCCTCAGGCAATGTTATGGTATGGGCATGTGTGGCTGCCAATTGAACTGGGTCACTGGTGTTTATTGATGATGCGACTGCTGATAGAAGTAGCAGGATGAATTCTGAAGTGTATAGAGCTACACTTTCTGCTCAGATTCTGTCAAATGCTGCAAAACTGATAGGACAGCGTGGTGAAGATGGATAATGACCCAAAACATACAATGAAAGCAACCCAAGAGCTTCTTAAGGCAAAAAAATGGAATGCTCTTAAATGGCCGAGTCATTTGAGCATGCTTTGAGCATGCTTTTCACTTACTAAAGGCAAGGAAAAAAAGAAGGAAGAATCCATTCAGAGAGCTTTCAAAGAGCATCTGTGTAAAACCACTGGGGAAACTGCAAAGAATCAAATGCCGGTACCATCATTCTGGTGTACCTTTCCTCTTGCTTTCATGCTGCATCCATGTTCGAGGCGCAGTATTTTGTCATGCAATGTAAATGCAGATGGCTGCAAGTGCAGTTTAAAGCTTTTATTGAGAGGCAGGCAGACAAATCCAAAAACGACAGGCAGAGACAGTATCCAAAAACAGTTCACCAATGCCTGGTTCAAGGTGAGGCATTGGGAATTGCATGTTTGGTGCAGGTGAGGTGTGTGCCCGTGGAAGTTCATGAATATCCGCTGGTGCCAGTCAGCATTAAATTCCGGGGGCAAAAGCATATAGTGGAGGCTGCAGTTAGTCCTCGCCTCACCCATCCACTAATCATGGGGACAAATTGGCCAGGGTTTCAGGCATTAGTGAGGGAAATATTTGTGGATGGGTCCTGCAGTAGCGAGGGATGGTGTTTAATGTGCGCAGCGTTGGCTCTTGGGGATTCCCCTCTGAGATTTCCCCTTGGAGCAGTCGAGCAACAAGACCCTGTGGCACTCCTTTGACCAAGTGAGAGTAATCGATGGTCAGCAAATTAAGGCCAATATTGGGCTAACCCACATCTATTTTTCAATTATTTAGGATAGGTTATATCAAGTGATGCAGGACACTCAGACTAATGAAGAGACGACCCAGTTGTTGGTCCCACAAAAACCCTAGGAAATCTCTGTTCCACGAGGTTCATCATAATCCCATAGCTGGGCATTTGGGCCAAGATAAAACACTCAACTGCCTAATGGCTCGCCTAATGCTCGGAATTGGGATCAGTGGCTTAAGCCCTTGTTATTTGCAGTTCGAAAGGTCCCACAAGCCTCCACAGGGGCCTTGAGGCATCCTGGACATCATTAAGGAAAATTGGGAGAAGGGACCTTTTACCAGCAAGAATGAAATTCAATACGTTCCGGACCTGAGGGCAAAACTCCACACCTTAAGTCACATAACACAGGAAAATGTGTGTCAGGCCCAAGAATGACAATTCTATGATGGGGTACTGGTCATACAGGAATTTTCACAAGGAGATAGAGTGCTCGTATTGTTACCCACTTCAAGCTACATATTGCTCGCCAAGTGGCAAGGGCCCTTCGAGGTCACACTTGGGCCATTGTCAGGTGTGTCCCCAAATTGATAAGACAGCAGTGATTGCGGCCTGCCCAAGACCAAAGACCAAAAAGCAGGTGAGACAGCTCCTGGAGCTGGCTGGCTACTATAGTAGGTTTGTGCCTAATTATTCGGATGTCACCAGCCCGCTGACAGATCTCACTAAAAAGGGAGCGGCAGATTCGGTCCAGTGGACATGCTCTCCCTTTTATTTTACAGATGGACGCATCGGACAGAGAGCTAGGGGTCATGGGGGTAGGACCCAAGTGGTGGAACGGGAGAAGCGCTTCATGCACAATCAAAAAGGAGTGTCTAGCCATCAAATGGGCAGTCCTCACCCGCGATACTGTCTGTTGGGATGGGCCTTCACCCTCTGGGGGGGTTGGCAGCAAGTCAGACAGCTCCCCGGCCTGAGTCGGGTGGTGGGGGTAGGTGGAAGCGCGGGCGTGGTCGAGCTGGGTTGTGAATGGAGGGCGGAGCCAGAGAAGGTGAGTGGTAAGGATTACAGACCTGTGCGAGATTTGGCTAATGAATGTTCTGTGTTTCAATGAGCTGCGGCAAGGATAAAGAGGGGGGAGATGAGAGCCTTGAGAGAGAGAGCTGAGCAGCACAGAGCCGTGTATGTGCGTGTGCGCGTGCGTGTGTGTGCGCCTTATGAATAAGTTTGCTGAAAGTAAAAAGAAAGAGAATAAAGATCCTGTTTGAGTTGTTTCAAGCCTGCCTCCCGTCTGCTCATTCTCGACCCAACCCGGGGGAAGTGTCAAAATGCACTTCCTGAATTCTGAGGTCCCTTTTTCACATCCATTCCCCCATATGTTTGAACCTTTTTGCTTCCATGTCATTTGATAAAATCGAAAGTCCATGTTAGATTTATTTGACTTTGAACTCATGTAAAGGAACTCGTCACCACCCTTTGGATGTAATGGTGGTTCAGTGAAAATGAATTCTTTGTAGTTTTCAACATTATCTAGAATTGCTTCTCCTTCTTTTAGTGCAAACTCTGACTGTTTTTGCATTAAAGTCATTTTTCTGTGTGAATATAAAACAAAGAAAAGAAGAAAGTAAAGGAAAAAAGAAATAAAAATAAAAATATAATATAATATCATATAATATCACATAAAATAAAAAAGTATAAGCGTATATATTAAGTACCCTTGTGATCTGTATGAGGCTTTTTATAAGAAAATGTCAATTCCAATACTGTAACATAACTGATTGATAGCAAGGACCTGCACAGTGATCATAGACAAAAAACTGCACAAATGACGGTTTTGGAAGCTGGCAGTGTGTTATACATACCTACAGATGACCGTTATGTGCATTTCAAAAGATTGCATTATGTGATGACTGGGTGATTCAAGAATAAAATTTTTGGTTGGTTGGAGGCAACCATGTGATCTACAAGGACAAGATTTTAAAAAAGGGCGATTTCAAATAAATGCAAGACAGATTTGGTTCTTGCAAGTCACTGAACATTTTGCCTGTACATAGTATGCATCATCAATAAAATATGGTATTTTACTATCACTGTCTTAATATATTAAGCCAAGGGTTTTCAACCTTTTATGACATGCGCACCCCTCCATTTGTCTAATTTCACTTGCGCATCCCACCCCCACAACATCCAAGGTAATGCATGATAACACCCTTGACATACTACTTACTATGCATACAGTGCACGTAACATATATTGACACATAAAATATATAAACAGCTTACCATATTCAGTGTGACGGTTGAGCCTGTGTCTGAGAGCACCTCATGTCAGTCCATGGTTCAATACCCAATACAGCTAGCTGTCAAATCATCTTCCACTGTCAAGTATAGAAAATGTGGATTCGCAGAGCCAAGTTGAAAAGAAAGGCAAAAGTACATCAGTTGCAAGTCTTGCAAGTTTAGTATACTCTGTCTCCACTGACAGACAAAATTATGACAGTGGTTGAGTCAAACAGTGCCTTTATAGAGCGGTCACTTGAAAGGTCCAGCAGGTCATCCTGTTGATATGGAGTGACAGGTGACTCCCTGCGCTTTCGATGAATGGGTTACGAACCCAGCTGTACTGGTTCCAACTCTGCTGCTCAGGAAAATACTTCATGAAATGTGCAGACAAGGCATGCAGATGGAGAGTGATTTCATTTTTGTAACATCCCAGTTAAACCCACTTTCTGTGAGAAGTTCATCCAAGGTTGGGAACATGTCTACGTTTCTCCCATCAACATGTCTTTTCCATCACTCCAGTTTCTTTACCATGATTTTATCAGACATTGTTAGCAGGTTTGAATTCTGTCCCTGCAAAGACGAGCCACTTTTGGTCGGTCAAATAATTTGCAAAGGAAGATGCACAGTCCAACAGATAAATTAGTAGTTCATCACGCAATGAAAATATTCGCTGCAGTACCCTCTGGAGACCCACCTTACCTCTGTGTGCAAGACTAAGGATTTATTTTCTGACCCCTTGATTTTATGGAACAAGTCTTGATAAAATTCACCATTTGTGTTGCTGTCTGTTGCACTGTGTTCAACTCTGCAGGAAGAGTTTTTGCTGCAAGGGCCTCCCTGTGAATCATACAGCGGGTGAAACTAACATGTGGAGCTTCATCATGAACCAATGCCACGAGTCCTTTATTTTTCCCTACCATGACTCGGTCTGTGTACACACCAACACAACTGTCCCAAGATAGACCAAGTTCAATCAGTTTGCCATTGTGTTTATCAAAAAATATCTCTCCCTGTGCATGTTTTTTCCAGTGCTGAGCGAATTAAGAGATCCTCAAGCAATTTTCTCTCATAGTGGTAGCGAACAAATACAAGTAGTTGGGAGGAGTTTGAGATGTCTGTCGACTCATCTAATAATGAAAAAAATTCCCAACCCTTACTCTCTCAATTAGTTGACATTTGACGTTGGTTGCTATGTCAGTGATACGGCAGCTCAAGGTGTTATCTGATAACAAAATTTGTTCAATGTCACAGGTAAACTTATCCCCAAACATAGTTATATAGATGGCCATTGCTGCTGGATGAATGAGGCTCTCTACAACTGTGTGAGGCTTTTTGGCTTTGGCAACTAAATACGCCACCTCATACAAAGCAATAAGTGCTCTGACTGTCACTGTGGCTTTTCCAGTCATCGTTTGTTTTTGGTTTGTTATGCCTGATTCTTTATGGCAAAAAAAAAATCAACTGGCTTATCTTGTCGGATGTTTGGTTTGCAAGCGTCTTATCAGTTTCACAGGTTTCAAACTGTCATTTGCAAGCACCTCAGAACATACAACACACTGTGGGCATGGTTAGTTATTTGGTGTGATGTACATGAATCCATATTTTATGTACTGTTCATCATACTTCCATCGTTTTTGTTGCACCCAGGCCTTCGGTTTTTGCAGCTATCCTCTTCTGTGTGGAAAGCCCTGCTGACGTGGATGGTTCATTGCCATCAGTGGGGTGAAGACGAATGGGCTCAGTGGGGGATTCTTCTTGTTTTTTTTGTCAGTCAATGACTGACTGGTATTCTTAATTTTTGCAACTGGTCAATTTTTTTTTTCTTGCTATTTACTGCTCGAACACTCAATCACTGCCAACTCTGTTGTAACAGCTGCAGCCTACAAGGATACTAACCCTAGGTCACCTTATTAGCACAGTAGTATTGCTGGGGGAACTAGTCAGATTGCCACCTAGTGGATAACAAAAGATTTGCTAGCAATGGCAGCTTACATTCACAGCTGTGCCAGTCTTCTTCTTTCACTCAAGCATGTGCCTTGAAATCTCACGCCCCCCCAAGTAGGCACACCCCACAGGTGGAAAACCCCTGCTGTAGACTTCTGAATTCATTCTGCTGCTACCAACATGAGTTACATCAAAAAAAGATTAGTGAGCCCGTTCCAGAAGCAGGCATGCACGCCCGAGCCATGACACTACCCCTGCCGTGATTGACCAGTGAGCTCATGTGTTTTGTATCAAGAGCAGATCCTTTCTTTCTCCACACTTTTACCTTTCCATTACTTTGGTAGTGTATCTTGGTTCCAGAACTTTTGTGGCTCATCTCTGTATTTGGCCTTCTAATTCTTACTGCTGATGAGTAGTTTGCATAGTGTTATGGCATCTATATTTCTGCTCTCAAAGTCTTCTTCAAACATTGGGGGAGATATCAAGGTCAGCTGAACT
The DNA here is from genome assembly GCF_027358585.1 of Pangasianodon hypophthalmus. NCBI lineage: Eukaryota > Metazoa > Chordata > Actinopteri > Siluriformes > Pangasiidae > Pangasianodon > Pangasianodon hypophthalmus. Next base: position 8,832,374 of record NC_069729.1, on the reverse strand, counting down.
TGTTAAAACGACAGAATACTATTCTTGAAAATAATTTGTGGAGAGGTTACTTAAAATGTAGGTTTGGGTCCTTTCCCTTTCACTAACATGGAAATGGGCAGGGTTAAAAATAGTACTGCAGCCAGCACTTTGAGGGCCTCACTTTTGAATCTGTTACATTTAGTCATTGATTTAAACCTAATGAATTCCAAGGCAGTGCCTGAGGTGTCATTTTAGCTGTTTAAAAGCTCTGAAGAATTCTTTAACAGTTATAATTTGGCATGTCTGACACAGAGCTAGTGAGCCACCAGTCACAAGTGCAGACGATTCCCATTTTTGTAATGGAGCAGGTTCACCATGAATGAATGCAATCACATGACCAGCGTGCTCTATCTTTTAACTCTAGTCTGAAGCCTGAAGTAATCTACACATGGTTCCTGGGTGCAACGTTAACTGATACTTTTTGTTGTTGATGGGGAATGACGTATAAAAGGCAACACGCTGCCTTGGAAAGGAAGGCATTTTAAATAGAAGATCAAGCTAATATTAACACAATAAATAACAGCAAAAAAAGATTAGGAGCTATGTTCTTACCTTTTTTAATACAAAAGCACAACAAATTTAACTTCTCACCTGAAACATGACAAATAAACCAGCATCATGGCTTTATTTGAAATGAACTGTTCAAGGACTTTACAAAATCAAGTCTTAATTAGAAAAAGACAATGCATCAAAACCCATAATGGTCTCTATGAACACACAGGATCTCATCAGTCATTTTAATTTTCCTTCAGCTCATTGAGCCCAAAACACTGCATGTAGATATTTAACCAAAGCTACAGGATTTTAATTCATTCAAAAAAGATTCAATAGTTGTAGTTTGGTGTGGCTAACTGTACATGTCTTCTAATGGAACTCATGCCAATCACAAAGACAATGTGTGGAAGAAAACAAACCCTGAAAACTGTATAAACAATAAAGGGTCAAAAGGCCCACCAAGAAAGGGAACAAAAAAGGCTGTACATACAAAACTACCACATAAACTTCTTTAATGCCCAGGTGATGTAAGGGCATAAACGTACACAAAGGTGTCAAAGCTTGCAGGTATTTAATATTAATATTTTGCCAAAATTATTAAAAAGAGAAAGCCTGAAAAAGTGGAGCTCCAGGGATCACCGACGAGTAGGCATAAGAAGCTGTGTAGCTTGCACCGACTCAGGGAAAAGATTGTGGTATGTTGGCAGAGGGACGTATGCTGCTTTGATCATTTTACCTGTGAAAAGAACCATGAAATAAGAGTTGTAATGTCATGTAAAATCCAGATGGTTATTCAGAGACAAGCTGAACTGCACACTGAATAACACTAAGTCACTGTAAAATCAATGAAGACTGCTAAAATGGCTTAAAGTATGCCTTAAGTAAATTCAGCACTGAATTTGACATAGCACTTACCTCCAAACCAGCGTCCATGTAATGCACTAACAGCAGCCATTGCAGCAGGGATGCTTGGGCACTTCACATATACATTTCCCTATTTTTTAAAAAAGAAATGCTGTTAAGATTAAAAGTTATGTATATTTACCTTTTACTCATTTTGGCTTTTTATTGTTGTCCTAATAAATTATTCTGTAATATATTGTATATGATATATTTATACAAAAAAACAGACATAACACTATTTGACAATATTCTTATAGATATGGCAGACTGAATAAACCAAATGGCCATTACTTGAAATACTGAATCATTTTACATAATTATTTATCAAAACATAGTACATGCACACAGTATAAAATACTGAACTACACATACAAACACGAACATGGTTTTGTGCCCTCTACAAATCAGAAATTCATTAGCTAACCCACCGTGCCCTTGACAAAAAGGACAAAAGTGGTTGGCCAACATGAGCAGGTGTTCTCACAACCTAATTAATCCACATCTTCAAAATTTGTTCTAAACCTGTTGAGTTGAGTGTAAAACACAATTAAATATAATTATAAAATAAAAAAAATAAATAAATAAAATAAAATGAATAATGTTTTCAAACATTGGAACAAATTAGTAGTGTTTCCAGACTTTTTTTTTGACACTCAACAGCATCTTTTGTAATTGGAACTTTACTGTGCTTGGTCATACTTAAAATATCCCACCACTTCCATCTTCCTGTAGCCTGCAACCATAGTTGTTCAGCAAAGTGCAGACAAATTCAGCAAAGTGCAGACTGAGTGGCTGTTAAATATATACCATTAGCTGAGCAAGAGAAGGACAATCTTGCATGTGAACCTTAATCACCAAGTCATCACTGCCTATTTCTACTTAGCACTACTATTTTTCGAAACATTGTTATAATCATAAAATCATATACCTCGGTAGATTTCTTGTCCACGTATATATGAATTACTCCACCATGTTTGTTACATTCTTCAATTACATCATCTTGGATTTCAATGTCCCATCCAAGTTCATTCTCCCTATTAACAAGACAACATGAAAATATTAAACATGACTGTAATTCAACATATATACTCATGTTAATCTTCAAATGTTGCCTATGACACTTACGAATTTGGATCAAACATGTTGGACAGCTGGAAGCAGTGTGTGGCAATTGGCTGAGACGGTAGATTGAGAGGTTGATTTGTGGGTACGTTGATATTGAAACTCAATCCAGGATTCATAGCCGCTAGAACAAGAAACAGAATGTAAAAATCTCTACATTAATCATTAGGAGCATTAACAGTTAATTTTATTACTATATACCTGTAGCTGCTGCCATTGCCACCATTGAGTTGCTCATTTGAAGAGCCTGCTGTGCAGCTGGAGGGATCTGCAGACCAGTCCCTTAAAAAGAAGAAAAGAAATGCTCATGCCCTCATCCATTATCAGCTGCTCCTTAATAATCAATAAAGACATCATAAACGTATGTTTAGGTAGTGCAGCTATAAACCAACTTTTACAGGCGTATTCCAAATAGTTAATACATTTTTTACCTTCGGCCAGCCTGGCCATTAGCTGCAGCCTCCCAGTGGTGCCCAGATCAATGCCAGTCCTTTCCAGTTCATCGTTATCCAGGAAAGAGCTGGCTGTAGAGGCATCAGTGCGCTCAGTCACATGGCCCACTTTCATTGGCCTGCCAGCCAGTTCAAAGCCATTTAGCTGTTCCAAGGCTTTCTTAGCACACTCAGCATCAGCAAACTGGGTGAGAACAAATTAAAAAAGACATTATTTTTCTTGGTGACTTACCATTTTGTTCTGTGACTCAGAATTACTTTCAGGGCTTTTCAATTACTTTTCATTTTTAGGCTGATATGCTTGAAATAGAACATGTGTCTTCAGTATTAACGCACCGTGATAAAGCCGTATCCCTTGGATCTCCCCGTTTCACTATCCATCATAAGCTGAATACTATCAATCTGTTAGGAAGACAAAGCAAAAGAAAAACAGGTTAAATACAGATGTTTAATCAAATAACAATGAAAGTGAAGAGCAAATTAAGGCAGACAGGCCATGAGCTGCAGCCTTAAGCAAATGAGCCCTCACCCGTCCAAATGGTTCAAAGATCCCTCTGAGCATGTCCTCTGTGATGTTGAAATGCAGAGAGCCAACATACAGCCTCATAGGTCCAGCACTGCCTTTCTGCAGGTTGTTGGCCATTGCAGCAGCTCTGTTCTTTTCAGCCTGGAAAAAAAGCAATAAGAACATATGCACCCAGATAAGGATACTTAAAAACACCACAAATCTAATGTAATTCTCCACTGGAGGACAGTTTCTCTTACTTGTGAAGCCTGAACAATGATTGGTACTCCAAGCAGCCTTTGCCCAGACAGACCAATTGCCAGTGGTACAGAGGTGGCTTCCACAAATTCAATGTAGGCAATTCCCTTGGACCTTCTGGAGTTTCTGTCAGAGATCATCCTCACATCTCTCACCTGTTAAATGATATCGGTGTTAAAACTGCACAAAACAAAATTATTAGAATGACTAGGAACTGGCTCATAAAATAATGCTGAGCTACTGACTTTCCCCACAGCAGAGAAGAATTCCTCTAGGTCCCGGGGCCGGATTCTGGCAGCAAGCTGCATGCAAAAAACTGTGCGGGCATCCCTCTCCTCTGGTGTGAGATTATCTATAGGCTGTCTGTAAGCAGAGAAAAATAATTGTAGCAACACATCAATAAGATTCATTTAAAGTACTTTTATTTTACTTAAAAATATATATATATATATTGGAGCTTACCTGATAGGACTTTTGTCTCGTTTGAATGGGCTCCGGCTCCTGGACTTTCTCCGGCTACAGGAAAACACTTTCTGTTAGTATTTTTACCAAAGGTTTGCACCTGTTGACTCATACACTGAACAGGCAACTACCCACACACAACAAAAATAGTATCATAGAAACCTTAGTTTGATGACAGGCAGTGGGCCAGTCTTCCCCCTGGAACCACCATTAAATTTCAGGCCAGAACTGTGATTTAAAAACAAGGTTTATCTCAGCAGCGACTACTATCGCTCTACTCCCAATGGTTATCATGAAACGTTTAGGTTTAATTGGAGACACCAGGCTAAATTTGATCATTTAACTATTACACGGAGAGCCAAGCAGGCATAATTACATATTTGAGCGCACGAGTATGAAGAAAACATGATTTTGTGAGAACTGCTTTCAAAAGGTTTTTGTGAATAAAAATACTTTACAGAACACCAAAAAGAGCAAAATCTATGTTATTTTAATGTGGCTATACACAGCAGACAAATGTAAGGCCTAACTGAGGGCAAGTGTACATACAAGGCTGTTCTGAAGCGCCCTCCACGCTCCCTGCTCCTGGAACGGCTGCGTCTCCTTTCTCGGCTCCGACTGCGTCTCCTTTCTCGGCTCCTGCTCCTCTTTCGCTCACGACTCTTGTCCTGGCTCCGGCTCCTTTTGCGTTCCCGGCTCCTGCTTCTCTTTCTCTCTCTGCTCCTACTACGACTTCTGCTCTTCTTTTTCCTTCCATTTTGAAAGTTTATATTTGTCAATTTGCACATGTTTAACTTAATGTAATCTGCTGGCTCATGACTGCAATGTTATAGAAACACTTACAGCGATTTTCAATTTAATCCATTCAGGTCTCTAAAAGAATATATAAATTCTAATTCAGCACAATCACAATAATTATTTGTTTAAAATATGTCAAATTAAGACAGACTTACTTCTTGCTCCGTTCTTCATGCCCATTGGAACTTATGGACTTGGTCTCATCCTAAGCAGGGTCGATAGAAGAACATCGTGAGGAGGACGGCGTAACATTGCAAGTCGTAAGGATAAGGGGGTGGGAACAAAAGAGAATATAATATAATCATTAAATATGTGTACTTTACATGATTTATGTGTAGGAGAGTGACAGAAAAGGGTCATTAGAACCACAAGGCTGTCGTTTTCTTCCTTCCTTACTAATGCTTATATTGCGTATGTGGTACGGTCAATAGGTCAAGAGCTAGTGCTATGCTGTGAATGTAAAAATTGCATATTTAGTGATTTCATTCTTTTAGCAGCCTGAAAGGTTCTGTACCAAGGCTATCTGTGCCTATAAGACCCAAAGTGGCAACGCTAGCAGCCAGCCACTAAGTGAGCTCCTGTGGTGGATGCCATTCCAGTGATCTTCACCCCATTTGCCTTCGTGGATTGTAAGAGTTCGATGCCACCTCTGTCACACATCTCGCCCTGAAGCAAACAGGGATTCACACGGCTTAGTAATATCGACTCCCAAAGAACATCTAAAGCTGAGATGTTCTTTAAGCTACCTAATAATGTGCATGAGTGTCTTAAAACAAAGTGGCCATTTGCATTCAGTAGAAAAGTTCTCTTTCGATTGAAAGCTTTTTGCAGTATGCAGAGAGCCATCATTTCCTTTTCTGAGACCAATGAAATAACCACACATTGGTATATGAAAGTCAACTGCATGCATAAATGCTAAATACAATGAATGTCCCTTCAATACATCAATAATAATGATTTTTTTGGTTATAGGTTATGATGTACATCTCTGTTCATTTCCAATCCCATGAAAAACATGAGAAGTGCATGGAATAGCTTGTATTACAAGTCCATAATTGTAACATAAAAGCCATAAGTAGATTACTTAAGACATGCAAATTAGAATTATCCTTCAGTAATGGCTTTAACTTATACTGAATACCAAATGTAAGGGTAGGTGCTAAAATTACCATGCATATAAAAAGCGTGAATAGTCTCCAAGGACTTCATACCAGCACTTAAGTTCATGTGCATCCACTGCATTTATTTTGACGGCACCAAAATCAATCAGCCTAAATATTTTCAACCATGGGTACCACAGTACATCAATATATGGGGCAATTACTACCTTCATTTTTTTGACAGTTCACACTGGAATTCATGGGAGTAGAGGTGAGATATAGGCATGTCTACAAAAAGAGATAGATGGGCATTTATTCATTGAAACCACTATCATATAAACAAACATGGTATTTATCTGTACATAAGCTAGCGAAAACAAAGCGTAGATTGGACTGCAGTTTCAATTAAATGTAATAGCTTATCGCGCTAAACTAAATACCCACCTTTTTATAGGGCGCCTCAAGCATGGCTTCGATGTCAAAGTCGTCGGCCATGATGGCGGAGCTCTGCTAGCACATAAAGACAGGCAAAATTACACACGAAAATACATTACACCAACAGCGCTCTTTTTCAAGACACATTTCACAATCCACAGTCACTTATTTATGACCATAGAAAAAAAAGGTTGTTTTTTAAACAACAACAACAACAATTTCGGACTGCGAAGAACTCTGACTAACTTGTAGCTAAGCTATATATGGCTGACTAGCTAAGGTTTCTCTGACACGGATAGCAAGCAGCTAAACCACAAAAGTATATTAGCCAAGAGGTTCGCAAACAATATCACATTACACATTAACTTTTCCTAAGAAGTTTGTGTAGAACATTATCATGATAATAAAAAGTCAATTACTCAGACTACAGTTAATAAACACGGCTAGCAAGCTAGTAAGGCCTCAATCGGCCTTCGCTGTAGACTGCGTTGTTGGCAACAGGCTAGCAACTACCCAGATTAGCAAACAAAATAGTGCAAATGTGATTTCAGAATTTACCTGCCGCAGGTGTTTATGGACAAAATATCGACTACTGATAAGTAATTAGTTAGCTAACCATTAACGTTACGTCTCCTTTTCCGCCTTACCGTGTTAATGCGGCCTACTGAAATCCTCTATTAAACGACGGCCCTCTTCAGTATTGTTCTGTTACAGACTGGGATTCTCCAACGTCTCTAAAAGTACTCAAAACATATATTTGTCTGCACGTTCCTATTTTAAATAAATACTATATTGTGTACAAGAATAGCGTGCTCTGCGTCCGCCTTCTCCGGCAGGCTGTGGCGGCAAACTATTATGGCGCACGAACGGTCCTTGTTGCATAAGAGACACTTCCGGATTTGTCCACAAGAGGGACTCGTGAGCACTGCGTCCTGCAGCCTGGAGTGGGTTTACATATGGGGAGGAGTAAAACGTGTAATCCCGCCCACAGTTATTTTGATTGGTTGTTGGACTCGAGCCTTTTCCATAAGTGTACGAGAATATACATATATATCTATTTAATATGCGTATATGTATATTAAGAGGATTTTCATTGGCTATAAGACTTGCTGTGCTTGCATATAGGTGTGAAATGAATATTTAACATTAAGGTATTTATGTAGTTTTCTGTTTTTTAAGCTGTAGAGTACTCGCAGAAGACGGGAAGGCACTGCCAGACGAAAGAACCCTCACGTGTACTACATGGAATATGCCGGCCATAAAATGCACATGGACCAAACAATAACAAAAAAAAAAACAAACAAACAAAAAAAAAGCTAATTGAGTTTGCAGTCACCGAGGTACTGGAGTCAGGTGGCTACAGTGGCAAAATTCTTGGATGGTCTGCTATGCCGAATAAGAACAACCTTGTGATTTAGAATGAGGTATACAGGGGCGTTTGCCTAAAATTCAAATAAGTGTGGATTATGGTAGATAATTCTAACTTTTCTTGTACCAGCAAGACAATCTGAAAGTCTACCGTACAAACAGAAACAGACCCCCTTACATCCAAAGTCAGTCAAAGCAAAACTATGCTGCTGAAATGAAATGGGAGGGGGCACAAAATATGACAATGACAGGGTGGACATGGATCATCCATATACCAAATATTGTGTCCTCCTTTGCCAGGAAATGCTGCACAGCTGGATTTGGCTACATGATCCCAGCATGAGATGTCCATACAATTCCTGGGAAGGGCATCCCAGAGGTTTCCTTTACAAATAACTTGAGAACTATGTGAGTTACCACTGATCTGACTCCAGCAGATGTAGTGGCTGCAGAGTACATCAACCTCGGAGGGTTTCTTACTTATCTAGCATCCTTCGGGGAAGATCCTTTAAATGGCCATCCAGTTTCAGTTCAACAGAGAGAGGAGATTTTCTTATTTACCTGTCCAGGTTTTGAAGACCTCTTTCACTGTGCTGAGTCAAGACATATTTCATGTCACTTCGATGTTTTACATAGACATTACACAGGCTTAGAATATAAATCCATACAGACAGACATGTTTTTGTGTACGTAATGGGAGACAATGTATATATAAAGGCAAAGAACTCACTTTATTTAAAACTGTTTTCTTTTGAATATTGCCTTGTTACCAAAAAAATCTACACAATACTATTGTGTTGTTACAAACTGATAAATGCATTGTAAACCAGACAACGGTTTTTGTTTTTCAAAATGCATTTTGAAAAAAGGAAACAAACAAAAAAAAAATCAGATTTTCTCACCATGAAAATAAAGATCCAGACACAAACTTTCAGTATAAATTTTGTCTCATCAGACTTTTGCATAACATTTCAGGTTAACTATCTGAGTCAATGCCCTACAAAGTGAAAACAGGTAGAGTGAATTAAAGTAATCTGGCACAAATTTTGTCCCCATGAACTTCCCAACCACTCAATCTGGCTCCCAGAAAGGCCTACTGCCATCTAATGGCAAAATAATGGAATAGTGGAGAGACTCAAGTTCTTTTACTCTGTGTATAATGTCTTATCATTGTGATTATGAAGATGTGATTTGTTAATTGGTAGAGAATTTTTGCTAATCTTGAAGCAAAGTACATCATGTTCTCAGGAATCGGTACAGACTAGCAAAGCAGCCAGCGGGTTAGCCAAGTAAAGACCCATAAAGTTGATATTACCGACCTTGAAATGAAAGCAAGCAAGTCTTTTGTTGCTTCCACAGAGTTCATTGTTAAACATTTATTTTCAATGTACAGCTGAAACATGTTTGAAGAAAATGTGTAATCATTAACATTACTGAGTTCTGCATCCATTTTACCTAGCTTAGATGAGGTAGCTTTAACAGTGAGAGCAATGATGCTTTCACCTCTTCCGAACAGCTTAAATGGTACAGATCATGATTCGTTTTTCAATTTTAAAACTTAAAAAAAAAATATATGTTAAGCATTGCACACCTGAGCCTGAGGTAATACAATGTTTTACATCCCTTGCTTACCTGGTTGAGTTGTGTTGGAGCTAGAATAGAAAAATAAATCTGGAAACACAGAGGACTGGATTGAGAAACTCAGAGATCAAGCATATTAGACCCCATTTACACCTAGTTGGTTCATGTTCACTGAATATCAGGATTATCCAGCAGATGTAAATGGACCCTAAGTTGCATTAAGAACAGAGTGAAATTTGATTGACCCAACTGCAATAGATATATGAACAGATACTGCTGTTCATGACAAACTTTAAGAAAATGAAAAATGGTACATAAAATTGCATTTTTTTCCGTATTGTATACCATCATATGGAGCTAGTTGGTTGTCATGTGATATGAGCGGATTTGCATTTTACCCCATGCAGAAATTGGAATTAGGTTGGGCCAATTCTAGATGCCTACCTAGTGTAAATACATATGGTTAAATCTTGTTCTGATATAATCCTGATACTCAAGATGCAAGAAACTTCCAGATATAAATGGGTTCCTAGAAAGTTGGAACTGAACACAATTAGCGTGTATGCTGATGACAATATTTTGAATTTCCATAAAAAATCTTTAGTCCAGGAATAGGTTTCACCATGACTTGACTGATGAAAAACAAATGCCATCGTATAAATGGAGGACGGACCAGTCTGTCTGCACATAGCTGTAAGCCATAAACAAACGCCTCAGCTGATGGAAGATTTAATGCTCGTTTATTACCAATATTGCATATTATTAAATATTTTATTAGCATAGAAATGAGTCAAAATAACTTCCACTTCTGCCTTTCAGCCTTTACCCTGATCATTCACTTCGTGCTTCCAGCTGTCTGTGTACTTGAACTTTTATGGAGTTTTGTGGTCGTTGTTATGTGCAGACGGGCTGTGTTCGGAATGTGCTTTGCACTTTAATAGTGATCAACATACAAATGTAAGAACAAAGAAAATAAGCCTTTCCGAAACTTTTGTAAATCCGACGAAATACCTTTAGTTCAGTTTGGCTTACTCAAAAAATTACACAACTTGATAAAAGAGTTCAGTTTGGCTTACTCAAAAAATTACACAGCTTGATAAAAGAGGCCCACTCTCTGCACTTACACTGTCTTTTTTGCAGAAATTTTAGATTTAATTTAGATTAATTGCTATAAAACAAGATCTTGGTGTCCGCAGAATATTTTTAAACTAGCCTAATCTGGCAACCCTGTCATTACCTGGCTGTCTGCTGCTCCTCCCCTGAGCATGGGGCAGAGTGATTAGTGCCCCAATCAATCTCTATTAGTGCTTGTTGCAGTTTACATTTTAACCACTAGGTGCAATAACTCTATGTAAGTTATAATGTATATTAATTTATTTAATCCAATACGGTTCTAAACTAACTTAAAAGTAGAGAAGGGGTACTTTTACAGTGAGCATGGCCATGTTGAGTTGATCACTAAACGGGGAAGAATCTGGTAGATGAGAAGACTACCCCAAGTTGAAATTTCAAGCTGAGGGAGCGTTTTCTTTGGTTTTTACTGGTCGGAGGTTGGGAATTACAAGTTTCAATGAGTCGAATTGGAAATGAAGGTATGAGACCAACCATGCTGCGTTCAAGGTGAGGTTATAACTTGTAATTCCCTGCCGCCAACCAGTAAAAACCACAGAAAACACCCCCAGCATGAAATTTTAATTTGCCAGCTTTGGGTAGTCTTCTCAACTCTCAGATCCTTCCCCTTTTAGTGATCAAATCAACATGGCCATGCACACTGAACAGTGTAAAGTACCCATTTACAGCGTTGGCTTTAGATCAATTAATATACAGACTGCAATTTTAGTCCGAAATGTTGCATGAAAGTTTGAAGTTCACTATAGCAGATCAATACCAATAGCCACTCAGGCCTGTGACTGTAAAAATCTGTGACAATTGGGAAAAGACAATGGATTAAAGCAGATATTACAGTTTGGAAACTCCCCGCTTCCAAGGCAGGAAGAATTAATGCCATTAAAATGGTTGTGCTTCCACAGTTTTTATATACATTTCAAACCATTCCTTCCTTTATTCCTCAATCACTTTAAACAATTGGAATCTATCAACATTTATATGGGCCAGTAAAATGCCAAGAAACACTAGAAAACACTTGAATAAAGCAAAAAAAGGTTTGGCCTCCCCAATTTTAAGTGTTACAATTGGGCAGATAATTTAAATATTTTTGTCTAGGTGGAAAAATGAGATCAGGAGTGGGTCACATGACAAACCTGAATGAGTGGTACTGGAGGAGGCTTCTTGTAAATAGACCATCCCTCAATGCCTTGCTTCACATTCCAGTTAAGCCAGACAATAAGCTTATTAGTAGGAATTTTGACATGCGAAATACACTTAAAATATGGAAACAGATAAAGATGAATGTAAAGATTCCAGATACATACACTGATAGTCCAATATGCAATAACCATGCTTTCCCCCCACCATTAGATGACATTGCTCCATCAATGGAAACGAGTGGGTGTAGTAACCATTAAAGATTTATATATGGAGGGTAAATTTGGATCATCTGAACAACTCAACACTAACTTTTTTCGATATCTACAAATAGATTTTATCAGAAACGACTGAACTCAAACGTAAAGTTTAATCATATACAGAACTCAAACAGAATGTAAAATACAAACATAGGTTAAACAAAACACACGTGTGTGTGTCTCTCTCTCTCTCTGTCTGGCATCTCCACCCGCTCCTTATCTCTCTACCGCTGGTTAGACCACTCAGCGTCAGGCATGGCGCCATCCTCTCAAACCCCTCCCACCCCCCATCCTCACCATGTTCTACAGAGGGACTATCGAGAGCATACTGAGCAGCTGCATCACTGCCTGGTTTGGGAATTGCACCGTCTAGGATTGCAAGACCCTGCAGCGGATAGTGAGAACAGCTGAGAAGATCATCGGGGTCTCTCTTTCCTCCATCACAGACATTTACACCTCAAGCTGCATCCGCAAAGCCACCAGCATTGTGGATGACCCCACACACCCCGCTCTCACACTCTTTACCCTCCTGCCGTCTGGTAAACGGTACCGAAGCATTCGGGCCCTCATGACCAGACTGTGCAATAGTTTCTTCCCCCATGCCGTCAGACTCCTCAATACTCAGTAACTGGACTGAAGGAACACACACGTACATACATATATACACACACAACTGAGCATCCTCCATCCTCTCTGAAATTTTTTTAAAAGTTTATGCACAATGTTTATGCTGCTACATTACTCATTATATTATACTGTACATAGGCTGCTACTCTTATGTTTACACTTATGTTTACACAATTTCAGCTACTTGTTTTGTACTCTTGTACTATTTGCACTATTGTCACTAGGTTCACTTTAAACAGAACTGTGTACTGGTCGGCGCTGCACTGGGACTTACTGTGCCCATTGTCTGTCCCAGTAGTCATTGTACTGTCCTGTACTGTCCTGTACTGTTTTGTGCTGTCTGCACATGTTTGCACTTGTGCACTTTATTGTATAATTTATGTAGTCCCTTGTAGTTCTGTGTTGTTCTGTGTCGTCTTATGTAGCACCTTGGTCCTGGAGAAACGTTGTTTCGTTTCACTATGTACTTGTATATGGCTGAAATGACAATAAACTCCACTTGAACTTGAACTCTGTCTGGCCACTCCCTCCTCCTCGTCACAATATCTTAACCCGATTATTAGAAAAAATTATCACCTTTTTATACTTTGCTTCTGGAAAAGGTTGACAGTAATATAGACAAAATGAAGCATAATTGAGAGGAAAAAAATGGCTTTGGACATTCATGAAAATGTGGAATGAATGAGAAACATATATGCTGTGTGAACACTAGACATATTCTTATTCAATTTAAGGTAGTACATGGACTATTTTTTCTAAATCTAGGCTACATAAAATTTGTCCTGAAATCTCATCACTTTGTAACAAGTGTAAATCGGAAGGCACACTGTTTCATTCTCTTTGTTCAGGTTATAAGATCCAATCATTTTGGGAACAAATATTTAGTTTTCTCTCCTAGGTATACAGTGGATATAAAAAGTCTACACACTCGTGTAAAAATGTCAGGTTTTTGTGATGTAAAATAATGAAACCAAGATAAATCATGTCAGAACTTTTTTTTTTTTTTTTTTTTTTTTTACAACATATAAAAATTAAGTGAAACATTTTAGGGAAAACAAACAAACAAACAAAAAACACTTACAATAACCTGGTTGCATAAGTGTGCACACTCCTGAACTAATACATTGGTGAAGCACCTTTTGATTATATTATAGCACTCAGTCCTTTTGGCTAAGAGTCTATCAGCATGGCAGATCTTGACTTGGCAATATTGTCTCACTCTTTCTAGATCCATCAAATTGTAAGGGCATCTCCTGTGCACAGCTCACTTCAGATCACCCCAAAGATTTTTTCATAAGCAGCTCTGGAGAGGCCTCCCGCTTTACTTGAGAAAAAACAAACAAACAAACAAAAAAAACGGGGGCACGGTGGCTTAGTAGTTAACACGCTTGCCCCTCAAGTACAAAGACATGCGTTGTAGGCTTACTGATCTCTAAATTGTCCGTAATGTTTGGGTGGGTGTGTGAGTGTGTGTGCGATTGTGCCCTGCAGTGGATTGGCACCCCATCCAGGGTGTTCCTGTCATGGCAAAAACTCTCCAAGTCAGAATAAGAAAAAAGTCTTCCAAAGACAAGGCATGCCGGATGCCAAAAAATCAATACACTTTATTGACTCAAACAACAAAGCCAAGATGGTCTGCAGAGCATCTGATATACATAGTCGTGGCTCATGCTTTCAGTTCTGAAGTTTTCTCTTTTTTCTTTTAATCACTGTCCCCTTATCTTAGTTTTAACCGTGACGAGAGGTCAGTCAGTTTATTTTTTTAAAACAACACTAGCCTTCAGACATTAGCCTTCAGACAACAAGGTTACACCAGTTTGTTTTCACAGAAATATCCTTGTGAAATCATAGACATATCAAAATCACTCTCTAAATGTACTAAAAATGGTACAGTGTAGTATATAAGTAAAGCTCTGAAAGTTAAGTACTTGCTTGAATACATGAGGTGATTTAAGGTCATGGTTTAACACAAGATCACATTTCAATACTATTGCATAGATACTGATTGACATAATATTGATTAACAAATACTGATTGACAAACATACTGATAAAGATAACAGAACAATTCTTCCATATTCCCTGCCTTGTGCCCCGAGGCCCCTGGGATAGGATCCAGGCTCCCCTGTGACCCTGTGAAGGATAAGCGGTACAGAAAATGGATGGATGGATGGACTTGACCTTGGATGGATATGTCTCTAGCCAAACAGATACTGAATTTCTTCTGTATATTGTTAACTATGAGAAGATAATTTAAGTCATTCATATTTTTCTACTTCATGAGAAATTCTAATACTAATGTAAGTGACAACTTCTTTGATTGGGGTTTTACATATGGAGTTAATATGGAGTCACATTTATTTAAGGGAAGGAGCTCACATTTATTAAGATTGAGAGTTAAACCAGACAAAAGTTTGAAAAAAGCTGAACTACATTAAGGTCTCTGGGAACTTCAGATTTATTACCAAGAAATAAAGTTGTCATCCGAAAACTGTGACATTTTTATTTCACCAATATTAATGCCTCTAGAAGAATTTTGTTCAATTAGCAAGATGAGAATTTGAGTGGTCAAAATAAAAAGTAAAGGACTGATTGGAGATCCTTGATGAATTCCTCTTTTAAAGCAGAACCTAGGTGAAATTCCATGGGCAAGTTTGACTGAGCTATTCATGCCACTGTGTAAAGTTTTAACCTTGTTAAAAAAAACAGATGACCTGAATTTAAAAAAAAAAAAAAAAAACAATGTATCAAAAATAAATTTGTGGCTGAATGTATCAAATGCTGTGCGAATATCAAGGAATAAAATAAAAGGAATACCATCTAAAATTTCACAATAATCAATAACGATAATCCAGAACAGACACAATCGTTTTATAATCATTATTAAACAGGGTAATCGGATAACAATTATCACTTTTTATTGGGTTTTGGAATTAGGGTGATAATCCCTCCTTTCAAACTAGGGGTAAAAGATTTTTTACTGAAGGATTCCTTATGAACTGGGAAAAGAAATGTAGAGATTTTGTCAGTGAAGAGCTTAAAAATTCAGAGATCTACCCATCATTGGGGTTGAGGTCAGGACTCTGTGAGGGCCACTCGAGTTCTTCAACTCCAACCTTGCCAAACCATGTTTTCATGGACCTCGCTTTGTGCGCAGGGGCATTGTCATGCCTTCATCTTAGTTCCTTTGAAGAGAAATTGTAATGCTACAGTATACAAAGATATCCTATACAATTGCGTGCCACTTTGTGGCAACAGGTTGGGAAAGTCTCACATATTTGTGTGATGTTCATGTTCCACATACTTTTGGCCATATAGTGTACATTAGTAAGAGAAGAGTGAGATTCTTGTAAGAAAATAAAATCTGATTTACTTTCTTTGCATAACAAAAAAATGGATAATCTTTTTAAGGAATCACATAACCCTCTGGTATCCCAACTATAACTCAGTAACCACACAAAAAGACTTTGAGACTAGCTCCAAATGTTTGGAAGACAAGAAAAGGTAGACATATTTCTTCTTTTTCTGTCTTTTAACAGTGTTAAAAGTTAACAGTATTAACAGTGGTTTGCATTTCTGATTTGCTGTATACAAATTTGCTGTACTCTGCAAAAGTCATAGGCAAATGCAAAGATGTGCTGTAAGGCAAAGATGCCTTAAAAAAAAAATTAAACATTTCTACATAAAAAATATTATAAAGTGCAGTAAACAGTAATAAACAAAGTCAATACTCGGTGTGCCAGCCATTTGCTTTTTAGAAAAATATCAGTAGTCTCAGGTACATTTTCTGCAGTTTCGTGCAGAATATAAAGAAGACCAAATTCATTAAAACAGAGTTCATTAACATATGAACACGAAGAGGAGGTGCGCTATTCATTTTTTCTGCCAGTGGTTTGCTCCAGTAGCCTGACCTAAACACTGGCTTCCAAAATAAAAGCAGTTGCACAGCTGGGTTCACCAAAAATAATCAAAAATTGTTTTATTAATTTGAATAATAATAACTCGTACATTCATTGGGCCTTATTTATCGATCTTTTAGTAAAGTTGTGTGTAAATGTTTGCATACATTTAGAGAACGTTACAGGAGTCCAATCTTACCATTCGCAGTAACATTGTGCAACAGCTCACCTGTGTGTGACAGATGATAACACTTTCACATTACACTACTACAAGAAAGCTATCATTTAGAAAGCTGTCATTATATTCTACATTCTCAAGGTTCTTCATATTCATTATTCACTGCCAGTTTTCACAAGTGTACGTATGTAAATACTGATGTAAATCTGGTTAAATCTACAACTGTGTTCCATATCTGCACTACTACATTTAATTTAACTTATTGTATTTTATATTTTATATTTTGTACGTGTACGTGTTGTATCTTGCTACTGACCATGCGGCTGTAACACAAGAATTTCCCTCATGGGATCAATAAAGTATATCTATCTATCTATCTATCTATCTATAAGCCAAACTGAACTAAACATTTCTGCCAAATTTACAAAAGTTTATTTAATGCCGATTTTCTTCGTATTCACACATGTATGCTGATAAATGGTAATCACCCATAAATTATTGGGCACATGCATGCCACAGCTGATTTGCATTTGGTGACACCCTCAAACAATATAAGTGAGAGCAAAAGAAAATGGCCTAAAAAAAGAATTACTGCTAATCGACAGAGTTTCTCTGCTACCAGGGGAGGCCACCACAACATGACAAAAGCTTTTTAAAATTCACTAATGTATTAGTGCCATAACTGGCAAAACCTCCATCTCTGGAGTAACAGATGTTACAGGAGATAGCAACGTGCCAGCAGAGGCACAAAACCAGGTGCCATGGTCCGTACCTAATTCAAAAGTTCTACAGAAGTCTACAGAAGTATACAGAAGTAATCATGCACACCAAGCACATCACACAGAGAAACTGTTAATTATTCTAAAAATTTTTTCCAGATCCAAGTGTCCCTGCGCTTGGAAACCTCTCACTCCCCAGCATTCACCAAGAGGCCTCACTGGTACTGTCTTGGAAAAGCAGGGCTCTATACTTGGAGCTGTGGAGGACAGCAGCAACTCAAGAGACATGAGGTCAAGTTTAAAGCAAATATGCCAACTGCTGTAAAATATGAAAGTTAAAATAAAGCTTAATAAAAAATAAAATTAATGTAGATCAAATAGATGGCTAACTGAAAAAATGGGAAAATGCTGGATGTCTGATTTACTAAATGATATTTGTGATCAAAACAAAATCATGCTTCTCTTCTAAACTGGTTTTCTTTGCTTTAGATTAATGTAATTTTATAAAATGCGCCCTCTACTAGATTCAATTATGTAGGGAAAATGTGAACAAATCAGGTTATTCAACATCAGTTCATCATGGTTCCTGATGCAAAAATACCAGAGAGATGGTTAATATTTTAGGAAGAATGGTTGTGGATGACTTTTAGACATGTAACCCTCTGGGCACATCTCGAAAGAGACACAAGCTTTGTGGTGTTTATTGGGTGTTGGCTAACTTGCCTACTGGGTCTCATTTTACTTTAACACCAATTTGTCTGTCAGTTTTGTGGAAGAATGATGATGTGAAAACATATGGATTTGACAAGGTTTTAGAACCCTTTATACAAGATCTACACATTCTAGAGGAACTGGGTGTGTATGTCCCTCTATTTGGAGCATCTGTGAAGGGCACAGTACAAACTGTAGTGGCAGGCATTCTAGGAGCTCACAGCCTAGCTGGGTTTGTTGAGAGTTTCTTGGGGGATTATTGCTGTAGGTTTTGCAGAGCAAAGAGTCGTAATTTTTATGTATATTGTGTTGCATCTGGTGCTTTCATCCTGAGAACAGATCTTCATGATACTCATGTAAAACAAGCACAGCAACCTGGAAAAAATGTTTTTGGAGTGAAGAAGGGCTATGTTCTCACTAGTAACTTGTCTAATTTTCATGTAATCATGTTCTGGGTATCCTCCAGATGTTGCTCATGACATATCTGAGGGTATTGTCCCAGTAGAGCTGGCTCACTGTTTATAACTGCTTATATCAAGAAGACTATATTATATATAATATTATTTTATATGATAATTATATTCAAATTCTAAAGACATTGTTTCAGTAAGGGGAAAATAATAGTAAACACCAGATTTTTAAATCAACAGTCCACAAGAGGGCGCAACAAATAAATACAAACCAAACAGTACTGTGTTACTGTTTATTGCAAAGAACAAACCTGGTGATAACAAAGTGCATTTATTTTTAAACTAAAGTGCTTAAAATGATAAAATCAAAAGATTTATCCTAGGCTCCCAGTCCAGTTCCGGTGTTAATTTTCATACTGTTTTTAATCATAGTTTTTGTCTTTTGACAAAAATATTCTTTAAATTTAGTCAGTATTTTGTGATGTCATATTTATTATTTTTAGTCAATTTTAGTCTGACTGAAATGGCATTGAATATTAGTCAACAGCATTTTAGTTGACGAGAGTGCAAAATTAAACCAAATATTCATACATTTTATTATTATTTATTAATTTAAATATATATCAACAAAACATGTGAAAACTGCCCTTGTGAAAACCTGATCTCCTGAAATAATACTACAATGAGTACACTACTGCAATACAATATTGTGAATTCTTTATGATTTAGTTATTCATTGTCTGTGTTTTAGTGAATTGTTACAGAAAGAGCCTATGTGTGGATGCTGTTTATTGATTATAGCTCTGCATTCAATACCATCATCCCTACCAAACTCATAGTCAAGCTGAAGTATCTAGGACTTAACAGTCACGTGTGTAACCGGATACTGGACTTCCTGACAGGCAGACCCCAGGTGGTCAGGATTGGAAGCCACACATCCTCCACACTCACACTCAACACTGGTGCCTCACAGGGATGTGTGCTCAGCCTTCTCTTGTTCTCCCTGTTCACCTATGACTGCTCTGCTAAGCACAGCTCCAACATCATCTTCAAATTTGCAGACGATACAACCATCCTGAGACTCATCATCAATGGTGACGAGACATTCTACAGAGAGGAGGTCAGAGCACTTTTAACATGGTGTGATGACAACAATCTCTCTCTCTGAATGTTAGCAAGACCAAGAAGATGTTGATTACAGGAAGTCACCGAGAAGGGGTCATGCTCCCATCTACATCAGTGGAATGGAAGTGGAGAGAGTTACAGAGATACAGATAAAGAGATACAAGTTCCTTGCTGTCCACATCTTTGTGGATCTCTCCTGCAGCCCTCACACAGTCGGTGCTAGTGCTTGCTACACATCTTAAATTCGAATGCACAGTTTTTGCATTCGAATGTGCACTTTTATTTTAAATTTGATGAATATTTGAAGTTTGAATTTTAATTTGACAGCCCTAGTTCTGGCTGTGAATTAAGTAGTGATAGCCAATATGAAGACCTATATTGGCTGGTTTATGTGTGCTTGAGTTGAAGATAAACTCTAAACCCTAACCCTAACCCTGCTATACACCATACTGCTTAAAGCCTTTTCTCCCAGCACCACAGATTCCTGTGGTTCTCAATTTGGTCAGCACTTCTGCATAGTGCTATTTTGATCAGTGTTAACTCTAGACACGTTTTGCGTGATTGAGTTTTTATTTTGTTTCTTTTTCAGGGTTTGGATGAAGAGTCTGTCCAGACAGCAACTGAAAGCACTACTTTGGGGATCCATGTAATAAAAGGCCCCACTTCTAGTGAAAACCCAGAAGATATTGGGATTGTGCTTGAAAGAATTAAGGTGCTGCAGGATTTGGATAATCTGCCGCTTGTGGTTGCTATGCTCTTCGGCCTAATTTATGCCCTGAACCTCAATTACCCTGCCAATCTCCGATACACCTTTGAAGTCCTGTAGAAAATTTTCATGGAGCTGAATGGGGACAAACTCTCAAACAAAGAATTTGCTCTGCATGCAGCCAAAGTATGGTTGTAGTTGTAATTTTGTGCATTGGATTTACCTGTTTGAACTTGAATGCCCTATACTCTGTAGTACTTGAAGACCCAGCACTTGTGAAAAGGTGTCTAAGGTTGGAAGAATTAGCTTTTTGAATTGCAGTGATATCAGACATTTCCTGAACTAATTTATGCATTAAAACCAATCTCTGATACACTGTTGAGCTGACTGTGGACAATCTTTCAAACAAACTCTTATGTTTAGAAATGAACTGTTTCACTAAGAAATGTATTGTTTTATTGCTTTGTCATCTGTATTCCATTTTTTTCCTTTTATTTGAACATACAAAAGTGTCTGTCATGTTGTGAACATGAAGTGTACATTTCTGCTGATTTTTGTTACTGCTAACTGTTGTTATTGGCATTGTTCAAATTTTGAGAGTTATTGTTACATTCATTCTACAGTGTAGTACTTACTGGAGAAGCTCTTAAAAATGCTCAGTATAATAATTTTTTCTTTTAATTGAACATACAAAAGTGTCTGTCTTGTGAACGTGAAGTGTTGTGCATTTCTGCTGATTTTTGCTCCTGCCAAGTGTTGTTATTGGCATTGTCTAACTCTTGAGAGTTATTGTACAATTCATTGTACAGTACTGGAACTGATCTTGAAAGTTTTCATTGTAATTTAACATAATTGTTGTACATGGTTTTCATAAAACTGTGAAGTTTAACTACAAATGCACTGTTTTGAGGAGAAAAAAGATTTGGTGTCTGGATGATCTTTTGCACTTCACACACACCTTTTAACTCTAATTCCTCTATATAATAATTTAGTGACATATAATAAGCAGGATTTCATAGTGCATTTACATGATTACTTTCTATAGAACCTTTATAATATAATTGAATAATGCAACACAAATAGGTTATGCCAAAACTAAGAAAAAAATCATGTCGGGGGACACATAAATCACTTTGAAGCTAATTTATTTGGTTACTTAAAATAACTTGATTTCATTGTGTTGAATTTACATGAACAAATTGTGTTCTAAATTTCAAGGAACTCTGTAAATTAACTAAATCATGTGGAACTGATGTACATGATTAAATCTTGTAAATCCAACACACTTTTTTTCAGTGAATATCTCTTTTAATGCCAGAAACCCTTGCTTTATAGACACATGATGAGGTATCCTCACTAGGGGCATATGAAATTGAGTTACTCCTAATGAAGCCCTTAAATGCCTCCAAAAGAATCTGTGGGTCTTCAACTGAACCTTGATCAGTTTGAATAAACTCATCTGAAATTTCTATCATCAAAAATCTACCATCAGCTTATCCCACTTCCTTCTCAAGACCCTGAAATGAAAACCAATATAAAGCCCACTCAAGTGGGGGCAGTCGTGGCCTAACGGATGGAGAGTCGGACTTGCAACCCGAAGGTGAACCTGAAGGTTGTGAGTTCGAGTCTCAGGTCCGGCAGGGATTGTAGGTGGGGGGAGTGAATGACCAGCGCTCTCTCCCACCCTCAATACCACGACTGAGGTGAGACCCTTGAGCAAGGCACTGAACCCCCAACTGCTCCCCGGGCGCCGCAGCAAAAAAAAAAAAAAAAGGCTGCCCACTGCTCCGGGTGTGTGTTCACGGTGTGTGTGTGTTCACTACTGTGTGTGTGCACTTGGATGGGTTAAATGCAGAGCACAAATTCCCCGTATGGGTCAACATACTTGGCCACAAGTCACTTCACTTCACTATTGCAGACTGGACACTGAACAAGTCCATGTCTGCCACTCATCCTTTTAGCAATCCGTGTCATCAGCTTTGGCCTATACATGTTCGGTGTGCCAGGACCATCCCTCTAACAAGCTAAAGAATAAACAAGAAATACACTCAGTGAGAATAGTGAGATGGTTAAAGAGGGTATATTTGTTTACAAACAATAAACAGTAACAAAAGTAACAGCCTTTCAGAGAACAGTTGCTAAATAAGTTATAAAATGAAGATGAGCTACACGGTGACCTGTTTTTATAAATTAATGTTAACTAAGTCAGTGAACATTAACTAACCATAACATGCACAGAGGAAATGGCTGTATAATGTAAAAGAAAAGATAATTAAATCCTACAATAAAATGTTCAGTCACAATATCCTATCCAGTCAAACACACCATGACAGTATCTTTAGTCTCATGTCGCTGTGTCTATGTTTAGTATTATTGCACTGTTTGCTGTCTGATGTATTGTCCAACGAAGTGATTCTGTTATATACAGTCCCTTCCAAAAATATTGGAACGCCAATCATGCTACAGTCAAAATCACAGAGATCACATCTTTTCCCCATTCTGATGGTTGACGTGAACATTACCCAAAGCTGTAGGCCCATATCTGTATGATTTTATGCATTGTACAGATGTTCCTAAGTTCCTTAGAAAGAGAGAGAGAGTGGGGTTCAAAAGTCTGAGACCACACTTTTCATTTAAAATTGGAAAAAAACACAAGGTTTTAGCATTTTGAAATATTTAAAACAAAGAAAGTAAATGGTAACTGCTTTGTACAAGAGGTCAGATTTTCCTCATGCTTAATCTCTTCTATTTAAGCATGTGTTCAGATGACACTCCGACGGATTTGATCTAAAAATGGATCCTGAGGTTTTACACAAACTTGTGGAGTCCATGCCAGCTCGAGTGCACACTGTCATTGAAGCAAAAAGGGGACATACCAAATACTTCCCAAAGACATCACCAGATGCTGGGTTTCGTCCCTGGTTATGGTCCGCCATGGCTTTTCTCAAGCTGTCTTCAATTCCTGCTAATTCTTGGGGCATTCTTTCTTCTGTTTCTTCAGCAAATGAATTGCACGCTCAGTTGGATTCAGATTTGGTGACTGACATGGCCATTGCAGAACAATCTTCTTTGCCTTAAAAAAATCTTGGCTTTCAAAATATGCTTCAGGTCATCGTCTTGCACTATGAAGCACCGTTCAATGAGTTTTGAAGCACTTAGGTGAATCTGAGCAGATAATATAGCCCTATACACTTCAAAATGCATCCTGCTGCTTCTGTCAACAGTCACATCAATAAATACAAGGAAACCAGTTCCATTGGTAGCCATACGTGCCTATGCCATAACACCACTTCCACCATGCATCACAGATGAGGTGGAATGCTTCAGATCATGAGCAGTTCCTTCCTTTCTCCATACTCTTCTCTTCTTATCATTCTGGTACTAGCTTATCTTTGTCTAATCTGTTAGGATGTTGTTCCAGAACTGTACAGACTTTTTTTTAGATGTTTTTTTTTATTTGGAAACTCTTGCTTTTTTTGAGGCTTACCAATGGTTTACATCTTGGTAAACCCTCTGTATTTACTCCAGTGAATGCCTCTTTTGATTGTTGACTTTGAACCAATTTGATACTCCCACCTCCTGGAGCATGTTCTTGATCTGGCCTACTGGTGTGAAAGGGTGTTTATCTTCACCAGGCAAATAATTCTTCCTTCATCGACCACAGTTGTTTTCTGTAGTATTTTTGGGCCTTTTTGTGTTCCTGAGCTCAGCACTGCATTCTTTCTTTTTAAGAATGTACCAAATAGTTTATTTGGCCACACCTAATTTTGCTCTCTCTCATTTGTTTGTTTTGATTTTTCAGCCTAAAGTTGGCTTGCTTCACTGAGAAGGACTAAGAAGGACTTCTTTGGACTTCATATTGAGAGATTACAGCAACAGCAAATCTGTTGTCAATCTGCATCAAATGCCACAGTTGAATCAACTCTAGACCTTTTATCTGCTTACCTGTAAGTGAAATAGACTAACGAAAGATAATTCCTACACCATTCACATGATTTGGAGGCAAATACACTCAAAGCTGAAGATTTGCACTTTGAGATCATATTCATATATGATTTAATTTCAAGCCAATATACTGTGATAGCTAAAATAACAATAACTTGTTACTGTCAATGTCTCTTACTAGAATATACTCTTCTACCTGGTGTCTGCAGCGGGAGTATGGGCAATTAACGTGGCACACCTGTTGCTTATTTGTTGGTTTATATTAATGAGGTGTTTCGTCTCTCTGGTTTACTGAGCTGACACGTGCCTGAGGTTCAAGCCTCAATTTCCCCGTTTTCCTTTTGAAAAAAATGCTCACGTGCAATCTCGCCGCTGTGTTCTCAAGTTGTGTCAGCTGTCATTTGTCACAAACACACAGCTATTTGCATTTCACTGGAAAATGTTTGCCGCATCAATGAATAAAAAAAAAAAAGTGTACTACATTAACTTTGGGTTAGGTATTTCAAATCCCACAAACCACACAAGAAACGATTCTTAATAAGAAAATTAACCATGTATAAAAACATACAGATCAAAACATATTTGAAAAACCAATAAAAAGCTTCTTAAAAATTGTTTAGGAAAAAGTTATCTTATGCTTATCTTTTTCCTGTTAAGAAGAAAAAATATTACTGTATTTTTCTTGGATTAATCTCATTCCTTCGATAGTATTTTGCTCCTTTGCTGGCTGCCAAACACCCCCTCCCACCCCACACCCCAGGGCAGCAGGCCAACAGAATGTGGCTAAAAGTAAATCTCCCAGGAAGCTTTAGACAGTGTACACATGACACACATCTGGACGACGCCAACTTCTTGACACACTGCAACAACCAATCAGTGTGACTGGTGCAGGGTCATTCATCTTCCTACATCACCACCTCCTTGGCCTTTTTCACTTTTTCCATTCTGCTCTCTCTCTCTCTCTCTCTCTCTCTCTCTCTCTCTCACACACACACACACACACACACTTACCCATGTTGAGTTTTTACTGCACAATTCTATTAGCTTGACCCCCTATAATATGTGTGTGTGTGTTAATATTTAACACTTAAGAAATACATTTCATAGAGGCACATACATAAAATGGTATTTAGTTACACAGAAGGGAATATAAAATAATTAAGAATTAGAAAGTTCCTAAGCAAGTAGTGTATTTAACTCAGCAGATTTGAAAGGTGTAAACATTGTAAGATGTCAGCTGTTTTCATACGGTAAAAAAAACCCAGATGCCTGACTACAAATTTCTTTATATTATATACACCAGTCATAAACAATTGTTGACATGTGAAGTTTCATTGTCAAGTTATGCTTTTTTTCTCACAATTGTCAGAGAATATGTTCAGAAGACAGGGTCTCTGTTGCATGCTGGTAGTGTCTGAATTAGCTGGGGGAAGAGGTTGACCATGGAGTGAAGAATTCTTTCCATTAGCCAGACTAAATCAATGCTCTGAGTTTCCAGGGAGCAGGCCCTCCCCTCCCCAACTGTACCAGTGTCAGGGGCTGAGTGGAAAGTGCTGACCCAGGCTTGATACTTTTGAAAATGTTTTCTTGCCCCCTTTTCTTCCTGGTGCTGAGTAGTGGCTCTTCCAACACATTTGGCTTATGCAAACACACACACGCACACACACAAGCAACAGATGTACCAAAAAAAAAAAAAAAAAAATCTGTGTCATATGGTTATTTTTACTTGTCCAAGAAAAGTCACTGGTCAAGTTAAAATGGCCAAAGTCGCCTAATTGACTACAAGTGCCAAACTTTATTTTAACTGTGCCTACCTGTGCACAAGATGGCTGCCCTCTGTATACTGTAGTCATTCTTAGCATTGGTTGTGAACATCTTTAGAAATGACTTGCTACATGCTATTAACACAAATTGCATTTGCAAGATGCAATACCAACAGTGGGGGTAGTATATCACAAGGTGAGGTAATGTAGCAAACTGAGCAATGCATTACAACCATGACAGTGTTGGAGAGAGTCAGAGTCTAACAGATTTTGTCCCCCCACAGTTGTATGCCACTTCACAACAGGTTACATTTCACAGGTGACATAGAAGCCTGCTTTGATCAATTATATGTGAACAACACTTATATAGAAGCTGCACAAGTGTAATTCCACCATATGGAGTATATGTTAGCTTTCTGGTGGCTAAGTTAGGAAGCACTGCCTAGTGGGGAGGAAGTAGGTCACTGCCAGTATGGATATTGACTTTCACCATTGTTCACCAGTGACCTGTTTGTCACAGTTCAATAAACCACCCAAAGCTGTGACAACACACAACAGCCGAAGCATAGTTGCCCAAAAGCATCGTAGTATTCTGATAGCCCTAACTATTAGAGTGATGGTTCTCAATCTAAAACCTGATCGGCCATTTTCATATTAGTCATATTAGCATATCAGGTTTCTATGTTTACAAAGTGTAATCTGTTTAAATGCATCAAAAGGAGCAAATTGGTAAATAAAGAGAGTTCTTAGAGCTAGCCATGGGCTCTTAGAATGGGCCTTTTGGTGAACTGCAGGTTTTAATTCTATCCACTGTATTTCTGAAGGTCTGCCCTCTCAAAGCCATTTGCATGTGAGAAGAAAAATAATGGATGGTCATCGAGTCTACATAGACTCAGAAGATACACAAGCTCTTCACTGTCATAGAAAATAATGCTAGGCTTTCAAGACAAGAAGAAAAGTAAAAGACAAGTATTATATTTTAACATTTTCTTACACTTACAATCTACTCTAAAATCTTATTCATAGTGACTTCATAGTAAAGAAGTATGTAAGCTGTAAAATGGTTAATTATATACACTATATGGCCAAACATAGACAGGTGGAAACCTGACAATCACACCCATATGTGCTTGTTGAACATTGCATTCCAGATTTAGTCCCCCCTTTGCTGTTATAATAACCTCCACTCTTCTGGGAAGGCTTTCCACTAGAAGAGTGGAACCTAGCTGTGGGGATTTGCCCATTCAGCCCTAAGAGCATTAATGAGGTCGGGTACTGATGTCAGACAAGAAGACCTGGTGCACAGTTCGCATTCTAATTCAACCCAAAGGTTTTCAGTGGGGTTGAGGTCAGGGCTCTGTGCAGACTACTCAAGTTCTTCCACTCAAACCTTGCCAAACCATGTCTTTATGGACCTTGCTTTGTGCGCAGGTGTATTGTCGTGTAACAGGTTTTGGCCCCTTAGTTCCAGTTAAGAGAAACATCAGTGCTACAGCATACAGCTGTATAAGACATATAAGACATTCTAGACAATTATGTGCTTCAAACTTTGTGGCGATAGTTTGAGGAAGACACATATATGGGTGTGATGGCCAGGTGTCCATATACTTCTGGCCATATAAGTGTAGCTGACTATCATTGTTTAAGAAAAATAAAAAAAGATACTTAGTACCTAGGGGAGTAATGATACACAAACCTCAAATATGATTTCTATATGGTGGCACTGCAATATGACACATTTTCAATACAGCAAAAATAAGCATTGCATGCATATGTGCCTTAGGTTTCCATTTTCAATTGATCAAAACATTTGACACTATAAAAATAAAATGACTGACAATTATGACAATTTTTGTGTGATCCATTCAGACAGTCATCTTAGCAGCATATAAGAAAAAAGCTGTGCATTAGAATTTAACAGAATTAAACAGAATTAAACATGGCTAAGCTGTTACTGTTGTGACTCACAAGGGGGCTTGTCTGAAGCATGGGGCTTTTCTTATTCTGCTATTAGATAGTTGTAGGTTTTTGAATCCTGCGCTCTCCACTACCGAATATGAACTTCTCAAATGTCACAGTGGTTCCTTTAGATTGAATCAACGAGGAAAGACTGCCTGAATGCAGCAGTGAGTTTGCTATACACAAGCATGAGTTTGTTTATGTATATGTGTGCCATAGTAGCACTGATGTATTGTGCTGAATGTTTTGGTCCATCGCTCACTCGCCGTCAGCATCGTAACTTATCAGGAAACTGAAGTGCTCCCATACACCAGACTTGCAGGAATTTCCAGCTCCTGCTTACTGCTGAATGTAGGAGCTGGTATGCTAGGATATTGTCTCATGAAAAGTGTGTGTTTCATATGACCGCTTTGGAGTTTGTAAACAAAAAGAGATGTGCACACATCCAAAGTAGCCTAGCAACCCGATGCTACTTAGATATAATCTGACTGAAGAATCCATTGTGAATTCTATTTAGGAAACAGACCGACATTAGCTAAAATGATATCCGCTTATTATTATGGATTACCACTAAAAGATAGCAAGCGCTATTCAGCTAAACTAAAACTTTCAAATGGTGTAACTCTAGAAGATCTTTATGGCTTGGCATCCTGTCAGTGGCTAAATGATGCTAAGCGGTGGTCTAGCCTGCAATGTTTGGACAAATATATTTATCTCATAGAAACTCCGAGCTTTTATACTAGAGAGAAACTGAAGGCATACAAGTCTTTGATGCTTACAACTTTGTAGTGTGTGTTCAAGATATAATGTTTTACAATTACAGCATTGAGGATGTTGTGGCACTGAAAGCCAAGGTGCTGCCCAACCAGATGCATTAGTAACCTTCCACTGTTAGCTTAACAAAGTTAACTTGCTATATGTGTCCAGTATAGACAACAAGAACATGACCTATCTAACTAGTTTCTTGATGTAGATTTTAGGTGAGATACGTAGGTTTGTTAAAGCAATATGTATTAGACATGTTAGCTAACTAGCAAGCTAAGTCTTATTCTTAATTAGCAAGCCAACTTCACTGATATGATAGTTACGTACTTAGCTGAGATGAAATGGGCACTGCAAAGACGGAGCTCCTCTGACCAAAATGATCTGTCCTAATTGCCTGAAACCACAACTGTGTTGGCTTAGAATGAGTGAGCATGGGTCTATACACTAAAATCATAATATACAGAAGGCTATGAAGATTGACTAAAATCCAGAAATTTAGACTGTTAAACATGTATTAAATCTCCAGTTCTGAGGAATAGGAATTACAGATTTTGTCTAAAAAATTAATTGTTTTTTTTTTTTAATTAGTATAACTGACAATTATTTTATTTTACAAATACAGAAATACATATGCAAGTCAATGTTTCTTTGTACAAAATGTTTTTTAATCAGGTTCCAAAAAAACTAGACAGAAAATTGTAAGAACAAATATAGAGCATTGCCTTTTACCTAATGAGTGAAACAACTCTTTTTGACTCTTTCTTTTGATGCATATCTGCAAACTAAGCAGAGCCATTTGAGACTGAGGATAGTTGCATAGTATCTTCACCTAAAATACACACACAGAGTTTAAAAGGCAGGTTTGCATAAAATATTGACAGTATATATAGATGATGATCAACATGCTTACCCTTTTAACAGCCTCAGTTAGGTAGCCTTTTTTGCATATTTTTTGATCCAGCCAGCTTGTACAGTTCAGTGAAATGGAGTATATAGTGCATACCTTTCCATGAAACACTGTGGTTTCACCTGTACTATCACCTGTAGTACCTTTTTATACAGTGCTTTTCCTATAATAACTGATCATTTATACAAATGATCTAAATGACAACTGATCATTTTTTTTAAATAGTATGACTATAGCTATATACCTTAAGTTATAGATGGTTGATCAATTAAAAGGGGAAAGAATGGTAGTTTTTTTATTCTGTGTGAATGGTATGGTTTTGGGTCCACTTGTTCCCTTATAGGAAAACTATTTATATCCTGATGGGTTTGGTCTCTTTCAGGATGACAATGCCCTCATCCACAGGGCATGAGGACTCATTAAAACACTAAATGATGGAATATCTTTTGGAAGAATGGTGTTCATTCTCCCGGACAATTCCAGAAACTTGCAAAGATACACTGAGTGCAAAGATGCACTGAAGCTGTGCTGGTTGCTCATGGTGGCCTAACACCTTGCTCACATGCTTTGTTATTTTTTATTTTTCTTTAATTTTTTTGGTCTGTAGATGTATTCCAATAAGGCAAACACAGACAAAGACAAAGTCTACTTAATATCTGATACAATTGTGTGATTCAATACAATTGCTTTATGGCTCCTCATCCCAACATAATTTTTTCTGATCTATTTGCTGAATAGGATTCTCAAAAGTGTCATCCATTAAATCCACCCTCTTCAAAACTGAAGCTAAATAAATAATAAATAATGACAAAAATTCCCTCATAAAAACAGATGCCTGATGGTTTTCAAAGCTTTCTGAAATTAAGAAAAGAGCTCACAACACCGCCAGGTCATGGCAGGATTTGGAGCGCACTTTCAGGGCCATTTTTTTGTTGTTCTTGGCCACCAGTCTGTCGAGGAAGCGGCGGGCCTTTTTGGTGATGCTCTCCTTGCGCTTGTAAATGGAGCGCCGGTGCTCGTTGGTCTCTTTGCTGTCCCGTCGCAGACGGATCTGCCTCACGATGCCTTCAAACAGCTCTTGCACATTGTGGTTCAATGATGCTGATGTCTCAATGAATTTGCAGTCAAAAACGACAGCACATGCCCGACCCTCTAACAAAAAGAACGTGGTATGCTATTATTAAAGTAAATATCCAACACTTTACATCTTATAAGAAAAGTGTGTCCACTTTAAAGGCCACTTTGATTAACATGAAAGTATGATGGATTTGAGGCCGCTGTGGTTTGGCATAAAATGGACTTTAGAGGAATAAAAGCTAATGGAATTTTATTATTTTTATTATTGTTGTTGTTACTGTTAATAACAATAATAAAAATTATTATTAAATATTACATAAATCAAGTTTATGCATAGGACTTCATTACAAATTGGTTGAGAATCTATGGTGTAAACTATGGCCATGGCAGTCATTTCAATATTACTGGTAAGCATGCATCTAGTTAAAAAAATGTAATTTGTTTTGTCATGGAAGCACTTGTTCCATAAACATCAGGACACAAAAATTTACGCTCTCACCTTCCACTGCTACCTCTCGACAGCGAACCAGGTCACTCTTGTTGCCCACAAGAATGATGGGAATATTCTCGGCCTGACGGATGCGTCGCAGCTGGATGCGCAGCTCTGATGCACTCTCAAAGCTGCTGCGGTCAGTGATGGAGTAAACTATGACATACGCATTCCCAACCTGCATGCAGTAGTCCTGCACCCACTTCTCGTCCTCTTCCTGCAAATCACAGACTTTACTACAAATAAAGTTCTAGTGTGGCAGGAAATAAGTCATTAATAGCATCCTGCCAGAGTGCAGTCCAGTTATCCTCAGTGGTTTTTTGCAGATAAGAAGGGGTTCTGCATTTTTTTTTTTTTTATTTTAATTACATGATGATGGTGGAGATTAATAATAAAATTAATAAACCTGTTAATTTAATTTTAATCTAGCTGCAGTCGTAATCAAGTTAAATAAACATTTATTTTTATATACAGTCAGGTCCATAAATATTGGGACAGTGATACAGTTTTGGTAATTTTGCCTCTGTACACCACCACAATGGATTTGAAATGAAGCAATCAAGATGTGACTGAAGTGTAGACTTTCAGCTTTAATTCAACGGCTTCAAGAAAAATACTGCATTAACCGTTTAGGAATTACAGCCATTTTTTACAGAGTCCCTCCATTTTCACAGGCTCAAAAGTAATGGGACAATTGACTGATAAGCAGTTCCATGGCCAGCTGTAGCCTGTTTCCTCCTTATATCATGATAAATTAAGGAGATAAAAGGTCTGGAGGTGATTCCAAGTGTTGAATTTGCATTTGGTAGCTGTTCATGGGAACTCTCAATATGCCGTCCAAAGAGGTGTTGATGCAAGTGAAGGACGCCATCATTAGGCTGAAAAACCAAAACAGACCTATCAGAGAGACAGCAGAAACTTTAGGAGGGCCAAATCAACAATTTGGTACATTCTTAAAAAGAAAGAATGCACTGGAGAGCTCAGCAACACCAAAAGGCCTGGGAGACCACAGAAAACAACTAAAGTGGATGATTGCAGAATTCTTTTCTTATTGAAGAACAACCCCTTCACAACATTTAGCCAAGTCAGGAACACTCTGGAGGAGGTAGGCCTATCATTGTCAAAGTCTACAATCGAGAGCCACCTTCATGAATGTAAATACAGACGGTTTACCTCAAGATGCAAACCTCTGGTAACACTCAAGAACACAAAGGCCAGATTAGACTTTGCTAAAAAACCTCTAAAAAAAGCCTGACCAGTTCTGATGCAAGATTAACTTGTACCAGAATGATGGGAAGAGAAAAGTATGGAGAAGGAAAGGAAGGGCTCATGATCCAAAGCATACCACATCATCCGTCAAACATGTGGAGGCAGTGTTATGGCATGGGCATGTTTGGCTGCCAATGGAACTGGGTCACTGGGGTTTATTGATAATGTGACTGTTGATAGAAGTAGCAGGATGAATTCTGAAGTGTACAGAGCTATACTTTCTGCTCAGATTCAGTCAAATGCTGCAAAACTGATAGGACAGCGCTTCACAGTACAGATGGATAACAACCCAAAACATACTGTGAAAGCAGCCCAAGAGCTTGGAAATTAAATGTTCTTAAATGGCTGAGTCAGTCACCTGACCTCAACCCAACTGAGCTGCTTTTCACTTACTGAAGACAAATCTGAAGGCAGAATGACCCACAAACAAGCAGCAACTGAAGATGGCTGCAGTAAAGACCTGGCAAATAATCTCAAGGGAGGAAACTCAGCATTTGGTGATGTCCATGGGGTCCAGACTTCAGGTAGTCATTGACTGCAAAGGATAATATTTATGATTATATTAGTTTGTCCCATTACTTTTGAGCCTGTGAAAATGGAGGAACTCTGTAAAAAATGGCTGTAATTCCTAAACGGTTAATGCAATATTTTTGTTAAACCCCTTGAATTAAAGCTGAAAGTCTATGCTTCAGTCATATCTTGACTGCTTCATTTCAAATCCACTGTGGTGGTGTACAGAGGCAAAATTACCAAAACTGTGTCACTGTCCCAATATTTATGGACCTGACTGTATTCATTTATATAGCTCCTAAGAGGCACAACGATTATATTCCCAAAATTAAATTTGTCATGTGATCAAAAAGGGTCTATGGATTTTTAATTTCACAGGGAAAGGGTCCCATCCCAGCAATAAAGTCTCCACAGTAGCAGAAAAGAAGTGTCAAACCTAGCCATTAGTCTCTCAACATGGCCAATTTTTCATCCTTGTAAACAGACACTCAATACTGGCCAAGCCTATCTGCCTCACAGCCTTCAGTAGGACATGATACAGAAAGCTGAGATCAATAGCTGTGTAATTAGGTCCCAAAGCCGTCAATGTCCTCTGCTCTGCATTCAATAGGCATAGTTTGCCACAACAAAGGGGATGTTTTTGCTGTTGAATCAAAGCTTTCAACTCAGATACATGCAAATATACATGCCTGCAGAATCCTTTTCATGTTATGTTCCATTTATGCCAAATTATGTTGACTGCTTTATTCAATTAACTTGTCATTACTGGATAAATGTCATGTGTCTTTGCCTACATTTTTATATCTTTCATTTTAACATGTGGTAGAGGTGTCTGTGCTAACAAATGCTACAAAGTCTTTATAAACCTCCTTGATTGGGAAAAAAGTACTCTGGACCAGGTGAAGTCTGTGTTTTGATTTCTCCAAGTGCCAAACATCAGTGAGAATGACACATTGGTTCAAGACCACTTTCACAGAGCAAATACGATTAAAAAGCATGTGATGGTTGAGAGTTTTGTATCAAGCAGTCCAAATGCTTTTGACACCATCATAACCTCATGTTTACACAAAGTACTTTTTGTTAACCAATTGGCCATTGCATGTTGTATATTACAGGTAAATGATTGTCCATTTTATTTTCATACCTGCTTTTCTGCTTCCCATGTGTCCATTACTATGAGGGTGGTTTCTTCTCCATCCACTGTCAGTGTTCTTTCGTACATGTCCTCTGAAGAAGAAAAGACAGAGATGTATGATAAACTTAATACCCATATATTCAAAATAATCTATAGAACAAAACAGACAATCTATTGTCATGATTTCAAGATGCAGCAAGCAATTTATTTTTTCACACAAACCTCATTGCTTTTGGAGCACCATTACTATGTTTCAAACAGATGACATCACTGATAACACCCCAAAGCATTCCAACAAAAAAAAACACTTCTTGTTTATCCCTGATTTCCTTGAAATGTGCTGTTATTTTTCATCTTCATGCGTAGGAAAAATAAGGGGGAATGAGGCAATGGAAAAAGCATTGAGCTGTGTCTAGTTTGGGCTGATCTTATGGCCAGTTTGACAAGAAGATTAAAACATACTTTGCTTTTGGGTGAAACAGACCTTGTCTGCTTTTTCCACTTCAAATCCATTCCATCACTGTCCACTGTGTACTAGAAACACTAAGAGCTGAGATTAGATATTCAATTTCTGCTATGATTTTAACATATGTATTTCAACAAGGATTAAAAGAAAGTAATAAATTTTCATATCTCCTGACTCTGCATCTAAATCTGCAGCATTAAAACAAAACTAAAAAAGAGCCAGTGCAAAGAAATATTACAATCCATGTATTCAATGCAAATTTAATGCCCAATAGCATGTCATTTAGTTGGCTGTCCTAAGCTGTACATGAGAGTCTTAACTGCTACTTTGCAAGCATTACACAACAGAGATTTCCTTGTGTGCCCCATGTCTCAAGGTTGCTCTGAGCACTAGGCAAGATCTGGAACCGGATACTCACACCCACACCAGCAACTGCTATTTATCTCGATACACCCCTACAAGCCTAGTACATCTGTCCAAAGTTGACCAATAACTACAGACTAGTGATGTAATACGTATAATTTGAATTTTTCACCCTTTTTTCCACCCATTATATCACATTACCCACCTCTTGTAAAATTTCCCATTTTATAATTGCTTCTGAACGAATTGTGTAAAACAAAATGTAAGACAAACAAATAAAAAGACCAACAAACAAATAAACCTATGAGCCTACTGTGGCATGTCATTGGGTTCCATATTGTACACTTTCAGAATAAAAGGGGTTTCATACTTGGTTCTTTGGGTACTTAATGGTTCTTAGCATATAAAAATGGTTCTAGTTGGAACCTTTCTGATAGTGAAAACATTAAAGGTTATCCAGAGGAACAACATGAGAAGCCCTTAAGGGTTATAAATTCCTTTTGTAGTCTAATACATATACAAAATATCATAAAATGTAGATTATAATTACTAAAATCATGACAGGTATTTGGGTGTGTATTGGCTACATCAAATGGGAATCATGGCCAATTTACACCAATCAGCCATAACATTAAAACCACTGACAGGTGAAGTGAATAACATTGATTATCTCGTTACAATGGCACCTGTCAAGGGGTTATATTAGGCAGCAAGTGAAAAGTCTGTTCTCAAAGTTGATGTGTTGGAAGCAGGAAAAATGGGCTGAGCAACTTTGGTAAGGGTCCAATTGTGATGGCTAGACGACTGGGTCAGACCGTCTCCAAAACGGCAGGTCTTGTGCGGTGTTCCTGGTATGCAGTGGTTAGTACCTACCAAAAGTGGTCCAAGGAAGGACAACCGGTGAACTGGTGACAGGGTCATGGGCACCTAAGGCTCACTGATGCATGTGAGGAGCGAAGGCTAGCCCGTCTGGTCCGATCCCACAGAAGAGTGGTGATTATGACTGAAGAGAGTCGGACTTGCAACCCGAAGGTGAACCTGAAGGTTGTGAGTTCGAGTCTCAGGTCCGGCAGGGATTGTAGATGGGGGGAGTGAATTACCAGCGCTCTCTCCCACCCTCAATACCACGACTGAGGTGAGACCCTTGAGCAAGGCACTGAACCCTCAACTGCTCCCCAGGCGCCGCAGCAAAAAAAAAAGGCTGCCCACTGCTCCGGGTGTGTGTTCATGGTGTGTGTGTGGTCACTACTGTGTGTGTGCACTTGGATGGGTTAAATGCAGAGCACAAATTCCGAGTATGGGTCACCATACTTGGCCACACTTCACTTCACTTCACTTAAAAGATGTCAGAACATACAATGCATCGCAGCTTGCTGCATATGGGGCTGCGTAGCTGCAGACCAGTCAGAGTGCCCATGCTGACCCCTCTCTACTGCCGAAAGCACTGCCGAAGGCATTTGAGCATCAGAACTGGACCATGGAGCAATGGAAGAAGGTGGCCTGGTCTGATGAATCACATTTTGTTTTACATCTTGTAGATGGCCAGGTGTGTGTATGTTGCTTACCTGGGGAAGAGATGGCACCAGAATGCACTATGGAAAGAAGGCAAGCCGGCAGAGGCAGTATGATGCTCTTGACAATGTTCTGCTGGGAAACCCTGGGTCCTGACACATACCACCTACCTAAACATCGCTGCAAGTACACCCCTTCATGGCAACGGTATTCCCTTATGGCAGTGGCCTCATTCAGCAGGATTGTTCAGGAATGGTTTGAGGAACATGACAAAGAGTTTAAGATGTTGACTTGGCCTCCAAATTCTCAATGGCAATCCGACTGAGCATCTGTGGGATGTGCTGGACAAAGTCTAATCCATGGAGGCCCCATCTCGTAACTCAAAGGACATAAAGGATCTGCTGCTAACATCTTGGTGCCAGATACCACAGCACACCTTCAGAGATCTTGTGGAATGCATGCCATGACAGGTCAGAGCTGTTTTGGCAGAACAAGGGGGACCTACACAATATTAGGCAGATGGTTTTAATGTTATGGCTGATCGGTGTATATGGACCAAAAGTTAGACTCGTTTTGACCAGGAATAATTTTAAATATAAACTGCTATTTAACAGTTTGAGACTACCTAGATGTGTAAAAGGCTATCAGAAAGAAAACATCAACTTCAGAGAATTCACCTTAACTTCAAATGGCTAAACCTTAAGCCTCAAGAACATGAAAGCCAAGTTTACTAAAGAGCACATAATAGCCTGTAAACCTCTGGAACAAAATCTTATGGGCACAATGAGAGAGTGATGGAATGAGTACTTATTAATTACATAAAAATAAATATTAATTACATTAAAAAATAGTATTAATCTGTACAATTGCCTATAGGGGACTATTATGGTTTCCTTCATGATTACATAATGACAGTATTACACATAGAGAGAGAGCACCCAAATTAAGCCATTAATCACTATTTCATTTCATGATAATTCTTACTTTCATTGTGTAGTAAAGAGCAAAATCAAAACAACCCGTGTCACCATCTGATTACTTATGCACTAAATAGTGTTTATGTGTAAGTGAATTCAAGCTCAGCGGGTTAAATAACACAAAATCAGGTTAAATATCACAAAAAAAGAAGGGAAGTAACATAATATAAAACCAAAACTTAAGTACAGTAACAAAGTACAATTATTTTTTTAATCTGTACTTTTTACTTTTACTTTTTATCTACATTTCAAAAGGAAAATGTCTACTTTCTACTCATTACATTTTCTAACACTACATTTCTCTATTATCATATATTTGTAAAGCCATAAGGTTACTTTTAGCATCAGACAGCTTCAAGGATCTAAATTACAAACAAACAAACAAATAAAAAAATAAACAGATTTAACTTTTAACAGTAACAGCGAGAATAAGACCTGTCACTGTAATCTGTCTGTTGCTATAGACACTTTGTATTTATGCAGTTTGTGTTATGACAGCTACCATTTAAATAGTTATTGTCAGTGATCATGCTAGCTAATATTTGAGAGATTAGGAATAAAGTTGTTTGTTAGCCTTAATATTTCCCATTTTCTTTGGTGAAAGGGACACTAATTTACCATCAGTAAATAAAATCATTTTGTGATATGAGGCAAATGTCTTTTTCTTGTGTAATATGTGAATATTTTTTGAAAGTAAGTTTGAGTTTATATGTTTTTGAAGCATTACTTTTACCAGAATATTTATTTATTTAAATGAGTAATTGCACTTTTATTTGATTAAAGAATTTGGGTATTTTTACCACCTCTATTTTCACAATACAGTAAAAGATTTTGTAGCCAAAGACCTCTTTAAGGACAAAGTAAATTCCATGGACACCTTCAATACAGATTTATTTCATAATCAGTATTTAAATGTGTACAATAATATTTTGCCTACTTATTAGAACCATAGAGTTTTCTATTATTTAACGTTTTAACATAAATTTTAGGCCTACTTTGATTTCAGTTACTGCGGTTTGTATCAAATTAATTCAAATGACCAGTCAAATAGGCTAATAAAAATAACAACTCAATAATAAATATAAAAACTTTGATAGTGGTGGGGAGTGGGGGTTCCTCAAACCCCACTTTTACAACCACTGCTTTAGATTCTATCCAGGCTTTTAATTGGACTCACCGCCTATGCAGCTGTGGGCATCTTTTTCTTGTATTCCAGCAAAGATGCTGGCCAGGCTGGACTTGCCGACTCCGTGATCACCCAGTAGGATGACCCGGTAGAGACACTCGTAGCCTGAGCTGTCGGACTCCTCTGAGTCGGAGGACCAGTGAGTTCGCAGGTGGAGTTTCGTGTCTCCAGCCTGGTAGGAGGCGGACTGGGCGAGTGGAGGATGCTGAGGTTCTCTGTGTATTACTCCATGCCGAGAGGAGGGGATGGGAGTACTGGCCCTTCTCCTCACCACCTCTCTACCCTCTCTCTGCGTGTTCAGCGTCATTTCAGAAACTACTGAATGCCTTCAGCCAATAGAGGAAAGCACAACCTTGAAAGTCAGCTTAAGTTGAACCTTAAGTTCATCTGGATATTCTGGCTTAAAATAGGACTGACCCCAACAGAGCAAAACATGATGATGTCTTTTGCTCTTGGTGTGAAAATAGCACATGCAGAGTTAAAATGGAGAGCTGCACTCAAACATTCAAGAATAAAAGCATGTATAAAGGTAGTGAAAAAGAAAGTAAAGTAGAAGGAAAAGTCACCACATTCTAAGATTTACTCACAGGCAGGTCCATGCGTTTATTTACTCTTGCGTGGTAGAAATGTGAAGCCTGACGATGAAGTTATGCGGTTGGAACTACCTGTAACTACTGTGCCTTCTCCTTGTCCTTCGGTAAAAGAGGGCCGGGTCTGGGTGAGTTTTGCGGAGCTGCTGCGTGCAGGCTGTGAGGGATGTAACGGTATAGCCCAGGAGTCATAGCGACAACCCGCAAAGTTCCACAACGCCGTTAAAAATGCACGAGTGGAATCAGGGGCTGTTCTTTCTCTCTTTCTCCCTCCCTCTTCTCTCCGCCGCGCTCTCGTCTCACGCTCGGAACAACACACGGGTGAAATCGCCTGCATTTCAATTTGTCGTGGCTATTAAACCTGCTTATAATCCTACATATCTATTTACGACTTTTTTTGTGAATATTAACACGCGAGTTCTCGGAGTGAGTCTCTAATCGCAGGCGTAGTCAAAAATCCTTGCGTGGCTGGGCGCATAGCACTTTAAGCCATAAACTCACAGAGTAATGCTTTCACATCATCCTCGGGTCCTGTTTCTGTTTACATAGCACTGCTTCATCAGTTCTGTGGGATCTGGAAGCTCTCAAGATAATTCAGTCCCAGTCTCATATGGACAAACATCCCACTCCAACAAAGTGATGCGATCTTCCTTTCCTGCTAAACTGTAATAACAGACCTTGTCACACACACTTTGTTAGTCGTCCTTTTTAATGCAGAAGTGGCAATAAACCAGAATCTTGATACAGAAACATTCTGTTGCTGTGAAGTAATGCCAAATCCCTTCACAAGTTACCTGAATGATTCAAGAGGAAAAAACAATGGTCAAGGCATCAGTCTACATAATTTCTTAACAGTTACAGAAGGCCAGTGGTCCTTACCAGGAAAACATATTCTCTGAGGCTATGCTGAAACTTTTCCAACTGAAACAACAGAAATAATCAAGGCAGTTGGCCATGCATTGGGGTGATGAAGGCCCTAAACTGTTTACAAAAACCAGCCTTGTTCCCACACTTAAGGCAATTACAGCAATGTCCCAAATCCCAGCAGTCACAGAGTTTACAGATATTTACAAGCGGTGTTAAAAAGCTCACAAAACAAATTTAAGTTATGAGGCAGTCTGGAATTTAAAAAAAAATGACAGAAAAAGGTGGGCTGCCTGTGTTCTTTCAGTACTTTACATCAATTAAATAAGTGAATTTGAGTGGTTAATCCTGTGTCCTGCAGTGTCATTAAAAACAAATTACATCGGCTGAATTCTTTGATGAAATTATAACTGATCGTACAGCAACAACAACAACAACAACAACAAAACTTGATGGTACTTTAAATAACCTTAATTACAGCTTTTAAGTGCAAAGTTTTCCTGGGCACACTGCTTTCATATCCAAATGTGAATAAATGCTTTTCGCATAGTTAAATAGGCAGCCATTTTTGTTTTGGTGGACGTCCATATCTGGAGTACACCTGCAAAGAAAATCATGTAAACTATTATATGTGTATATAATTCATACCATTAAGAAACTATCCAATACAAAGTTCATAATTACAAAAACAAAAGAAAGAAGGGTTCTTAAAGAAATCATAATAGTGCATTCAAACCTATTTTTCATCATCTGCTGCATTTGTATTCATTATCACAGACATGAATTTCTATATTTTTTCAACAGTTTTTACGTACTAAGAAAAGTTATGGTACTGAAAACCCCTTTATTCAAGACTTACTTATAATGGAAGCCTAAGAGAAGCTGCAGGGGCAATAAACATCAGTGTAGAATGTTTTTATGAATGCTTCAGTCAAATGTGTTCCTAAATTAAGCTCTAAATTGGTATAGTTTCTTTTAGCAGTCAGACTACTTTTTCAGAAAGAATAGTTTGTTTATGCTTTACCAATAGTTTCTAGTGATCTCACATGAGTACCCCAAAACCCATACACTCAAGGGTTCTTTGGATTGTTAAGATAATGAGTTCTACCCAGATCCCTTTATGTTAGGAACACCTTGTTGTAGGGCCCTACATAGAACATTTAAAGGTTTCCGCAGAGGGACTAGCTGAAAAACCCTTAATGGGTTTAAGGTTTAACACTTGTAGATTTCATTTTTTCTCTTTTTTTTTTCCTAATTACTTTTCTAATAAGGGTATAATTTCTGTATAAGAAAGCATACATAACCAAGGTATTGCTCCACTGTTGACATTAGAAACTGGATAAAATTATATAAAACAGCTTTGGCAAGCAGCTCTCTCGTGTGTGCCTAATACTGAGACCATTGTATGTATAATCTTGGTCATGTTAATCACCCATATTGGTTGGAAAAAAAGAGTATCTTTATTATCAGTCACCTCAAATAATGTACAGCATATGGTCTTAAACTCCAAATATTAAGAACCAGATTCTAAACAATAATTGTATTTTAGACCCATATTTTCCCATGCATAGACTACTACATACAATCGCTGTGGATAATCACAATCAATAATTCACTATGACAGTACAAACCATTTAAAACACACCCAAAGAGTTAACTGAGGCTGTGTGCAAGTTGTCTGAACAGCTGTGGTTATGAAGTCTGTAAATCAGGATGAAAACAGAGACTCTTTATGGAACATCTGCCCTTAAACATGGCCATTATGGTCTGGTATGGTTTTGTTTAACACAGGAAATAGAAGAAGAGCCTCTTCTGGGACATCTGTAGACATTAAAGTTAGGCCTTTGTCACGAGTGATTCAGGAAATCCCAAATCTGGTTGCCATTATCTTCAAATAAATGCAAAACATCTATCATAAAGTGTTGTTTGCAAAAACAAGTGACATGATGTGAGAAAATACAAACAAATGTCTCCCTTTACTGAAAAAGGTAAACAAGTTGTAGATTCCTAGATTTGTATAAATACATCTTGGCCTTTGTATAACCCTTTGCAAGGGATTATATAAGCATGCTTTGACAACTGAGGTGTCCAGAATTAAAGTGTTATTGGCTCAATGTAAATATGAGAGCTTGTCATGGAGAGGAAATGTCATGCTGTTTTTGAACAAGCTGCTGGGAAATGTGAAACCTTTATTAACCTTTAATAGCCAACTGGGATTCCATGAATGCACCTTGAAGATTAAGTCTTTTCCAAATGTGTAATATTACACTCCTTACAACAGCATGCTGCAGCTTTCTTTTGCAGCTTTCTTTTGCAGCTTTTGTAGACTGTTTCCTTGCCATTTTTTTTCCCCTCTCTTTGCCTGTCTCCTTTTTAATGTTCTCACATGCAAGAATGACAAGTAGTAGCTAACAGAATATTGTACAATAATTTTTAGTTAGCTGGCATATTTGGTTGTTGTACTTAGTGTCAGATATTTACTGGAATTTTAATGTCTCTTAATGTCTTCATTAATTTATGTTTTGTAAAGTGCATATTGTATTAATTATGTAGTTCACTGTGTTAAATATTCACTGCCAGTGTGAGAATCCTAAGAGAAATGAAGTTGAGGTTTTTAAACATGCATCAATTTATAAAAGTTATGATCATGGTCACTTTAATAATAATAATAATAATAATAATAATAATAATAATAATAATAATAATAATAATAATAGATAGTTAACCCCTCATCTTTTTTCTTATTGTATATTATACTGATTATACTGGTCAGAGAACATAAGTAGTCTATAAACTAGATGCCTATATGAAATATATGATCATGTTTCAAATAGATTATCCTTTTAAACTCCCAGCTTATTCATTTATTTATTTTATTATATTAGGAATGTTTTTTTTAATCACTTCTGTGTTCATATGGAATGCATATGGATTTACAGTCTATGTAGTGTCAGCATCTCAGCTAGTACACTGAAAATCCTCTTGTACTCACTGACTTTGGAAAAATGTCTTGAAATACATTCCAACTAATGTTTGGCCTTGACAGCTGTAATTTCTGAATATTCTTGAGTAGTTTTCTGTCCTCCTACTCCAATTCAATTATTTTCTATACACTCAATGAACACTTAATTAGGAACAACTGTACATCTACTCATTCATGCAATTATCTAATCAGCCAAACATGTGGCAGCAGTGGAATACATAAAAGCATGTAGACACAGGAGAGCAGCTTAAGGTAATGTTCACATCAACCATCAGAATGGGGAAAAATGTGATCTCAGTGATTTTGACTGTGGCATGATTGCTGGTGTCAGGCGGGCTAGTTTGAGTATTTCTATAAGTCCTTATCTTCTGGGATTTTCACACACAACAGTCTCTAGAGTTTACTCAGAATGGTGCAATAAAGAAAAACATCCACTGAGCGACAGTTCTGCGGATGGAAATGCTTTGTTGATTAGAGAGGTCAATGGAGAATGGCCAGACTGGCTCGAGCTGACTGAAAGGCTACAGTAACTCCGATAACCACTCGTACAATTGTGGTGGGTAGAAAAGCATCTCATTATGCACAACACACGTCAAACCTTGAGGCAAATGAGCTACAACAGCAGAAGACTATGTGAGGTTCCATTTCTGTCACAGAACAACTCACAAAATATTAATATCCTAAAGTATAATAGATAATTCCCTCTTGGCCAGAATATATTGTATTTTCAACTCTATACTGTGTATAGATACTCTGGCAATTGCAGACAGTACTTTCTGTTTCTGGTAGAACTGCATTTCTAAATTAGCCACCACTCCCTGAAACAGCAACGTCATACCTTCAGGTTCCTCCTAGCAAAACAATAAAGGTCAGTGGAGCAGCAACCTTTTAAACAGTATCCACAAAAATTTTTTGATCTGGTATTTTCTAAAATGTTTCTAAATCAAACACTGCATAGCAAATGAAAATGTGTCTGTCAAGTGAGTTGATAAAAGAAAGACTTAACAGCCACTCAGTACTCTTTTTTTTGGATGGAGCCGCATCTGCATCCATCTCGGTTTTCTTAAAAAGGCTATGTAGTGAACACAACCATTTTAAATAATGCCCAGCTCCTGCTTTACCAGCTGTGTCTTCTTCAGCTCACCCAGCTCTCTCTTCAGTTTAGCAATCTGAAGGGCTTTGACTGGATACTTCTGGTCTTTGTAGGTTTTGAGGGCACA
The DNA here is from genome assembly GCF_027358585.1 of Pangasianodon hypophthalmus. NCBI lineage: Eukaryota > Metazoa > Chordata > Actinopteri > Siluriformes > Pangasiidae > Pangasianodon > Pangasianodon hypophthalmus. The sequence goes on along the minus strand of NC_069729.1, from coordinate 8,787,994 downwards.
AGTCTCTGCTTGGGCATTAGCCACATTTGCTTTCACTGTCTTCAGCTGTGCCTGAGAACATGAGTACTAAAAACACTTTGTTAGTCATATTTTGCAGACATTCTAGACTTCAAGTCCCTTATCTAGCCTTGAAGGGTATGCAGAAAGCTTAATTACTGTTTTATTCCAGATTTTTGAGCCACATAATCAGGGGCTGTGAAACCTGTAGACATGTATAATTTAGTATTAAATGTTTTGCCTTCATTTAAACACTGTGTAGTTTTCTGCCTATCAATTTTATCCTAATGTCAATTACCAGTGAGTTTATACCAAACAGCAAATTGATTTGCTGCCTCCACACTGGCATTCCTCAGATCAGATTTTCGCCTGCTTGATCAGCCTGTTACTCATTCAGTTAATGGCAACAATTGACCTCTTGAAAAAACAGATCACAGGCCTTAAGGGTTCTTCAGCTGTCCCTCAGGGGAAACCCTTAAAGGCTCTATGTAGGTTCTTATAAGAATTGGCAAGGTTTTCAAACGAAACTAAGAACCCATAACTATACAAAACGCCCACTGAAAAAACCTTTTTCAATCGGGTCTTTCAACAGTGTTCATCAGTGAAAATAAATGAATCAATATTCCTTACATAGAATACTGGCTCACCTCCAGTTTTTGTGTTGGATAAGGAATTCTCTTGCACTAGAGATAGAGTGTATTTGTGTGTCCTCAATGTCCCTGGCCATCTGGTGGCTCTTCACTTGAAGCAATTCACAGAGTTTTTCCAGATCCTCAACAACCTTTCTCTGCATTTTGATAACTATCTAAATGGATTTTTTTAGCGTGAAACCCTGCTTGATACCATGACAATAGAGGAAAGCGAAATAATATGCTCTACACACCTCCAATGTTTTGCTTTTATCGTGGATACAGATTCAGTCCTGGTCCTGTTTTTCAATTTTTAATCTTCTGCAAAGTCTAGTGGAAGCTGCAGCTTGTTTAATTTAGTATCGTCTCCTCCCCTTTTATGATTAATTGGTTTCAGGCCATTTGTTCTCTTGGTCTGTTCCCACTTGCTGTAATCCTTGGAAATAAGTTGATTTGTACACAAATAATAGCACATGTACAGCACTAGTAAAGGGGCTAGCTAACATTTCCCATATGTGCATGATACTTGGTTGTGGATATTTAGTTTGCTTATTTGTGTTTGTAAACATTTAGTTTATTTGTATTGGAAATAAAATTGTTGACAAATTGCATTGTCCAAATAGTTTGGTTGTTACAGGGCAATGAATGTTTAGGCTCGAGTTAGGTCAGGTGTCAAACTCACTTTAGGGGGGTCACATAACACTTAGTTTTAAGGGCTACATAACACTTAGTCTAATGTCACCTTGGCCAGACCAATAAAATCTGGTGAGTAGACCAATAACATAGCAACTCTTCTTAAATGTGTTTCTTTATCTTCATTTTATCTCAAAGTACATTCTGAATGCACAAATGGATTGAACATGTATCATCTACAAAATAGACTGCAATTTTTTTTAAAAAATCCAAATGATGGTTTTGCCAAAGATATTATATGTATTCCCTAAACAGGCCTATTCACCCCCTTTATTTTTCCACATTTTGTCATGATACAACCTGGAAAAGAAATGGACTTATTTTGGAATATATGTAATTGATTTAATTGTGAAATCAAATTACATATCATTAGCACCTTTTGTCAGCAGCTGCGTTTATGGTCCTGAGTTTATTGCTCTGATTTGCTCCAGACTGGGATAATAGAGCTTTTTTCAAATCTTTCAATTCAATTATGGTCAATATAAGTCAACTTTAATTTAGAACAAGTATTATATATTCATTTGATAGGCCAAATTACAACCTTTATCAGGCCATATGTTTGACACCCCTGATTTAGGTGGAGTATATACAGAATAATACACTATACAGCAGTGCAGTCATTGGTCTTGCACAAAGGTTCTGTAAAAACTACCACAGACAAGTTCTGGCTAGGACTAAGGAGTTTTCTAAACAGCTATGCCACATCAAATGATCACTTCACCATGGTCTTGTGAGAGATTTAACTATGACAATACTATGAAGTGATAACAGAACCCTTAATCCACCATTGCTTTGCTTCCTCAGAAATAAATTTGAGTATTTATGGCAGTTTACTATCAGTCCAATATTTCTATGGTTATTTATACTGCAATTTGTCAGTGTAGTATGTTTTGTCTTAAACTACTACCTGTTACAAGATATTTTAGTGAATATCAGGGTATAATCATATGCTATTTGGCTGTAAACATGCTGGCTATAATTATAAGGCCTATATGCAAGCACATATTGTTAGTAGACTTAGTAGTTTATTTGTGAGTTTCATCCCTAAACTACAACCAGGTGAGATCGTTTTTTTCAGTATTGAACTAACTTTATTAGAAATCCATCATTAACCTGATACCGAAGAATAGCAACTAACATTAGTCTCTTTAGATACAAGTCACATCTGCAGGAAAACTATACACTGGTCTAAGAGTGAAAATACAATTAACAGGCTTTTACCATGGCAACCGCACGCGCTGAAACAGGGAGACCGGAACTCTGCTGCCATCTAGAGGCCAGTGACGTCAGGCCTGTACATGCTGATTATTTTACTCATATGAAATATTTCATGTATATTTGAGGTATAACAAATAATAATCACAGTTTATTAAATAATTCAATAACAACACTGACAATAATAACAACAAGAATATCAGGCCACATGTTCGTACAAGTAAGGAATAAGACACGACAGACCGTGCTGTTATTTAAGCAATTATGGTTATTAATTGTGGTTATACTGAACAGCCATAGCTATAATATAATATGTTATATTATAACATGCTATAATATAACATGGCGATATTCAGTGTAACTGCAGGATTGCGTGTGCGATATTGATTTATACAACAGTTCTATAATCAAGAAATTATAGAGTAACTGACATTCGGACACAATATGGCCAACTGACTTATTTCTGCTCCTCTAGCGGAAATACATCCCGAAGAACTTACAGTCGCTTTATAGCCCATCAGCTAGCTGGCTAGTTAGCTCACTAACTGACTTACATTCCCGTTACAAAAGGTGCTTCCGCTGAAATTGGCTTCCCTTCTTCTGTTTCATCTTCATATGAACAGCTTTCATATTTTAAGTCAAAAGCTATATTCATGAAAAATGTATCGTTTGCCAAGTCCGCTGATGATGTTGCTAACTCTACTGTAGTAATCCTTTTGAACTATCTCTAGAAGTGGAAATTTATGTGGGGAACACAGACGAGTGGAATGATACAAACAGTGAAATATCTCAGTGCGGTTGTACTAAATATAAGCACTTTTGGAACATCGCTCGTCCAATCAGATTAGTAAACTAACTCTTGTATAAACGAAAATACTACACGTAGGAGAGTATGATTGTGGTGCCAAGGAGTGTCATCAGTAGATGGGAGAAGACTAAGACTAAGGAGAATGTCAAGTTCTTCAAGAAAGTTTAGTAGAGGAACAGGAGGGTGATCGATTCAAATCATAAGAGGTAACACTGACAGCATGGAATTCAAATGATGAGATGTTGAGATAAAACAGTGCAAGCGGTGTGAAGCACCATTTCTGAGACAAGAGCAAACTTGTACCACCACCTGCCAGTTTCTCGTGGAGTGTGAGAGAAGATAACAGAGCAGCTGTTGTAGGTGAGTTCTGGGGAGTGATCCGAGTCTCATTTAGTGCTAGAGTGAAGAGAGTGATAGGAAGCTAAAACAGATTAAATTAGCTTTCTGTATGGCAGACTGGCATTTTGTTTGGGACAGAGACAACAATGGAGGGTAGATTAGGTTACTAGTACAGCCTCTGTTTTGTGGAGGATAGCTCAGATGTCATGGCAGAGACTGGTCTGAGGTGCATGCTATGAGGAATGCAACAAGAACTGTGGTGCATCAAAGTTTAATTACTTAGCCAGAAGACGGGAGATTATGCTTAGCCATATAATCCAGTCTGGAATGAGTTTGAGTAGGGCTCAGAGAGAGCCAACTAACATTTAACATATAGTGTCTGTAGCGGATAAACCTTCAGTGTAACTTAGTAAGCCCTGCTGTTACGTTCTGGGGTATGTCCGCGTGTTTTTTGTGTTTTGTTCTCTCCCTTTTTCTCTCGCCCTCCCTCTCTTTCTCGCTCTCTGCAGCAGTTGCCCCATTGGATAACGTCCTGTCTGTTTCGATTATCCCCGCTGATGTCATCGGCCGTGACAACCAATCAACCTCTGACCCCGCCTATTTAAAACCCGCAGCCATTCGTTCAGAAAGAAGTCGTTGTTGTCCTCGTCGTAAAAACTAAAACCTTGTTGTACCTCTGTTTGTTCTGTGTTGAGTTACGCTGCCTTACTGTGTTTGTTCTTGTATGTCAATTGTTCCATGTTTCCCCGCTTTGTTCTAGTCACTTGTTTGTATGGTTAATTTGTATGGGTATCAGTGAGAGAAGCGAGGAGTATCAAGTTAAATGGTCCGTTCACCCAAAAAAGAAAATTCTGTCATCAATTACTCACCCTCATGTCATTCCAAACCCATAAGACTTTCGTTAATTCTTCGGAACACAAATGAAAATATTTTTTTAATGAAACCTGGAAGATTTATGTCCCTCCATTGACAGTCCATGTAACCAAAATTTTCAAGCTCCAAAAAGTTTATAAAGGCATTGTAAAAGTAATTCATGTGACTCCAGTGGTTTAATCCCAATTTTATGAAGTGATATAAATGCTTTGTGTGTGCAAAAAAACTAAAATAAAGTCTTTATTCACAAAATATCTTCACTTCGCAAAGATCTCTAACATGCCTTCATGAGAGAACCACAATGCATGCATGTTGTTTTGATGTGAGAGCGGATGTGCTCATGATACAACCGGACCCAGAAGCACTGCACTGTTTACAGCAGAGGAACAGGGACAGTGTATGCAAGCTTCGTTCATTACATTCTAAGTTGATTTTGCTGTAGGTCTTGGTTTATTTTTCAAAATGGTGCTAAAGTGCGCATTTCCTGGATGCAAATGTATAATGTGGAACAGTGCTGGAGTAAACAGATAATTGCTGGTATATTACAATTATGTAAAAAGACTGACTAAGGGCAAATATGCTAAAAAAGTTATTTATGCATTACCAATAAAACATGTTTGGTGAGCAGTTGCTGACATGCAAAAGCAAATTTATATGGTGTAATGGAATTTTTGTTTCGAAATAAAAAAAAAATTACAATTAGTAGCTGTAATACCCAAGTAACATATTTATTCAAAATATCAAAAATGCAACTGTAAAACAATACACACCTTTTCTACATCATTTTTCAAAAAAATTAGTCCAAAAGCTTCTTCAGCTTCCTTCAAACCGACATATGTTCCAGACAATGAGGGGTATGTTTCCCATATGGCTTGCACAACACATGATGGCAGAACTTTTCCGTTGTGTCTACACAGTTTTTTCTCCTTTCAGAATCCACTCCAGTACAACCCAATGCGGCACCAATCTGCACTGACTGTGAACAGAAAACAGATTTGTAGAATGAATGAATGAATGAATTAGCCAAGCTGCATTTGTAGCATCACATTAGCCTGTTACATGCAAAACATGATACTTACTCTACAGATAGGGTGTCACCCGGTCCTTCTCAGACATTTCTTCCAATTCACTATAGGCAAATGAAACATCACTTCTAAAACTCTACTTCTTAGTAGAGGTGGAAAACCAGGGTCCTTGGTTAGACAGCAGGATACAGGTGTCGTCTCATCGCCTGAATCATTGAAAAATTCTAAATGTGCCAAATGTTGTCCAGTTCTGTATGCATTGCTTTTCACTGGCAACATTTACACCACCAAATCTCCGTTGCTCTCTGTCTGACAGAAGCTTCTGACTGTGGCTTTGTTGCAGCCTCTTCCATCCGTCTTAGTTCTTGATCTGTATATTCGGGTTCGAATAAGTAAGGCTGGGCAAAAAAAATGCAAGTCCTCCTGTATGTCGAATCAGTTTGCTTTTATAGCGTCTCTCTTCCTCAGCTGTAAACAGTGCAGTGCTTCTGGGTCAAGTTGTATCATGAGAATGTCCGCACTCGTGTCAATACAACATGCATGTGTCGTGGTTCTCTCATGAACGCGTGTCAGAGGTCTATGAGGAAGTGAAGATATTTTGTGAATAAAGACTTCATTTTAGTTTTTTTGCACACCCAAAGCATTCCCAAAGTATCGCTTCATAAAATTGGGATTAAACCACTGGAGTCACATGAATTACTTTTACGATGCCTTTATGAACTTTTTGGAGCTTGAAAGTTTTGGTTACATGGACTGTCAGTGGAGGGACAGAAATCTCTCAGCATTAAAAAATATCTTCATTTGAGTTCTGAAAATGAATGAAAGTCTTATGGGTTTGGAATGACATGAGGGTGAGTAATTGATGACAGAATTTTCTTTATTGGGTGAACCTTTAACTAATCCCTAACACAGATGCTCAAGGGCTTGGATAGCACTTTGTGTCACCCTGATGACATCTTAGTGTTTGGGGCTACACACAAGGAACATGATGCCCAACTTTTCAAAGTTTTGAGAACAAAAGGGCTTGACACTGAATGAAAAATGTCAATTTGCGATGGCCCAGGTTTTATGGCCACATTATCAGTGCAGATGGCGTCCAAGCTGATCCATACAAATTAAAAATCATCAAGGAGGTGCCTGAGCCCAAAAACACAGCTGATATCAAGCATTTTCTTGGCATGGTGAATTATGTGGTAAAATTTTCCCTTAACATTACAGAGCTGACAGGACCGTTCAGAGACCTTCTCAAGGCTGAAAATGACTGGGTATGGGGATGTCAACAACAACAAGCCTCTGAGAAATTAAAAAAAGGAGCTCAGTTCTTCTGCAGTGTTAGCACAGTACTGCCCAGATTGACAAACTACAGTATCAGCTGATGCTTCTTTTTTTTAGGATTTGGGGGAGTACTACCTCAGCTACAGCCTACGAGTGAGTGGAGACCTGTAGCCTTTATATCTCGGAGTATGACACAAGCTGAGAGAAGATATGCATGAATTGAAAAGGAGGCTCTTGCAATCACTTGGGCCTGTGAAAGGTTTCAAACCTAGCTCTTGGGACTGGATTTTGTGGTCAGAACTGATCACAAGCCACTGGTCAGTCTGCTAGCCTCAAGACCACTTGATGACCTGCCTCCATGCATACTGAGATTTTTGAGATTTTGAGCTTCTGTGTTTCTCCTACCAAATTGTGCATGTTGCTGGAAGTAAATTTAGTTACAGCTGATGCGTTCTCAAGAGCTCTACTCCAAGACAGTCTGGTAGAGGGAGACCTCAAAATGGAGGAAGATGTAAGAGTTTATGTTGATCACATCATTCAGCAACTGCCTGCAACACCCACCAAGTTAGCGCAAATAAAGAGGGCTCAAGAAGAGGATGAGGTTTGCAGACAGCTGAGTTCTCATGTCACAAGTGATAGTGACATAGTATTTGCTACAAATACTCCAAACCATGTCATTTCTTTCCTTTTTCTAACTTGCCTTATGCACATGCTGAATCACATGTAGATCTTTGAATTATTCTGTGCAGCTTGTGACCTCATGGTTTTGCTACAGTTTTTCTGCCCTCCAAAGCCGAAACAGACTCCTGTTTTTATCTCCTGTTGTATTTCTGCATCATGGTCAGTGTACCCATTTTGCTGTTGAAGCATTGAGCCTGAGCCCTGCTAGCTTAGTGTTATGTAGTTGCTAGCTTAGTTTGTTAGCTTACACACAACAGTGTCTGAGATAACTTAGTGTTGCTGCTGGAGCTGGTTTGAGTTTGTGTTCGTATAAAACTGTCACCAGTTTTTGAAACTCTTAGTTGATGTTTATGCTACTGTGCTGCCTGCCATTTAACTTAACATACTCATGACATGGGCATGGCGGTTCTTGGTTAGGTGACTAAAAGGTGACTTGGCAGTTCAGAAGGGTAAGCAGTTTTAATCATGTGTACACATAGGTGTGTATGTAATGCCTGACATTCTATATTGAATTGAGTGGAATGTGTGTCTTGGATAAGACCTAGTATCCCTTTGTGCCTTGATTTGTTTAGTTTTTTGTAATGTCACCCCACATTAATCTGGAGGCATTCATACTTAGATTAATTATAAAATTGAGGAATGCGCCTTGGACCATGTGAGCAGCCAACGTGAATCCCTGTGGCAAGCGCAAGCAAGTTCAATTCAAAGTGAGTATCTGGGCTTAATTAACTATAGGAAATATGGTTCGTTTTCTATTTCTAGTAAAGTGATTTGTTATTTACTAACCTGAATTTGACCTGACTGAGTGCTGTTTCTTATGATATAACCTGTTAGGCCTATACAAAGTGCCTATACAAAAAGCTTTGATCTTTGCTTCTCTCTCTCATTGCATCTCTGCATGCTCCTTTGTATGCCAGCATTAAGCTTAATTAAACTTAGTTTATCACATTAAGAGCTGATAATGTTTGTCCCCGAACAGCATTATTTTGATTCTGTAGTGATTTGGTGGATAACAGAATAAGCACATTCTTATTCAACCTCTTAATCCACTTATTTGAAAACTTGGAACAATTTGAGCTATAGCTCCTAGAGGTTTAATCTGTTGACAGCAACAAGTTGCACAAATAAAATCACCAACGTTCATTACGTTTACCAGATTTTAACAGTGAAAACTTGCCCCACTTTGAAATCGCCATGAGAGGGCAGAAAAGCTTTAAAATTATAATCTCTCTACACATGCATTTTCTGAACTTCGTGTTATTTTGTCGGTTTTGTAGTAAATTACAATCAAGCAGTAATTAAATTAAAATCGCTTGAAATACGTTTAGAAATTGTAATTATACAATTATATACATTAGTAACAAAATAACAGAATTCACATGTAATAGTTAGATTTAATTATTAAGTAAATTATTATTATTTGCAAACTTTGTTGATCACAACTTACATTGTTTTGTCACTGTAGAGGCATTAATATTTAAAAAATAATTTTAATGCTCTATTAATCAGTGTCATTAATTCGTTGTTAAATCTAGAATAGTTTATTTCCTTCATTGTGGAAGTCAGTGCAGAGGCATTGATATTCTGATATGTAATGCTGTACTAATTCATTTTAATGCTGTATTAATTCATTATTTCGTCTAAGAAATCCCTTCCTGCACTGTTGAATTTGGTGCACAGGCATAAATATTTTGATATTTAATGCTGTTTTAGCTCATTTCTGGATCTAAGAGATCCCTTCCTTCAATCTTTAGGTCATTGCAGAGGCATTAAGACTCTGTTGATAATTAATGCTTTATTAGTGTATTTTTGAATCTAGGAGATCCTTTCCTGCAGTGCTATGTCACTGAAGAGGCATTGTTAGGCTAATGTACAATGTAATGTACTCACCTGCTTCATACATAGAACCCCAAATGGTTCTTTGAATCCAAGTTAGATGGTGCTTTTTTAGAACCATTTAAGGGTTCTTTATTATTAAAAGAGTTATTTATCATTGAATAAGAAAATATAACCAATCCAGAAAAAAAGTTTAAATTTATTCAATTTATTATACAAAAATATTAGCGTCATGTTTAAAATTGCACCTCTGTTTACTCTGTATTAGACAGCAAATCTTTAAATTATTTTACATTTAAAATGTTTAATTACAATTCAACCATTTAGATTTAATTTCACTTAAGCATTTTCACTTTTTAATAAACATACATAAGCTTGTTTATGTACTGTATGTATGTATACAGTACTATACTTTTACATGTATCTCTGAAATGAGGAAAAACAAATCACAATGCAGATAAAAACAATACATGAACAATTAAAACATCTATTAAATATCACTACAATTTACACAAGCTGACTGTACATTTTTAGTACAGGTATTGGTGTTCTTGTGTCATGGCGACATTTAAATTTAAGCATATATTTTTGAATAAAAGTCATTGTGTGCTTAATGGCAACCGGGTATTGAAAAGAAAATAGACTGCAAACATGCATTCCACAGCCTGTGTCATGTCAATGTTTGCCTCTCTTGTAATGGTCACGTTGTCCATTATAATGCTGACACTTTCAGCCTTGAGAGGATCAGGAGAGCCGTTGAACACTATGGTTGGTGTAGGACCTTTGGGTTCCTGTAAAACAAACATTTTACCTTTTGAGTGCTTTTCACCAATTAACAGAAGTCATAAAATAGACTTAAAATTACCCCATAATTTACTCACCAACAAGCCAACCTAGATGTATATGACTTCCTTTCTTCAGTTGAACACAATCTGAGTTATATTTAATAATATCCTGCTCTCTTTGTAATGTGTTTGAATGTCATCATTACTGATGTAATGTTTATGGGTCAGACCTAAGGTCTCACGTTAACGAAGATGATGTAATAATTCGATCTTCTCAGGTACATCAGTACCATCTGCAAGCACTCAGGGAAAGTGCTGCCCAGCACTACCCACTGCCCAGCACTTTCCCTGAGTGCTTGCAGATGGTACTGATGTACCTGAGAAGATCGAATTATTACATCATCTTCGTTAACGTGAGACCTTAGGTCTGACCCATGAACATTACAGGCAGGGAAGTGGGTTAAGGTCTTTAACAGAGGGTGTGGACAGGTTGAGCATTACTCCGGCTCCAGCCAGGGACAAAACGGCATCCTCGGCAGTATGCCAGCGGCCCTCTGCCAGCAGGCACTGACCAGACAGCTGAATCCACCAGCCAAAACTTTCCACTACCTCTTCAAGCTATAGCTCATGGTGATGAGTCAGTAGGCCACCCACTGCCCAAAGAGGAGCCTCACTCTTTGAGGACTGACTGAGGTGCACCATTAGCCAGCTTTTTAGGATGTGCGGGAGGTCTATGCCCCACTCTGATTGTCTCAGTCTCCCCTTTATATCTCACCTCCCAGTGAGCATCAGACTCACAGAGATCTTACAGACCACCTCATTGTGATTTATCTTCTGAATTCTGGGCCTAGTTATTTGTCCACTTTTAATCAGGGATGAGCATCAGTCCCTTGCGATGGTCTGCACTTAAAACAACTCAATGCTTTGGTCAAAGACATTGAATGCTTCAATCCAGAGAAGTGTGATGATAATAATGTTATAGGCTACATCAGGGGGATTAAACACTGCCTGTTTGACCTGCCCCATGCTACGGAGCATGAAATAGTTAAACTAATTTGGAAAACATCTTCCCAAACTGTTCATGCTTTTATAGAAGTTCAACCTCCTTCTGTGCATGATAACTTTAATCAGCTCTGCAATGTGCTGAAGGAAGAGTATTCCCCATTTTACTGGTGAAACTTCAGCAACAATTTCATTCAAATCTGGCACATTCAGAACGAGCACCCTCACAATTTCTACAATCGCTTGAGGCATGCCTAATTCCAGGGTAAGAATGCACCAGGTTTTGAAGACAGAGCTTTCAAATCCCTGTTCTTCCATAATCTTCATCAATGTGTAAGAACACATGTAACTCTGCTTAAAACACAAGGCAACCCATCGCTTGGGAGACAGTTGTTTGCCCTGATGACAAGAAGGAAGAGAGTTCATGGCTTCTAGCACTCACATTACCGTGGCTCCCTTCTCATTGAGTAGGAAGACTCAGAAATTCCTGACACCCATGCTAACAACCTTTGGAAACACCTTTCTCACCATAAAGATGGAACCAGGGTGTGGAAGGACAAACAAAATCAGTCCAAGGGATGTGAACGTCAATGGAATAGTAATGATTAATACTATTGCTGGAATAAAAGACGTTTGGACAAGTTCAGAGAATGCCGTCAAACACCAACTAGGGACCGAAAGCCGAGTAAGCAAACTAGTGAACATTTGTGATCAGAAATAGAATTGTCAGAAGATGTTGTGGCTAAATTATGGAAAAATGCTGAATCTGGCATTAAGGCTTCAAACAAAGACCCTGTAAAACATACAAGCAAGGGTGACGATGGTCCTCTGATCTTATGACTAGGTCAGGAGCCTTCCCCACCACCACCTCCATGCGTGCAGTCAGTAAATGCTTCCGGCTTGAGTCGTGCAACCTCACAATCACCAGTTACACCCAAGACCAAGCTCACATTGCACAGAGGGCTTGACTGGAATTCACATTCCGTGAGACAAAGATTGTATATAAAAGTTCAAAACATATAAAAGTTCAATACCAAAAAGCTGCTTATTGGGCAAGACATGCTTCATAGGTTAGCACCCTTGATCGATTGCCAACGCAGACAATTGTGGGCTCAAATCCCAAACCACCTAGCAGTCAAGCTACCAGCTATAATCCTTGCAACCTTGTTGCTGCTCATGTCATACCTGAAAATCTCCCCACTACTATAGGCTCGTACATGGCAGAGTAAGGCCTCGTATCACTGTATCACTGCCTCAAGCAAATCATGCATTTTCTACATGTGATTCATTAACCCTAGGCAGTGCACCCAGTCCAGTGCACCCAGTCCAGTCCCTTGATCACCAGTGGTGTCCATGTGAATGGGACAGCCATCCCAGATATGCTGCTCACACTATTGTTTGAAAAATCTGCAGTAAGCCTTGGTTTGTTTGAAGTCCTCAGTGAAGACTCCCACTTAATGTTTGTGTCCAAAAGCCATTGGCTACTATCTAATAGAGTCCCACAAAGTCCTCCTAAGAGCAGTGCAGTCTGTGTACTCTCACTAAGAATAGGAAAGAAAGAATTCCTGAACTACATGAGTGTTGTTCCCCGACTGACACATTCAGCCAGCTCCATGCTTCCTTGAGCTGAATCTAACTATATGTGGGACACCTCTAACTGAAATGAACAGCTGCTCAGCTTATCTGTTGGTCCAGAATGTGACCAATTCATGTGTTGGCCCACACAACATTAGAATACCTAATTGATAGCACATTCCATGACTTTGGTCTCTTGCTTCTGGTGATTGGTGAGCTACCAAGCCCTCACTCTTGGCAGATCAGGAAGGTGTGTTCTTCGCCTACCTAAAAGGGATGATCTCCATCATTCCATTGATGCGACAAGAAACTATTCAGCACATTGACCTCAGTTGGAAGGATGAGATGATTGTTAATGCAATTGTGTAAGCAGAATTCAATATCTTTTCATAAAGCTATGAGTAGTGCTGCTGCACATGGCAATTTAATGTATGTGGACAATATTCTCATGGGTAGCCAGTCATGGAAGGATCATCCGGCTGAAATTTGCCATGTCCTGAACCAGCTTTCTAAAGCAGGGGAAAAACTGCTGCACCAAGTTCCTCGTTGGAGCTGGTGGTATCCAACCCCAGTCAGGCAGATTCCAAGCAGTCAAAGACATCAAAACTCCAACTCCATAACTGTGCAGCTTTCTTGGAATCTGCAACTATTCAAGACAGTTTATTGAGGATTGCGCTGAGATTGCTAGACCACTCAATGAATTACGCAAGGAATGCACACCTGCGGGGAATTCTACTAATGATTGTTCTGTGTTGCAGTGAGCGGGGGCGAGGATAAAAAGGAGAGAGCGAGCTATTCAGCACAGAGCCGCATGCGTATGTGTGTGTGCACAAATAAAATAAACCGCTGAAAGCGAAAGTGAAATTGGAGAATAAAATGCCTCTGAGTTGTTCCCAAGCCTGCCTCCTGCCTCCTCATTCCCTACCTGAACTGGGAAGTGGTACACTGGTGCTGTAACCCGGTTGTTGAGGAAGATGCCATCATCATGTCCCTCGCCAGCCTCCACCAGACCCAGCATCAGGCCATTCTCCAGTCACCAACATGCTGGACTACCCGGACCTGAAATGGGTGATTTGCAACAGGTCGGCCGCACCCCAGAACAGCACCATTGGCGCTTCCACACGCTGACCTTCTGCAAGGTCGGCCGCCCATTTGCATTCACCCAGAAGCTCCGGGACACCTGCCGGAGGTGGCTGCTGGCTGAGGGGCGTGGTGCCGAGGATGTGAGCAACCTCGTGGTACTGGAGCAGTTCTTCAGTTGACTTCCGGAAGGGACGGCGGGTCCAGTGCCACTGACTGGCGTTGCTTGACGAGGCAATCCAGCTGGCAGAGGACCATATAGTGGCATATCCGGGGGCAAGCGAGCCCCTCCCTTCTTCCTCTCCCTTTCTCTTGCTCTCATGTCTCTCCCCCTCCTCCTTGCCCTTTCCTCGTCCCTGCTCCACAGAAATAGGGGCCAATTCCCCAGAAACCCATTCCCCGAACCCATGCTTTCCCTCCCTCTTCCTCTCCCCGTGTTTGTCTATTCTCTCACCCAGGTGGGTGAATCTGAGGCTGCAGGTGTGGGAGTAAGGCCTGGTCCGGTGCGCTGGTGCTACGGGGAGCCTGGACATTTCCAGGACTGCCACGTGATGGAGGTGGGGGCGTTGGTCCGGATCGCTGACGCACTGCAGGCCGTCCCTGATCAAGCAGGGACGTACCACTTACCGGTGAGTGTTCAAGGAGGTACATACCACGCATTGGTGGATTTGGGCTGTAACCAGACCTCAATTCACCAATGCTTGGTTCAAGGTGAGGCATTGTTATTCACTTATCATTATTCACAATCATTATTCACTTCTGGGGCAAAAATATAGCGTAGAGACGGCTCGTTAGTCCTCACCTCCCACATCCACTAATCTTGGGGACAACTTGGCCGGGGTGCCGAGTGTTAGCGAGAGAAATGTTTGTGGATGGATCCTGCAGTAGTGAAAAACGGTGTGGGATGTGCGCAGCATTGGCTGGGGAGGCAGTACCGGGGCCCTTGACATCAGCTCCACGTCAGGGGGACATTGAGAGCAGGGGGAGCTCGGCTCCCAGTCTTGGCGGGGATTTCCCTCAGGGATTTGCCCTTGGAGCAGTCAGGCACTGCTCAGGCATGTGAGACCAAGTGAGAGTAATCGATGGTCAATGAATTCAGCCTAATTCTGTGCTCTCCGACCCCTATTTTTCAATTATTAAGGATAGGTTATATCAAGTTATGCGGGACAATTAAACACAAGAGGAGACGACACAGTTTTTGGTTCTGAAGAGCCGTCAGGAATAATTATTCCAGGCGCCTCACCATAATCCAATGGGATTATTAGGGCATGGGATCCAATCCAATGGGAATTAGGACAGGATAAAACACTGGACCGTCTCATGGCCCGCTTCTATTGGCCGGGCATTCACGGTGATGTTCGCAGGTTGTGTGTGGCATGTTGCGAATGTCAGCTGGTGAATCCGCCAGCCACCCCAAAAACGTCCTTGCGCCCACTCCCATTAGTTAAGGTTCCCTTCGAAAGAATTGGCAAGGACCTCGTCGGGCCATTAGATCGAACTGCTGATCAGGGCACGTCGTTTATGTCACAAACACTGTGCGAGCTTTACGAGTTGTTGGGGATTAAATCGATTCACACCAGCATTTTTCCTGGTGGAACAATTCAATCAAATGTTGAAAAACATGATTCGTAAGGTCATTCACAGGGTTTTTCCCGTTCAACTTATTGTTTGGGCGGAAGCCTCACGCAGTGCTTGACGTCATTCTGGAAAGCTTGGAGGAGGAACATTCCAACAGTAAAAATGAAATTCAGAGTTCGAGTCGGCGGCAAGCCAGATGGCTCCCCAGCCTGAGTCAGGCAGTGGGGGTATGTGGAAGCGGGGGCGTGGTTCAGGGCCAGTTTTTGAATGGAGGGTGGAGGTGAGTGGTAAGGAATGCACACCTGCAGGGAATTCTACTAATGAGTGTTCTGTGTTGCAGCCTGCCTCCTGCTTCCCTACCTGACCTGGGAAGTGTTACATTATTCTAATACATAAATCTAATCCAACACATAAACACCTGCACACACACATGCACTCCACAAGGTAAAGTTAGAACTTTGGTCGTGAATTTTGTAACGTGGATGTAATAACATTGTACTCAAATTTACTTTATCCCAACTCTTAGGAAATTAAACAACGATCACACTCATACCAAACATCACATGCTCTCTGTTATAGATACATTCATTAACCATTATGATGCATGTTAAATGATCAAAAGCATAACAATGAACTGGTGGCTATAGGCATGATACATTTAAGGCATAACATTAGAAGTCAACAAGTACAACAAGTTTTTCAAACCATAGTGCATCATTTTAAGAGTCATTGTCCTTTTAGAAGATGTAAGGTAACCTGATGCATTTGTTAACAGATGGTTTCTGTGGAATGTGTGAATGGTGGTAAGAACATGGGGATCTTTGTGTTCCCAGGGAAAGAACAAAGGTCTCATTCCAAGAGGAGCCTGTGTTGGCTCTTTCTTGAGGCCTCCCTGGGTGGTTCACCTGCCTTTTGGCCTTAGGTTATCAGATTTATGGTTGAGGGTCCTTGGGTGTTATCCTGTGAGCCAGCCATCTGGTCTTGGCCAATGGTCTAAATCAATAGGTTTGACAGGGTTCTTCTTGGGCTGAGAGGGTTCATCGTCCAATCAGGGATGTCCTAATGTTTGCCCTATTGTTCACAGGAAAGCTGAAATTAGGCAGGCACAAACAGGCAGTAATTAAATCGGCTCCACAGGGTCTGTGAGTGAGGATTCATTGTTTTATGGTTCCTGTGGAACTTATTGGAATCTGTGACGGGGTTATTTATTCTGCTTGTGCACCTCAGGATCCTACTGCCATGACCTCCCATTAGTCTCCCAGTAGATGGTTGCCCATTCCACCACAAGGTACCTGGTACAAGCTGGAGTGGGCATAGTGTGAAAAAGTAGATCTGTCAAGTCAAGTCGAGTTTTTATTGTCATTCCTCTATATAGCTTGTATACATTGGAACAAAATGTCATTTTTTCAGATCCATTGTGCAAGACAGAACAGTAGACTACAGCAAGACTACATAAAGTGCAAATATACAAATGTGTTAGGCGAGTGCAAGACAATAAATACACAGAACAGGACAATAAATAAAACATGGGCTGTACTGTAAACTATTGTGTGATGTAGCAGCACAAGTGTAGCAGCAATATTGGCAGCAAAAACGAGTTCCATAATATAAAGTGTCTGATGCAGCTTTATAAAGTGTGGTGTGCAGTGGTATTTAGTCATACTAGGTGTTTGACTAGCCCAGGTGAGCATTGGGAGGCAGCAGGGTGTTGAGTAATCTGACTGCCTCAGGGAAGAAACTGTTGCAGAGTCTGCTGGTGGTGGCACAGATGCTGCTGTAGCTACTGCCAGATGGCAGGAGGGTGAAGAGTCCATGAAAGAGGTGAGAGGGGTCCACCGCAATACTGGTGGCTTTGCGGATGCAGTGGTTGTTGAATGAGGTGTTGTGATGGTGGGTGGAGAGACTCCAATGATCTTTTCAGCTGCCCTCACAATTTGCTGAAGGGTCTTGTGGTTGGTCCTGTTCCCGTACCACACGGTGAGACAGCTGGCCAGGACACTCTTTATCATCCCTCTGTAGAAGGAGGTGAGAATGGAGGGGATGTACAGTGGTGAGTGGTCCACTCGGGTCCTCCTGAAGTCGACAATCATCTTTTTAATCTTATCAAAATTAAAAGAGAGATTGTTGTCTCTACACCATTCTGCAAGCTGGTTCACCTCCTCTCTGTACACTGACTCATCATTGTAGTGTCATCGGCAAACTGTAGTGTCATCAGCAAACTTGATGATGTGATTAAAACTGAACTTTGCAGCATAGTCATCAGTCAGCAGTGTGAAAAGCAGTTTTGTGGTGGTGCTGGAGTTGGAGTTGCCAGTCCTTACAGCCTGGGGTCTCCCAGTCAGAAAGTCCAAGATCCAGTTGCAGAAGGAGTTGGTCAGACCCAGCAGGCTCAGCTTTATCAGTTGTTGTGGGATGATTGTGTTGAATGCTGAACTGAAGTCTATGAACAGCATCCTTACATAATTGTACTTTTTGTCCAGATGAGTTAGAGAGAGGTGGATGTTAGATCTGTCCAGGAACCACAACAGCATAAACTCGGTCTAAAGACTAGGTTCTTGTAGTTTTACAACAGACTGCTTGAGCCAGCATTAAAGAGTTTGTCTACCCTGACTCCAACTATGCTTGGTACAGCTTTGTATCCCACCTCCCACTATGGCATGGAGAATACCAGAGGAAGGGAAGTTGCATAAAACAAAAAAGGGAAGAATGCAGAACTCTTCTTGGCTTGTGTCAACCTTGTCAGTGACTATGGGATGAGAATCTATTGGAGGAAGGTTAAAGATCACTCAGGGACTCCAGAGCCAGACAAAAATGGCACCAAAGCTGGAGTGCTAGGAGTTACTCCATGGGAATTCCTCAGGGAATGGCTCCCAAAAACAGAGACCTGCACAGTATAGTTATTTGTAGGTGGTCTGTGAGACACTTGAGTGCTCTAAGGATAAACATCTAATTGTGTGTGTTGGGAAGACACCAGGTGCTAATGACCTGGTTGCCATGCAGAAGTGTGATCCTGTAACCAGTGCCATCTACCAGCTGGTGACTGACCCTGAAAAGTGCCCCATCTCTCCCAAGGCACTGCAAGAATCTAGTGACCTGAGCAACTGAATCTGAGATATCACCTAAAGCTCATTAAAGGACTGTTGGTCTATGCCCCAGCTGATGAGTTGAGATGATGACTGGAAGAGAAATGACTCTTTCTTTACATCTTCTTTATCAGCCAGAGTATATGAGCATCATGGATGCATACACCACCCACCAATATGTGACAGACTTGCACAAACATCTCCAAAATACCTTTGCTTTCGCTTAGGAAAATTTGGAAGCTAGTGCTAAAGGCCAAAAGGCCTACTATGGAGGGCTATGGACCAAGAGTACAAGATTGGGGACCAAGAATACATGAGTACATTTCAGTTTTGTAAAACCTCTTGCCACTCCAGAGAAATTCCTGCCAACCTGGTCTGGCCCTCATGAGGTCGTGGACAAACTCTCACCTGTTGTGTACCACATCCTGGTGTCAAAAACAAACCAGAGCACTGTGTATAAGTAAACCAGATTGGGCAATACAAACCTCCAACAGGTGGAGGAGGAGGCCATGATTAATTGTCTGTGCTAATTACGCCCAGTAAAGGGGTTGTAAATGTCATTAGCCTTATGCATGTGGCTAATCTTCCCTATGTATCCGCCTGTTCTCTTTTGCTAGCTTGATTTATTTTATTAGATTTTTTTTTCTTGTGCACTATACCCCTAATTAGGTCCATGTCTGTTACAGAATGTCTGCTTCAACAGCAACAGTTAGAAGGTATTGGCAAACCCATACTGGGCACTGTTCTCATGGTGAACACTCATTCAGTATTAATCAATAATTCTTTACACAAAATTAGTAAACTCTTCCAAAGCAGTCGCGTTTGATCTTATAGAGCATAACATGTTTAAGAAATTTATGCAGGACCTAATAAGCAAAGTTAGTGCTTCAGTAACAAGCATAATTGAAGGTGCAATACCTCCTTATCTAGTCTTGCTTGATGTGGTTGGCCATATTAAGACCTTGCAAGTGCACTTGGCTTACAGCCTTGGCAGTGCAATCCCAATTTCTGTAAATCCACAAAGAATGGAGGGGGGTTCCTTCTTAATCTCCGTATTATTGGTCCACAAAACATTTCCCCTTCGATCCAAGATGGCCGCAGCATGAGTGTTTGTCACAGAGGCTGGTCTGCTTGAGTTGCTTTATTTGCGCTATACCCTATTTACTGCTTTTTTTATATAACGTGCCATAATTGCCTCTCAGTCTAGTCATATTTTCATGATATAGACTGGATAATATCGAACAGTGGAATAATGGCACTGAGTAAACAAGACCAGATCTCCTTGCAAACTTTATGGGACGGCATACAACAGATTAATACTGAGATGCTTACGCATCTTGATTCTAAAGTTGATCCCATTCAAACAAAACTGAGCAGTATACAAATGTCCTTGGATACTCTTGGGAAACATATTGGCGCCAACGAGGATAATCAACAAGATATTTCGACACAGATTAACGATCTAACCAAAGATAATGTTTACGTGATGGATAAGGTCCAAGACTTGAAAAATCGCAGCAGAGCTTCTAATCCTCGCTTTGTTGGGATTCCTGAATCTTCAGAGGGTCACGATGTTCTCGGTTTCATGGCTCAGCTAATCTTGCAACTACTTGGGCGAGAAAACTTTCCTGCATCTCCCGCTTTGTTTCGGAACAATGACAGAGCTGGTTCAAGGCCTATCCTGATCAAACTTTCCAATTTTCAGGACAAGGTGAAGATTATTCGTCTTGCCAGAGAGAAGAAGGAGTTGGTGTTTAAAGGTACTCGAATTTACATTTATCCTGATTTCAGCGCGGAACTCTTAAAGAGGCGTCGCAGTTTTGATAAAGTCAAATGGAGACTATGTGAATTGAACTTGAGATATTCTCTCTGGTATCCGTGTACATTGAGTGTTGATGGCAAGCCTCAATTGTACACTTGTCATAAAATTGCTGAAACTGCTTTTATGTCCTCTATGGACTCTTCATTATAAAAGCAGTCTAAATGTAGAAGATAATTTTCCTAAGGGAAGAATGAGAGGGGAAGAAATGCGAATTGGAAATGCAAAAAAGGTAAGAAAATGAATGATTGATAAAGACCGACCTGTGTATTTAATGTTAATGTTTTGTTTTTTTTTATACCGACTTAATTTGACCCATTCATGAATATGCCTTGGCTTAGGATGGCTAGGGTTGCTGGGCCAGATTTATTGTTTTTAATGTATTTGGTATGTGTTTTTTGGGGATTTGCTTTGTTGTCAGGCCACTACAATTTAACATATCTTTATTGTATTTTTTGGTCTGTTTAACCCTTTATTTGCTACCTAGCTTTAAATTTAAATTTATATTTACAATTCTTTTGTATATAAAGTGGATAGTACTAAAGGTTTAAAAATTGTTTATTTGAACATAAGAAGTCTTTTGCCTAAAATGGATGTGCTTGGGTAGCTCATAATAATCCAAATATTATTACACTGTCAGAGACGTGGTTGAGTAGTAAGATTCCCAACAGGGAAATTAAACTTGTAAATTATGTACTTTATAGAGCTGACAGAGATTCCAGGGGTGGGGGTGTGGGGATATACAGTATGTCTCTTCTAATTTGATATCAGAGTTAATTATACCCTCAATTGAACCTAGACATTTTGAATGTTTGTTTGTTAAAATAACTTTTCATCAGAATAAATATTTAACTATTGGATGTATATATAGACCTCCCTCTGCACCTGCTGAATCATTCAATTGTCTGTTTTCTACTATAGACTCAATTTTATTAAAAAAAAAAAATGATTATCCTAGGGGACAATAAGAATTAGCTAGATAAGTCTGCCACTAAAGATAAAAATAATTTTGAAAATCTTAATTTAACACAATTAATTAAAGAACCCACTAGAGTCACTTCGACGAGCCAATCCCTTATTGACTGGATATTTGTTACTCATCTTGATAGATTTGTTAAAGCAAGTATCCTGTCTGATTGCTTTAGTGACCGTTCATTTGTTTTTTGCGTATGGAAAATTAAAATTCTAAAAAATTTAAAAATCTTAAAAATTATACAACATAAGATGAATTTAGAGTTATTTATTAATGATTTAGTTTCCATAAATTGGGATAGATATCAGTTAATACCCAATGTGCAAGATGCTTGGGATTTTTTTATATTCACAGTTTACTCGAGTACTTGATAAACATGCTCCTTGGAAAATTACAAAGGTCAAGGGAAAACATCTACCTTGGGTAAATGCAGGACTTATAGGTCTCTTTAGACAGACAGACAAGTCATGGGCTAAATTCCATGAGACTAGAACAAATGAAGACTGGGAATCTTAAAGGAGTTTAAGAAATTTATCAAAGACTATGACCCATAATGCTAAATCTAATTATTATAAAGATTGCTTATCTAATAACTTTAAACATCCTAAACAATTTTGGAGTAATATAAAAGTTTTATTAAACACCTCAGATAAATGCATTATTAAGCAGATAAAAGATGAAAATACAATTGTTCATGATTCCCTTTCTATTGCACAAGTATTTGGAAAAAATTTTTCCACTGTTTGTTCTAGTCTAACACCTGATTACTCTTGCATGAATAGGTTCGTCAAATTGACTTTCAATCTGGATTTAGGCTGAATTACTCAACAACTAGTGCTCTTCTAAAGTTGACTAATGATGTATTTTCAGCTTTAGATAGTGGTGACCTTACATGGGCTATTTTTATCCAGCTTAAGAAGGCCTTTGATCTAGTTGATCATTACCTATTATTAGATATATTGTATGCAGTTGGTTTTTCTCAAAATTCTTTATTGTGGTTTAATTCTTATTTACATAACAGAAAACAATGTGTGGCTATCCAAGGGAAACAATCTGATTTATTTACTCAAGAAAGAGGGGTACCACAGGGCTCAATATTGGGTCCTCTTCTTTTTTCTATTTTAATGCTTTACAAGAGTGGTTCCATTCTAACAATTTACTACTTAACAAAGGTAAATCTCATACCATGGTCTTTGGTAGAAAGCGTATGTTTAAATTAAAATCTAATAATATAAAAATAATGTGTAATGATGGCACTTACTTGCACAGAGTGGATCAAATTAAATATCTGGGCTTATGGCTGGATCCTGAACTTTCTTTTAAACCTCACATTGATTATATACTTCGTAAGATTAATTTTGGAACCAGTGTACTGTATCGATCAAAAAATTGTTTTTCTTTTAATGTTCACAACTTTGCAACTTATATTACTGTTCTTTGACTATGGTGATGTAGTTTATCAGAATACAACTAAAAGTAATCTTTTGCCTCTTACTACAGCCTACAATAAATTGTGTAGATTTGTTAATGGATGTTCATATGATACACACCACTGTATTATGTATGATTTACTTAAATGGTTTCCACCCAATGTCAGAAGGCATATTCACTGGTTGCAATTTATTTTCAAATGTATACATTTTAATTATCCTAATTATTTGCATCAATATTTGATATTATATTCTTCTTCATATCATTTAAGACACTCTGTTAATTATTTTTTTTACTCTTTTAGTTAAGAAAGTGTTTGGGAAAAAGGCATTTAGGTATAAGGCTCCAGCAGATTGGAATAATTTACCTTTAATTTATCTTTGACGTCATTTTATATGTTCAAAAAAGGTTTGTTTTCTTGTTTTGAAACTTCTTGTAATTGTTTTAGATGAAATATCTGTGTTTATATTTATATGTGCTAGGTAAATATAAATATAAATATAAATAATATAAATATAATTATTAATACTTCATGTGTTAATATTGTAGTAGGGTGTGTTGTTTTGTTGTTTTGACTGTTGTGATTGTTGTTGTTGTCTGTTTTGTGTTATGTTTTTTGGATTCTTGTGTAATAGGACCCCCTTGAAAATGAGATGATGCATCTCAAGGGGTTTATCCCAAAGAATAAAATTTGTTGTGTACCAACTCAAATCTGTCCTTAATGTAGGATTTTGGGACAATAATATATACATCCACTTCAAGAAAACATGCCTTCTCTTCTCATTCCTAGTTTAGACATGTGCACCGCCACGAAGGATATTCACTGGGTCTGCCCAAGCAGCCCATGCATTAGGCCTGAGAGCAGGGGCCACTTATGAGAAGTGTAAGGATAGCCTGGCATTCATTTGTGGATCTCTTCCTGTGCATTTGTGGATTGCTGCACACATTTGTGGATTTTGAAACATTTCTAGTGTCAAGATCCACAGAGAGGTGGACTCCACCCACCGTCTACTCAAACCAATCGGATAAAGGCCACATTACGCTGACCAATCATAGCACAGTCTCGCTCCAACCAATTACAATTTGTTTTACAATCAGGGCGGGAACAAAGACATATTGCACCGAACTTGCATATTATAAAGGCTCTCCAACATGGCCGATCAGGAGGAATCACAACAGGTGAGTGGTTCTAATCATCTAACAGCATCATTGTAACAACATCTAAAAGAAAACAAGCAATGTTATGAGTCATACATTCTTTATTTTATGGGAATATATGTGTTTTCACCAGTGTGTTAATGGGTATAAACCACACATATTTCACAACCGTTGGCTGCATATATAAACTTTGTGCTCCTCAGGACTGCCATATGCCATACTCCAGAGGAACAAGGGGGGATGTAGGTACCTAAGCTGCCAATAACCACTATTTGGTGCCACCACTTTCTGCATCTTATGAGAAGAATTGTGAAGGTTACTCCAACTGAGACCCCCAGGATTAAAGCCCCCAAGGGACAGTTTCTAACTCTCTGCAGCAGACACCTTCTGCAGAAACAACTTGGTGGAAAAGCCAGTAGTCTGTATGTGCTTGCAGCAAGGTTGGATTCAACTCAACCAATTCATCTTTCCTTTCTTATTACTTTACTTTCACTTGCAAGTTGAACCCAACTGCTGCCAAAGCGGCTGAGCCTAATGCATAAAGCGGTTGGACCTTTCTGTGCACTTCAAATCGAGATCTCAACTTTTATTTTTCCCCATGACTAAATGATTCCCAATATTCATCATTCCTTGGATCACAAATCACTTCGGAGTGTCAAGATGTTGATTACTGCACCTCTTCAGCTCAGCGCTCCTTGGACCATATGAGCCAGCCAACGCGACTCCCTGTGATGCGTGCAAGTGTAACGGGTGTTGTATTATTTTACTAATTTCACACAAAATGTCTTTGTTATTGTAAAAAAAATTTTATTCTTGCATTTACGTTTATGGCATTTGGTAGATGCTCTTATCCAGAGCAACTTACAAAAATGCTTTGAAGTCTCTATCAATAAATACATTCTGATACTGGTTTGCTAGGTCACAAACTAAGAATACCATCAGTCCAAAAACTCTGTTGGGAGGTAATATAGTAACAAGTGCTCAGACAATACAAAGTGCTAATTTAAGTACTTTAAGTTCTTGAAATTATTATTTTAGTATATTAATTTCTTCTTTTATTTGACAATGTTACATTCATATAGTTATACATTCATTTTGTCATGCTTGGTGCATTATCAAATGGAGCATGTCTCCTTTATATGACAGTTATTTTCTGGATCCAGTTGCTCTCCTTCAGTTCGCGGGAAGCACGGCTGAGGAGAGGTGAGTTGTGCTGAAGCTCTGACTAAAAATTTTATATGGGTTTTGTTCATTGTTTTAAAAAATCATATTTTTGTGGTAAAAATGCAATTTAATCTTGCTTAAACATGAATGGAAATTATGTGAATAATGTGAAGCGTGTTTTTTTGAGAGACTTCATTAAGCATGTGTGTGCAAGTTCCATGACTAAAACAATCCTTTTCACTGGCAGGTTGATGTTAATATTGTAGGGGAAGGACACAGATTCAAGATTTTTTTTGTCTTTTTTTTGTCTTTTTGTTCATAGAGGTATGTTCTCTTATTCATGTTTCTGTCAGTAATATGTTAAATGTTATTGATGTGATCATATGAGAAATTATATGAAAATTTTAAAATGCGTTTAAGCACGTGGGAAGCGCAGCTGAGGAGAGGTTGATGTAAATATTGTGGGGGAAGACCACAGATTCAAGACTTTTTTTGAACATTTGTCTTTTTATTCATGCAGAATAAAAAATGGCCTGAATGATTTGTGATGTCTGGTTTCATTCATCTCATCCACACAATGCAGAGTAAACAAACAAAAAAAAAGATCAGTCACATTGGTACCATGACCTCTACTTGATGAAAGTAATAGTGGTTTGTTTGTGATCAACGTCAGCTGAGTCGCCAGGGTTCACTGAATTCTGGATCATCTGAATTCTGAATACCTGTATCAAAGGAAAAGGTTGAACATTACATATGACTGTACATAATTCATGGGTTGAATTGGGATTTGCTAGGGGCAGTATATTTAGTGAACTTACACAAGCTCCATGCAGGAAAACAATCAATATAGTAGAGTACACACTACTGAATTGGAAATGTGGGAAGGTGATACTTCAGATAACCAGGACTACAGTAAAGCTGATTTAAGTAGTCACACAGCTTGCTCATCAAATAGGGTAGTCAATATCAGATCAGCTGTAGAAGGGAAGTGAGAAAAATGAGTGTCCAGATATTCAAGCTCAGAACGTGGGGACAGGTCAGGTTCTCATAGAGTCACCTTCTCTCAGTTTGACTGGTATGAAGTTAGTGATGAAGCCGATGTACCTCCCTGTTTGAGGGGACGGATCTGATAAATTATCAGTACATGAGTGGGAGGAACTCATAGATGTTTATCCAAGGAAGAAAGGGAGGTCTAAAGATGTAATAAAGATTATAATATGCAGCAATCCATCACTGAAGCCTACAACGAACTCCAGGGTTGTTACTGACATACCCTAACCGTGAGGTGATGTTTTCTCTTTCTGCTATTTTGAAGTTTAAATCTGCTGATAGGTGGACGGCAGCTGAAATACAAGAACGTTTTGTTGAATATCATGCTGAGAAAAGAGCAAAAATGAAGGCACAGTCTAACCATTTTGCCTTTGCTACAAAAAATTTAGCTGCTAATGCTCAAGTGTCAAATTTGGATGATGGAACATCTAGGAATGATCCAAAAGTGTCATTAGGTGAGTTGCCAATTACACCATCAGTCCAGACAGGTGATGACTGCACTCAGTCCCTTATCAGTTTGCTTGATCATGTACTGAAGCGAAACACCCAAACTCCCTCTGTTCCTATAGATTCATTTAGGGATGGGAATGTAAGCAGGAAATTTTGCAGAGTGTGCAGAGGCACGAACCATTCTCTAGTCTTATTTTAAACATGGACACAGGAAAAGAGTGTGTCCAAAATTAAAAAAAAGTAGTCAGAACAGTCTAGAGGTAAACTACTGTTCATGAGGAGATAGTCCTTTAAACCATTACACCCACATTTGGAGAGGGGATATGTGGGTGAGGATCAAACCCTCATAAGTAATCTGGAACAGCAGTGTGGGAATGCATGATATAAAGCATCTGATGGTACTCACATGATAGTGTATCATTTTGTAATGCACATTGTGAATTGAATGAAGAACACAGTTGAGTACTGGACCTTCATATTGTAAAGTACTACACAGTTATTGCCTGAGGGTGAACACTTTTTGGATGTGATGTCAAATCTCACAAGTTGGAGACATGAAGAGATAACTAGAAAAATTGGGACAGTTAAAGCTCCACCATGTTGTTAGTGTGGGGAACACTGCCCAACAACACACCACTGTCCCTTGGGAGCACCATTTTGGTTGAACCAATGACTTCCAGGACCATGCCAAGAAACACTGTGGTAGGCCAGGTGATAACATCAATGTGGGGAGATAGGTGGGTACCTATCAAAGTAACCAATTTGTTCGACCAACCTGTCACACTAAGAATGAATGAGAAATTAACAGATGTTTTGTACTGTTTGGCTGTAGAAGATTTCCCAGTTTTCCAGGGCACGGGAAAGATAAAGGAAGTTAGTTCAGTGATGCAAACTTCTCTGTCTGGCGCTTCAAACCTGAGACTGCAAGATGTTGGATTAAGTGAGATTGACACTGATCTTTGAAAACTGATGCATCCAAAGAGAAACTTGTACAGTTATTGGTGAATTACAATGATATGTTTTCTAAGCATTCCTTAGATTGTGTTGAAACTAAGGAATTTGAACACCTTATTGCCATATCGGAGGATACCTCCTGCTCATTACCAGAAGTTATGTCAAGTGTTAATTGAATAGGAGGAGCAAGGGATAATTAGAAAAATCATTCAACAAATATGTTTCACCCTTGGTTCTTTTTTTGGAAAAAGGATGGATGTCTCCGCATTTGTACAGACTTTAGGTGGCTTAATGCGAGAACACTCAAAGATGCTCATCCACTACCTCAGATGATGCTTAGCATTTTTGGGGATATGAACTTCAGCAGTTTGCTCTGCTACAGATGTGGCCATTGAGAATGCGTATCAAAGGAAAAGGGATCCTGCAATTTCATGTGGTATCATGCAGGATCACGTGCATGCTGCAGGTGCAGGAAAGACAAGACAAGTAGGGGACAGTCATGTTTCATTGGAACAAACACGGCTTGCTAGTAGATATAGTAGTTCTGCCAGGACATACAGTATACTGTATACAGTATATACTCTTTTTCCCAACAAACAGTGCTGCTTCTTGTACTGACGCCCATGATGAAACCATGTGAAAAAATGTGCATTCTTCAAGGCCACATCTGTATTTGGATGATTTACTTGTGTTCGCACCTACAGAACAAGAGGCTTTGAGCAGGCTGGAAACTGTTTTTCAGTGGCTTAGGTTGCATCACATGAAACTGAGTCCTAAGAAGTGTCATTTCTTGTGAGATTCTGTGAAGTTCTTGGGTCATATTATCTGTGGAAATGATGTCTCCGAAGATTACGCAAAGGTGGATGTTATATCCAAAATATACAAGTTGCAACTAAAGGAGGAAGATGGTTGCACTCCGTCCTTGCAAAGAATTAAGTCATTTTTAGGAATGATCTACTATCAATACTTCACTCCTAATTGTTCTTTGATTGCCAAGCCTTTTTTTGCTCTAACTGCGGGTCAGAAGAGACAAGGTAAAGTGAAACTTGGGAAACATGTTGGCACATTCAGAAAACTGAATCCAAGTGACTGGATGGAGGAATGCAATTTTGCTTTCAACACACAATTTCTTCAACAGGAGAAATTGTTGAACTGTGCTGTTCTCGCACATCCTGATTGCTGTTGATTCTCTCAGTTGATGCATCTCTAGATGGGCTGGGTGCTCTGCTATCCCAAGTTCCAGTGGGAGAAGAAATAGCAAGGCCTGTTGCCTTCACCAGCAAGACCCCAAGCGCATCACAGAAAAAGTTTCAGTCTTTGAAGTGGAGTGTGTGGGAAAAGTTCAACCACTGGCTCGAAGGGCACAGTTTCACAGTTTGGACTGAAATCAATCACTTATTTACATTATGACTAAGCCGAAACTTGATTCCTATGAACAAAGGTGGGTTACTAGCCCCTTAATCTTTCAACATAAAAAAACATATTTCAGGAGCCAAGAACATAGTGACTGATACCCTAACCAGAGATCCATTTGCGGGGACAAAGGATCATGAACAAGTTAGTCATAGGATCATGAACGAGAATTGCAACTGCTTACTCACCGAAGCTGATATTTCGGAAGTATACAGGATGTGTTCTGCCTGAAGCTTGAGTGCCACAAGATGAGTGGTAAGGCTGGATGTCATTCAAGTTGTCATATACAGCCATGTGATCCAGTAGCCATCAAGACACTTTGCCATGTCCAAGATGAGTGGGAAACGGCGACAGTGACGTGAGCAATTCAGCTGGTGCAGTTAGTTCAACAGGTTGCAGCCACTAGCCAAGTTCCTCTGCCTATGTTCTCTCATGATGAGTTGGAAAGAAGTCAAGCACTCAGCCTCATCATTTCCAAGTTTCTCCCTTTTGTAATTCGTAAGAGACGTCCTTCAAGACGAACAATAGAGAAAAGGTTGTCTGCAGAGCTTTTGCCCTTGTCAAACAGTGAAAGCGCCTGAAACTGCAGGATGGGGTACTGTACAGGGTAACTAATGACCTAATGAGCAGACAGAAATAACATCAGTATGTTCCTCAGAATATGATGACAAAAGCCCTAAACGGTCTTCATGATTCTTCCTTGCTGGTCACCAAGGACAGGCTAGAACAATTGATATCAGAGAATATGTTAAGTGCTGCAAGACGTGTATTCTGGCAAAAACACCTGAGGCATCTGCTTGACTGGAAAGTATTCAAACCTCCGCACCTATGGAGCTGGTGTGTCTTGATTTTTAAAGTACTGAGGATAACAAGCAGTGTTCAGTGGATGTGCTGCTCCTGGTCGATCATTTTACTAAACTTGCACAGGCCTTTCCTTGCATCAATCAGTTGGCTAAGCAAGTTGCTCAGAAGTTATGGGACCATGTATTCTGTGTGTATGGGTTTCCTGAACTGATCCATATGGATCAAGGCACAAACTTCGAGAGCAAGCTTATTGCTGAACTGCTAGAACTTTCTGGGGTTTCCAAATCTTGCATGACTGCCTATCATCCTATGGGGAATGGTATCATGGAGAGGTTCAACCATACATTAGGAAATATGCTTCATTCATTGCCCCCAAAATCTAAGAATAAGTGGCCACAGCAAATTCAGACTCTGACCACTGCTTACAACTCAATGGTACATGAGACAACTGGTTATGCACCTTTTCAACTCATGTTTGGATGTGTCCCAAGATTACTTGTGGATGTAATGTTCAAGCAAGTATTGAGGGATCCTGTGATTGTTGACTATAACAGCTATGTTGCAACATTGTCTCACCTTCATGAAACAGGTGAAACTGCCCAAAAACATGCTGTACAAAGGAACAAAGGAAACAGACTAAAATTTATAGCCGCAAGATCAAGGGAGTGCATCTGAACTGTGGAGATAGCGTGCTCATTGCCAATAAAGGAGAAAGAGGAAAAAGGAAGTTGGCAGATAAATGGGAACCTACTGTGTTCTCCATTGTGGA
Organism: Pangasianodon hypophthalmus; assembly: GCF_027358585.1. Lineage (NCBI taxonomy): Eukaryota > Metazoa > Chordata > Actinopteri > Siluriformes > Pangasiidae > Pangasianodon > Pangasianodon hypophthalmus. Next base: position 8,757,535 of record NC_069729.1, on the reverse strand, counting down.
TAATGACCCCATACACACATATACAAAGTGAAGAATGGTAAAGGACACATTAAAATGGTACATCCGGAACATGCTCATGGACATCAGTTTCTTAACAGTGACACTTCCTGAGGAGAAATCATGTGGATCAACAGCTGGCAATTGCTCAGACTTTTCAGAGTGTGAGAGCCTAGCAACAAATTCCACTGATTCCTTGGAGGATGAAGGAATCCTCCTTCCTGGAAACAGAACAGATTCATGGGTATTGAATGAGGATGACTCAAAGAGTTCAACACCGATTGATGTACGGATAGAAGAGGATGAAAGTGGTGGCACGTACTGTGATGATTCTGTTCAAGACAGTCATATCCAGATGCTTCTTGGTAAAACACTGAGCACGAAGGATTGTGAAGTAATTCTCTGGTATTCTTCTTAATAAAGATGTATTTTAAGTTGTTGTTCCAGTTGAGATTCCAGGCTCGATTTAGACTCAAGCTGCTGCTCTAGTTGTTGTTTAAGGTTTGCATATAACTTGATTTCCACATAAACAGCCTTCATAGTGCCCTCTTGCATGTTCCTCTCATTGCTGACAACATTTCTCAAAACAAAAAAGCAACTTAATCTTTGAATCTTCTGTCCATTTCAGAATTTGTCTGGATCACTTTGCGCCTGCTAAAATGCGACAAAACCACCAAAAGGCTTGTTTGAGCTCTTTCTGCTTATTACTAGTAGCTTTTGTTCTCTCATATGCGTTCATGATTTTCTCAGTGTTCCACAATGATTCATGAGCTATACCGCATGTCTGATGATTCCTCTTCCTCTTCAACTCGCATCAACTTGGATGCACTCTCGACAATGTCACAGAGTTCACTTGCCATATCAGTCTCGCTGATCATGCTGTTAGGCTTAACATTGGGAATTTCTTCTGCCATGACACTTAGTCACTTGGTCAATTCAGAATAGTTCACACCTTAGACTTCTTCACTCACACACAGCTGAAACACAGAATAGAGACATAGACATCAAACGTAGACAGAAACGTGTCAACACACTTTTTATACTTCTGCAGGAATTTACTTTTTAAACTTTTGCAAAAAGAAGAGTAATAATTTTATAAGAAGCTTCATGTACATGCAGGGTGCTGTCCATTAAATGTTCAGTCCTCAACTAGGTGTTGTCCCTTCAACGCTCAGTCCCCAACTCAACTACATACCACAAAAGCCCTTTCTTAAAACAGCTTACCCAGGCTGCTAACCCAAGTTCAGCACACAGATATCTATCTTCTAGGCCCTGGCAAATACATTCCAATTCACAATAGATGTATTGTAAGGAGGTTTTCATTAACACATGAATCTTGAGAACTGTTTAACATGCTCACCATACTGTTAATATGAAATGTAGGATGAGCTCTAAGGGCCATAATAAAAAAAACTACAACTATTCTTCAAGCACAAGAACTTCTCATTGTCACAGTGTATCTGCAGAACCTGCTTTGACCAATTCAGGTATTAATGATGCAGACTTACATGTCAGTGAAGATGTGTTGATAACAGGTCCTGATCTAACACTAGGCAAAATTACAATACGGGCTAGTAGAGTAGTGAAAACAATAGTCTAATAGAGACTTTTTTTGGAACAATTCTTTATTTTAAGTGACAAAAGAATTGTGTGAGTGAGGATTTGATACAAAGGTTAAGCGTAGTATTTTATGTAGTGTAAAAAAAAAAAAAAAAAAAAAAGAAGACTGGTCACATAAGCAAGATCAACTCAAAGTGAGACTGAGCAGCTAGGCTTAAATAACTATAGGAAATACAGTGTAGTTCGTTTTCTGATTCTAGTAAAGTGATTTATTATTTAGTAACCAGAATTTGACCTGATTGCATGCTGTTACTTACACTGATCAGCCATAACATTATGACCACTGACAGGTGACGTGAATAACGTTGATTATTTCGTTACAATAGCACCTGTCAAGGGTTGAGATATATTAGGCAGCAAGTGACCAGCCGGTTCTCGAAGTTGATGTGTTGGAAACAGGAAAAATGGGCAAGCGTAAGGATTAGACAGACTTTGACAACAGCCAAATTGTGAGTAGTGGGCGTGGGGAGTGAAGGCTAGTCCGTCTGGTCTGATCCCACAGGAGAGCTATTGTAGCACAAATTGCTGAAAAGTTAAAGCTGGCTATGATAGGAAGGTTTCAGAACACACAGTGCATTGCAGCTTGCTGCGTATGGGGCTGTGTAGCCACAGACCTGTCAGAGTGCCCATGCTGACCTCTGTCCACTGCCAAAAGTGCCTACAATGGACAGGTGAGCATCCGAACTGGTCTATGGAGCAACGGAAGAGGGTGGCCTGGTCTGATAAATCGCATTTTCTTTTACATCATGTGGAAGCCCGGGTGCGTGTGCATCGTTTACCTGGGGAAGAGATGGTACCAGCATGCACTATGAGAAGTGATGGCACCAGCATGCACGATGGCACTATCACAAGCTGGCGGAGGCAGTGTGATGCTCTGGGCAATGTTCTGCTGGGACATAACTTTGGGTCCTGGCATTCATGTGGATGTTATTTTGACACATACCACCTACCTAAACATTGTTGCAGACCAGGTACACCCCTTCATGGCATTCCCTCATGGAAGTGACCTCTTTCGGCAGGATAATGCGCCCTGCCACACTGTAAAAATTGTTCAGGGATGGTTCGAGGAACATGAAAAAGAGTTCAAGGTGTTGACTTGGCCTCCAAATTCCCCAGATCTCAATCCAGTCGAACATCTGTGGGGTGTGCTGGCCATCAAGTCCGATCCATGGAGGCCCCACCTCGCAACTTACAGGACTTAAAGGATCTGCTGTTAACATCTTTGTGCCAGGTACCACAGCACACCTTCAGGGATCTAGTGGAGTCCAAGCCTCGACGGGTCAGGGCAGTTTTGGCAGCAAAAGTGGGACGAACACAATATTAGGCAGGTGTCATAATGTTATGGCTGATCGGCGTATGATGTACAGTGGGAACTAAAAGTTTGAGACCACCAATGAAAATGCTTCTATTTTGCATTTTTTTTCTAATATAATACAACAATTTTCATTACAAATTATATTATTGACAACAACTTGAATGAAAAGTAGACTGATTCTCTGAAATATTTACATGAATTTCAGAGTTTCTTAGTATTTGGTATGTCCCTTTTTTGCTTTAATGACAGTGTGCACTCGAGCTGGTGTGGACTTCAGAAGTTTGTGCAAAACCTTATGATCCATTTTAGATCAAATATATGCACAAATTAGGCATGATGAAAATCTGACCTTTTGTACAAAAGCAGTTAACATGGTCAATATCGCAAATTTGTTTACATTTGAACAGGGACCTAGAAATAGTGCAGAATATTGAATATTAATTTATTTAAGATATTGAACATTTATATTTTTTGTTTTAAATATTAGAAAATTCTAAAAACCTTCTGTTTATTTCCAATTTTGCATTAAAAAATCCTAGATTTTCAATGTGGTTTCAGACATTTGGATCCAACTGTATATAAACTGTTAGGCCTATACAAAGTACCACTTCAATCTTTGTTTCTCTTTCTCTGCTTGCATCTCCGCAAGCTCCTATGCATGCCATCTTAGTACTAACGCTTCTAGTTTTCTATTTGATCTCTGCATTAAGCTTAGTGTACAGCTTAGTTTAGCTGATAACATTTGCCCATAAATATCTAAATCTAAATATCCACTCTTTCAAAACACCCACTGTCATTTCTATTTGCTTGTAATTTGTGTTTGCCAATTTATGCTCGATAAATCTTATTCTATTGAACCAATGTTTGCCATCTCTCAGATCAAAACCGTCAAGCTAATAAAGAACTCCAAACCTTCAGATAACTTAATAAGTCACTGCTATTATTCTTAATTAATAATGTACCACCCAAACACTGCAGTAAGTTGACTTTACTTAGAAAAAGTGAGGAAACCAATTGCCTTAAAATTTCCTAGTAAAATAGCATATTAATTTTTAGTTTGCAAAACTTAATTAAACTTGTATAGAAAACTTGTTCATCAAGTATAAGTACTGATGACTCACAATCATTATTTAGGTTAACTTCCTAGTAATGTGAATACTAATAAGGAAACATTAGGAAACCGATTGCCTTAAAATTTTGAAGTAAGCTGAACTACAAAAATTAAGTTAAGACAAAAAACAACTGAATTCAGGCAAAAGATTACTTATTTCTCTTCAATTGTTTCAGGCACTACAATGTACCAAACACTGCCATTCAGGCATTCCTAAATGCCAAACATTATTCTTCAATGTAACATTAACAATTCTTTGCACAACTCAAATGTGCAGTGCAACTAAAAACAACTGACCACAATCTTTGACGTGAAACTAAATAAATAGTTGACCTTGTAAAATATCAATGTTACCTTAATGTAACACTTAATTTTTAATATTTTTCTCACAAAATAACAGTGTTCTAAAACTACAAAAACATTTTCAACAAAGGTTGACAGGTGACCAATTAAAAAGACTTTTGTGCAACCACAAGCTTAACACAATCTCACACAGCATTGACTTACATCAGCAGAAGGTAACTGTAGTTTTACGTAACTGTAGCTTTAGTTTCAGGGATTTGTGACCAAGGGAAAGAAACACTCTTTGAATAAAATAAAAGGTGTCTTTAGTTGTGGAGGGCATATATCAGCCCAGAAAGTAGGCACATGGCATGTGGAAGGTTTTCGAGATCATTCATCACTATGGCTCCTTCTAGAATAATTGCTCTGTGTGAAGCCTCCAAATGTAGTGCTTGTGGAGAATCCTAGCTGTCTTAAGGTATCACGGTCAGAATCCCGATGGAAATCTGGGATGTGTCACAATCACAGTTCTCATAAAAAACAGCAATATTAAAATCCTACTTGCATTAAAAATCCAAACCAATGACACAAATGTATGTGTCATTTAATGATTCAGGACCATCACCTTCTTTATGTACAACTAATGGAGATAAATAAAAGTTGTGAATCAAAATATCATGTAAAATGCAGAAGGCCTGAGTTCAAAAAGAAACTAAAAAGAAAACTTCACAAAAGCAGAGTCTGCTTTTGGTCCAAGCTAAGAGATTTAAGTGTACACTGCTGAATGAGGCATGCCTATGTGATTATGTGTTTGTGGGCATTATTGTTTGGAATGAAATATAGGATACTTGCCAAACGTGTTTAAAAAAAAAAAGTGTGGTTTCTTCTCCAAGAATGAGAAGAAGGCCACTGAGAACTGCTGTGCGCTTAGCAGTGTTGTCAGTGCTCTGAAAAAATTTATAACATAGAAAGGAATATCAAATTAGTCAGAAAAGAACTTGGGAACATGCATATATGTCTTGTCTCTCATATATAGAAAGTTTCCTTGGTTCAGTCTGTACTCAACATCTACTGGAAAATTGAGAATTTCAAATGTACATGAGATGACCCTTCTTCAGAGAACAAAGATATAATGTCTGTGTGTCTGTGTTTGGTGTAGGAGAGGTCACATGAGACATTACCTTTAAGGTAGGGCTCTTGGGTAAAACTGCAATGTCAGTGAGGTTGATCAGTGCATTGTCAAAATCAGAGTCTTCATCAGAGTGGAAAACCTAGCTTCTCTTCAAACTGATCCAGCAATGAGTCCAAGGTTTATGGTTTTCTATGAAGCATGATTTTCCAGATGTCATTTTCACTCACTATCACTCTAAGTATAGTTCTTGTCTCCACTGTGTCCTGTGTGTAATTGAAAATCAATTAAATCAATGAACTTAACACTTGAGTTTTCATTATTAAATGTTCAATTTAGCATAAAATTAAATGTCCTGCCTTGAATTTTGTAGGTTGCCAGTGGTAACGGGTCATTCAGGTCAGACAGCCTAGTGACTAACATTTCTGGTACATGGCTGTACAGCTCATAGGAATGTAGATGCTCTATGTACCATGCTGTATGTTGTTTGCATACAAACAAAATCAGTGTTGATGAAAACAATTTTTACAATTTGCCTAAAATCAGACAGACAGACATGAACTTGCACCAGCAGATACAACCATATCTGGACTGTATTTGATGCCATCAATGCACACTGAAGATGTAACAAGGACAGTGCTTTGGCTAGCAAAATTCTGCTGAAGTAAGTTCTGTACACTCAGGAAAAGATGAAATCAGTGTAGATGTCACATTGTCCATCTGGACAGAAGGTTTAAAAAAGAAGATAAGTCCATGTGGTATGCTATCATTGTTTGATGTTGGACTGCCAGAGTTTCAGAGACATTTTTGAAATGTTTTTGTCTCACAAATGATTTGTTTGAAGAACTAATGCTTGCAAAATGCATGGTCCAGACATCTCTAAGTGGCCCAAACATCCTTATTAGTTGTTCAGTGGTGCTTGGGACACAATACAAAATGAGGAAATACTTTCAAAAGCAAACCTCTGAAATTTTAGCCCCAAGGAAATCAACAGTATGGTCAGTGAATCTGAAGGATGTCACCAGTTCTAGAATGTCAGTCAAAAGCATTAAAGTCTCCCATGTTCTCTGGGATATCAAATCCAATCATTAATGGGAGAAGTCTTAAAAGTGCCCAGTTTTCATGGCCATTACCACCAATCAGTCAGCACATTATATTATAAAGGCTTACTCCGCGGTTTCTTCATGTTACATTCTGTTTACTATGAATTCATTATATTTACCATGAAAGATAGAGCACATATGAGATATTTGGCACATTACAATGTTTATTATAACATTTTATTAACATTTATTTTTATATTTAAGCGTTAAAGTGTGATATATTATGAATATATGCTGGCACGCTCCGTGCTGACCTTGTGATATCTTTTGTTCTTCCTCTTTCTGATAAACTTGTTTATAGTACATGCACTCCGTGAAACAACCGCCACTTCTGCTTTTTGCTGATGCCTTTGCCTCTGCAGATACTGCACCCTTCGTTCTGTATAAATACTCCCTGTCTGCCTCAATAAACTTTGCAGAGCTTTGCTACTCGAACACTGACTTTGTGTGGCTCTTTTGGCACTCTCTTCCCTGATATCAGCTCCGAGGCAGACGTAGCAGCGTGACTCAAACAACTTCTCAGAATCCGAGTGAAACAAAATTCTATCAAAGTGTCACTCTATTCACTGAAAAACTGGATCAAGCGAAGTGGACGTGCTTTGTCATCCCTCGTGAGACCTTGCTGTCCTCAGATGCCCTGTATCTGAGCTGTTTCAGTGAATTGAGAGGCATTTTAATGCTTAAATACAAAATAAAATCCACGGAGTAAGCCTTTATAATCTTCTTCTTGGTTTTTAACGGCGGCTGGCAATGTAACGCGGCAGGTGCCTTCTCAGGCAGATCCGCGGCCACCTTCACGGGCTTTTATAGCGCGGCGATCTCAACAAGGTAATCAGCGTAAACGTGCAGCACCTGGCCGCGCCTCTATATAAGCCCTCTGATTGTCTCACTCTGCGTGCGGACATAGATCTGTGCCAGGTAACAGAGCAGTGCCACGCTACTCTGATTGGTGATTTTGACATGTAAAAAAAAGTGAAGAAAAGAAATAAAATTAAAAATATTTATGTTTAGAAAGAAAAGGAAAGGGAGAGAAATTTATTGAGGGAAAGAAAGAAAAGGGAGCTCAGGATTAAAGAGGAAGTGGCACAAAACTAAAGAGGAGGACAGACTGAGAGTCCTCACTCCCAGATAGAGATTCTGCCATCATAAGTTAGAGATTTTGTCTCATTTGGTGCCTTTAAGTTCGGCCAGAAGGAGGGCCAGTTTTAAGTTGTGTTTTTGTGAGTTCAGCCGTTAGATTTGAGCTTCCCGATCCAGTATCACAAGCACTGCAACACTCATAAATTCCATTCAATAAAATCAGCTCAGTGGGTAACATCACTGCTTGCGGTTCACAACCTCTCCAGTTTGTATCCCACCTTAGGCAGCTGCATTTTAGGCGGAGTCTTTTGATCCGTCTCCGCACTTGGCTCCTCTCAAACCATATATATTGTCCTCTCGGGCAAGCAGGGCCTGCACGACATTTATTGAACAGCTTATCGCCTAGCCCCATAACAGGCAACCAGCGTAATAGGTGCATTACCACCACCTTCTGCTCCCGAGTGTGGAACAGACAGATTTATATTCTCTTTATCAGCCCCGTCTCCCTAATAAAATCAAAGAAAGCTTTACTATTAATTTCACTTGACCATTTTATTAAAACTTAAAATTTAATTCTTGAATTCAATTTTACTTTATTTCTTCTATCATATTGTTCCTTTCTTCTTCATACTTAATACATTCAAGAATCACATGAGGTATTGTTTCTTCAATATGACATTGTTCACATAACCCGTTTGGATGTTTCCATATAATTTTAAGTGTGCTATTTAAATTTGAATGACCTAACAACATTATTCTATTATAAATAACCTCTTCTTTCCTTGATTTACCTATACATTTTATCTTTTGATTTACTTTATTAATTAAGCTGTAAAGAAATCTACCCTTTTCCCCATTATTCCACTTTACTTGCCATTCTTCAATCACTTTACTCCAAATTAAAACCTTAATCTCTGACTTACTTAATGGAACTTGAATCTTTGTTTTTTTCACTGTAACGCTTGTTTCGCTAATTTATCCACTTCTTCATTTCCCTTTATTCCTATGTGTGCAGGAACCCATATAAAACTGACTGAAATATTTTTTAAAACAATTCTTGAGTGTATTTGTAAAATACCAAAGAGAATATCTTGGTGGCTAGATTTAAAAGATCTCTTTAAGACTGATACTGAGTCGGAACAAATTAAAACATTCCCAGGTTTATGTTCCTCTACCCACTGCAATGCCAAGAGAATTGCTACCATTTCACCAGTATAAACTGCCAAACGATTTGAAGTTCGCTTTATTCCCTTGATTCCACTGCCTGGAACTAAAAAAGCAGCCCCAGATATCTGGATCTTTTGATCCATCTGTATATTTGTATATACTGGGTATATTGGTTTCTGACATATACTGAAAATGCAGATGACAAGTCTACTTCTCTTTCTGCTTTTTTGACTTCCAACATATGCAAATCTATTTGAGGTGTCACATAAACCCATGGTTCATATTCCGGAATTAAAACTGTTGGGCTTATCTTGATAGTATTTACCTGCATTTCTTCTACATATATTTTACTCCTCCACCCAAAACTTATTCTACACCTTTTATTTTGTTCCCAGCACTTCTGTAAGACCATTTTCGTAGGATGTTCTTCTTTATGCCCCTGGAGGTTAGCCCAGTAGTTGATCATTAATTGTTTCCTTCTAATTTCTAGTGGCATCTCTCCTAACAAGACTTGTAAAGCTGGAATGGGTGTCGTCTTTACTGCTCCACAACACTGTCTCATAGCTTGAGTTTGTATTTTATTGAGTTTTTCCAACAAGTTTTTTGAGGCTGAATCATATACCACACTACCATAATCAAATACAGACCGGATCAGTGCTACATAAATAGTTTTTAATGAAGAAAAACTTGCCCCCCATTCCACTCCACTTAAACATCTCATTACATTTAACACCTTCTGACAGTTCTCAACCATTTTGTTTATATGTTCAGCTCATGTAAGTTTCGCATCAAAATAAATACCTAAAAATTTAAAACTCTTCACCCTCTCCAACGATCTCTCATACATCTTCAAACTCACTTCTGGAACAACCCTCTTCCTAGAAAAAATTACCATCTTAGTTTTCTCCACTGAGAATTTAAATCCCCAATCATATGCCCATTCTTCTACCTTTCTAATTGCTTCTTGCATCTTCCTATTAACATACAAAATATTCCCTCCCCTTTTCCAGAGAGCCCCATCATCTGCAAAAAGAGATCTACCTATATCTTGATTTACTTGTTTGAAAACATCATTGATCATTATAGAAAAAATTAATGGACTTATTACACTCCCTTGTGGAGTTCCATTTTCTGTCTGGAATATATCTGACACTTCATTCCCTATTCTTACCAGGATATTTCTGTTCGCTATAAAATCTTTCATCCAGTTGTATATTCTCCCACCTATATTCCTCATTTTTAGTTTTATCAAAATTCCCTCTCTCCACCATCATATCATACGCCTTCTCAACATCGAAAAATACTGCTATTACTGATTCTTTATTTATCTGTGCTTTTCTAATTTCATTTTCCAAACATACAATAGGATCCATTGTTCCTCTTCCTTTTCTAAAACCACTTTGGTATTTAGATATTATTCCTTTCTTTTCCAACAAATATGTCAACCTTTCCATTATCATCCTTTCCATACTTTTACAAACGATGTAATGTAATGGCTATTGGTCTGTAATTAGAGGGTTTTGAAGGGTCTTTTCCCGGCTTGCTTATAGGAATTATTATAGCTTCTTTCCAACCTTTCGTTAGTCTTCCTTCCTCCCACACTATTATATAATTCTAAAATTTTCCCCACAGCCCCATGTTTAAGATGTCTCAGCATTATATATCTGATCTGATCCTTTCCTGGAGACGAACGTGTTTTATTTGAATTACAAATTGCTCTTTTCAATTCACCTAACTTAACTTCATCTAATCTCACTTAAGTTCGCCGACCCATGTACAAATGTTTTTACCAACATTTCTGCTTTGTCCTTATCCGTTACAGCTATTTCTCCTTCTGACCGATATTCCCACTCTTTCTTATTACCTTCCATTCTCTTTATCATTCTCCAGACATCACCTACTGGAGTTGTTCTTCCAATTTCATTGCAAAATCCTTGCCAGCTTTCTCTTTTAGCTTGCCTAATAGTTCTCCTCACCACTGCTTGAGCTTTGTTGTATAATATTAAATGGTTAAAATTATGTGTTCTCTAATAGCTTTATTTCTATCTCTCACAACTTTACTGCACTTGTCTGTCCACCATGGAACGGCTCTCCTTGTCATTTTTCCTTTACTTTTCGGGATTGATTCGGACGCTGTTTCAAGTATTGTGGCACAGACTTTTTCATTAAGGATGTCAATTTCTTGATTTGAATCAATTGCTACCATTCTTTCCTCACAAATTTCTTCAAATTTAGCCCAATTTGCTTTTTCAAATATCCACCTTCCTTTTCCTTGTATCAACATTCTATCTATCTCTATATCCAACGTTGTAACTATTGGGTAGTGATCACTCCCAATGCTAGATTCCCCCCATACTTCCCAATTACTCTTACTAGACAAATTGTTAGAAACTAGTGTCAAATCCAAAGACTCCATTCCCGTATGAACATCTATCCTTGCTCCCCTCCCATCATTTAAACAAACCAGCCCCCTTTCCTCTATTAAATCCTCTACCACTTGTCCATTTGCATTTATGTATCTCCCTCCCCATAGTGTATTATGTGCATTTAAGTCCCCACACCATATTATTGTATGACTGTCTGGACCCTGTACTTCTTTTAACTTATCTAACTCCAATTTTTTTTTACATGGGTTATAATAATTTCTGGTAACTATTTCCTGTCCTCTACCCCAAATCTCTACAACAATATATTCTTGATCTCTTCCTTTTCCCAGTATTCTATATGATATTCCTCTTTTAATAAATGTTGCACACCCTCCACCATTCCCTTCTTCCCTATCGTGTCGTAGTATAGTATACCCTTGTAGAACAAAATCTAAACAACGTTTCGTCCAAGTTTCTTGAACACAAATTACGTCCGGTTTTATATTTAATTATTCAATAAAATGCTTGAACTCCTGACCATGTGAGATCAGAGATCTTGCATTCCACTGAAGTATTGTTATCATATCTTTGTATTACCCACATGCTTCTTGACTTGATCTTATCTGAAGTTCATCTCTAACTTCTTCCCAAGTCAGGCCTGTCAATCCAAGATGATGTATTGCTGCTATAACTACTAACTGAGTGAGTTTTTGAATCAATCCCAGCTGCACTATTAATAACTCCAGCAATAAATGTCGCCAATTTTTTCTTTTCAACCATCATATATCCTTCCAAAACTTCATTGTTTCCTTCAACTGGAACCCCTGACTGAACACTTTGATCTTTAGTTTGTCCTCTAATCTGTTTTGCTGCCTCAGCATATGTTAGCTTCTTCTCTCCTCTCCTTTTCTGAATCTCCATTTCCATTTTTACTACTTCACATCCTCTGAAGGCTACACTGTGTGCCTCTCCACAAGTACAATATTTCAGTTGTACTCCCTCCTCACATTTGCCATATTCATGGTTTCCTCCACAACGAGCACATCTACACTGTTCCATGCATCTTGTAGCAACATGTCCAAACCTTTGGCAATTAAAACATCTCACTGGTCCCGGTATATATACTCTCTTACGATGTAGCTCATCACCCCCAACATTACTCTTTTTGGAATTTCCTCCCCTTGAAATTCTTTTATTACGGTTTCAGTGTCTCTCCTGTTTCCATTTACACCTGATTTTGTCCTTTGAGCATTCACTATCTTCCCTCCCTTTAAGTTACCTTTAAACTCTTCCATGCTTATGTTAAGAGGAACACCAAAAACGATCCCTTTTCAGCCCCTACTTTTACTTTTTTCTCCAATTCTGTTTGTGCTAACAACTTTAATCCCTCCTAACTCTTTCAATTTGAGAGCTTTATTTGCTTGTTCTTCTTTATTACATCCAACTAGCAAATTTCCATCAGAAAGCACTTTAGCGTAGTCAATATTTCCTATATCTCTATTTATGATCTTTGTCAGTTTTAATGGATTAATTTTGCTTACCCCAAGCTGATCTCCAAACCTTACTATGCACTTAATACTCTCCCGACTCTTTTCATCAGACTCATCTACCTCACTCCTTTTCTTCTGTTTTTCTCCTCGATTGCTCCTTACTTCTTTCCAGCCGTTTCCTAAAGATCTATCATTCTCCTCTTCACTTCCTACATCCATACTTCCTTCACTATCCCCCCACTTAAACCTCTCTGTTCCATTCACGGAGCAGTTGTGCCTCATCGCCGTTCCTTTCCGACTTCTTGCTGAAGCCTTCGCCATCTAGCGATCGATCCCGGCCCAAAAACTGAGAAAGAAACGCGATCAAGCCTTTATAATATGCAAATTCAGCACAATATGACTGTTCCCACCCTGATTGTAAACCAAAACATGACTGGTTAGAGTGAGAACGTGCTACGATTGGCTGTTATCTGATTGGCTTGAGTAGACGGTGGGTGGAGACCACCTATTTGTGTGCACTCTTGATGCTATGAATGTTTGAAAATCAGCAAATGAATGCCAGGTCGAGTTGTGTTTGTGACAAAGACATATTTGTAATTTTTTTTTTTTTCCAAATCTAATTTTATTTAATTGTGAATTTAATTCATTTTTGTGAATCTTGCTGCATTTATTTGTGGATCATAATCTATTTATTTGGAATTATGAAACAATTCTAACCCCATAGCTAGCCTCAATCAGAGCAGCTTACCTACCAGGACAGCACAATGTTGCAGCGGACACACTGACAATACCCAGGAGAGTGGTGTTGCCCCCATAGGCAGTGCAGCAGATTGGGGAAAAATTTGGCAGGGCACGATTGGACCTCTTTGCTGATTCCAAATCCTCATTGTCTAGCCAGGGCCGGTTCTAGATATTTGGAGGCCCTAGGCAAAATTTATATTGGAGGAATAAATACAAACAAATAAAATTTCTAACCTTTTTATTTATACAAAACCTGTTATCATTACTTGTATATATTTACTTAAATGTGCATATTAATTAAACTTTAACTAAGGTCAACACTAAAAAAATATGAAAGGTCATCTGGACCAGCTCTTCTTCTTCTTGTTCAGTAATTCATTTACAGTAACATACTAACCCACTATTTGGGATAACAAACATTTTTGCCTACTCTATAGAGTAAAGTAAGATGTCATTTTTCTAGCTGGAGATGGACACAATTTCCCCCTCCTACTGAAGCAATATAGGCTAGATTGTCATATTACCTATTGCATTTATAAACCCTAAATATGCACTATAACCAAATCAACAGTGGAAGTGAAGAAGACAAACTACTAAGCAGATAGAATAATTAACTTCATCAACTGTATTTGTATGCTTAAATTGTATTTATTAAGTAAATACAACAGCACAATTTATTTGAAAACTAAAAAAAAGTATGAAGTAGGTTATTATGATAATGTAAACATCACCGGAATTTATAAAGACAGTTGAGGTACTTTTTTGAAATAATAAACAATGGTCTAGCCTAGCTACGATTGCTGTTTTTATTAAACTTTTACATTTTCTTTAGTATTTTGAAAATCAGCTCCTGCTGATTCACTGCACAGTCGATCAGCTCGGATTCAAAGCGTCATACGTGAATATAACGCGTCACAGCGCTCACACTGTTTTGAACTCAGAATAAACCGGCTGCAAATAATGATCCATCTTCAAATGGCGCTGACGCGAATCGGCAGAATAAGGCTCCGTTTATTTTAATATATATTTACAATCAAAAATACATGATGACAGCTCACATACCTGCATCACAAGCTGCGCTTTCTTTGTTTCTTTTGAGTATAGGTTTGGTACGGTTATGGAGGCCCCGCTTCCAAGCCCGAGGCCCTAGGCAATTGCCTGCTCTGCCTATAGCTAGCGCCGGCCCTGTGTCTAGCATGGTCACACACATTAGCCCTGGCCTAATATACACCTTTCCACCTCTTTCTCTGATTCTGCCCACACTACACAGAATTCAGCAGGCAAACCACAGCATTATAACCCTCCAGGGTTCCCTGTTATTTGGAACCACACACAATAGACACTTGGTGAGTAGATTCCATGAAAGATCTCATGTGGCCTGAAGGTATTTGTAGTAAAATCAGTCACTTTGTGACTTTGCTGAAGGTCTCAACATGTATGCACACCCACCACTGATGGTTATCTGGTGTTTTATTTGGGTATGAGTGCTAGCTGGTTAGGTTGGCTTGTTGGTTATCTTGCTTATCTTATCTAGCTTGTAATAGAGACACACCAGTGAATAATTGAATAGAATTGAATAAGTGAATAATAATGCTTGTCACGTTCAGACACAGAATGAGGTTTCGTTTTCAGAAGGGGAATGTCCTGAGCCCTTGACACACTTAGACTTGTTAGAGAATAAAAAAATATTATGGTGGTGCTTTCAGTCCTTCCCCAGGATCATCCCCCTTGTATGCCCATAGTATATGGGAGCAGTTCATGGATTCACTGTCAGCACAACTGGGCTCTTTCACCCGTGCCATAATACCCAGTACTGATGTCTGAACTGTCTCCATCTTAGCTCAGATTGCTATGTGCGTCACTTTCTAACATTTATGCAGGTAATAAACTATTTAGGTAATTTGTCCCTTTTGGCCAGATACTTTTTTATTGGAGCATAATTATTGCATTACTTGACAATCCATAACAGTATAAAGGTATTTATTAGTTTTAGTGTTCATTCCTTTGGTCAGTTGGAATAAATATAGTTAGACAAATAGACTGTCTATTAGATGTTCTCTATGCACTCTTAGATATCTGTTAATAGTACTCTTCTTCCAAATATGTGTGCTTCAGATATCTTTACGAGTAACATCAGTAAATATGATTGAGCCAGTTCTATAGATAGAGGCTTACCTGTTATCCTTATCACCTGTGTGTAGTTAATGCTTGTGTATGAATTTCTGATTTATGTTTAGTTTTGTTGCATATAGTTTTTGGTTTCTTTTCTTGCATGTTAGTTTGTTTTCTCAAGTCTATTTGTTGTGTTTCTTTAAGTCATTTATGTCATTCAATTTAAGTCAATAAATCCAGCACATGGTTTGTTGAAAAGAATTTATCAAGCTAAGTTTCAAGCTTAGTTTAGCACAAAGCAGTTTTGTCCAAAAGCATGTTGATATGGTAACTGAGCAGGTTTAAAATTAGCTTCCTTTGTGGAACCAAAATTGATGGAATTTAGTCAGGCTTGTTGAAAAATGCCTGATTTATTAAGTTAATTTGCTTTGTGGAAGAGTCTTGCTTAGGGGAGAAACTGCCGACGCTTGGTGAAGCTGAGATTTGAATTTGCAATCCAAAACTAAGCCAAAGAAACATTCATATTTGAAAAGTTATCTGATTCAGTGAGGTGGATAATTTGAAGCAGAGTCTCTGAGAAAAGGAATAATGCTTCAGAGTGGCCAATTATTATGCATGCCACTCATATTTTACTAGAGGTTACCGCTATGCCTTTCAAATGCTTTCTGAAATCTGATTAGCCAGTGGTGCCAGTTTTTTTTTTTTTTCAAATAATCACCCACCCATACACACCCACATACATTCTATCAATAAGGTGCAACATTCAAAAATGTGACGAGCGGTATGTTATTTTGATATTATAAAACCTTCTACTGTAGTATTTGTACAATATTTGGTGAGTGATGAGACAGTTCAAAACAACAAGGTGTTCAATCACAGTGACTGGCCACCTAATAATAATAACAACAGATATATGTTATTAAAAATAAAAAATTAAGGAACCTCTGTTAGTCAAAGCGACTGCAGATTTGATGAAACTACTTGGAACTATGGTCATGCTTCATTGTTATTAATGTCCATACGGATAATGATCTCAGAAATGAGCTTCTGCAGCATTTCTGATCGCATTTTGCTCACGTCCAGTACGGCTTCATGATTGGTGGTCTCTGAGTCCTCATAGCTCTTCACCACTTTATTAGTGATAAGTGAGAGGCCGAACACACGCATGCCGCAATGGCTGGCCACGAGGACTTCAGGGGCTGTGCTCATGCCTGTAGGACAAGAACAAATAGAACAGATGATGATTATATTTTGTGACTCATAGACTGAAATGCAGTGCAAACTATCAGATTTTTATACATATTTTTACCAATTATACCAAAACTTTGGAGCACACTAGGATGATAATAAAATTAGCCCCTGAGACCTTTGGGCTTTTCAGTACTGTTTATACTTTAGTGCTTCATTCAAACTTTAAATACTGTGCACTATTCAAAAGTAATGCACATGCTGTAAATATTAAAGCCATGGAAGCAAACATATGATGCATCTCTTTTAAAGGTTGTGGAGAGCTGGTATTTAAGGCCAGCATTATAGTACTTGTATTCACTCCAGTGACTTGTTTAATTACCTAATACTTATCCACCATATAAGGAGATCAGTTTTACAGGGTCAATTTTAAATATATTAATAATGAAGAATGTAATAGACAAGACTTATTTGAACTTTTAACATTTTACTATTTAGAGAAGCTCACCCACTGCATCCACTCCGAGTTTGTGCAGAAGCCTGGCTTCTGCTATGCTCTCAAAGTTGGGCCCACCCACCATACAGTACACTCCCTCCTGAACAAATTGGGTGATGCCCATGCTCTTACAGATGTCAAATGCCAGCTTTCTCAAATCTTTATCGTAAACTCCAGACATAGGGGGGAAACGAGGTCCAAACCTGAGGAATAACAGTACACAGTTAAGAGGTGCCCCATAAGTATGAATAGTTACCTTGAGTATGTAGGAGTTTTAGCTACACATTTATTGTGGCTAACAGTTATGAAAATTAGTATGCTGAAGGAAGATAGTCTCCTCATGTGTTCCTTGTAGGGTTACTTTCCTAAAATGAACCTTTTCGGAAACCCTATGTTGTAAGGATCTACATATTCAATTCAGTCAATTCAAGTTTTATTTGTATAGCACTTTTAACAATGGACATTGTCACAAAGCAGCTTTACAGAAATAAATGGATTCACAAAAAAAAAGATATATTGTAAATATGTGAATTTATCCCTGTGAATGTATCCCTAATGAGCAAGCCACGGTGGCAAGGATATAAATCTTGACATATAATCATATAAACATATAAATGGCAAGGACATATAATCTTGAAAGGTTTCCTGATTTAGTGTGCTATATGTAACTTTTTTTTCTAAAAGTGTTGTAGCCAATGTTACATGAATGAGTTAGTCTAAGCTTGGTCCCATAAACATGACAGTCATTAAGGTCAGATAAATCTTGACTCACTTGTCATCATTAGGGCCATTTAGTGGGTTTATACCAGCAAGTCCAGGGAAGTTGATGTGATCTCTAATGATCATGACATCACCACAGTGATAGCTTTCTGCTATGGACCCTGCAGCATTCGTGACAATCAGGGTTTCCACACCCAAAAGCTTGAACACTCTCACCGGGAAAGTGACCTGTGATGGAGAAGCAGAATACCAGGCCAGCCTTCACTCTTTCAATAAATTAAATTGGTTAACACAGTTCTGAACACAGTATTAATATGTGATGATTCTCACCTGTGTTTAATAAGGTTTCAGTTGAATCCCTTAACCTGTCAGTTTAGAACACAGATTCTAAATTCATTTGGTGGGCCAGATTTAAACCTTTTTTCCTGCCACATCTGGCCCACAGGCCGTAAGTTTGACACCTATGGTGTAAGTAATTGTAACCTTGCTACTGGATGAGTAGAGCTTTGCACTACCCATGGCTTTGATGGACAACAGGAGCACTGAGCAGTGAAATAAGCACTGGCATCCAGCATGTGATTTAGCTCAATGTGATCATGTGCAGGAATGTATGTAGTGTAACAGTGTAATTTTGAAAAAGATGCTTTTTGCAAAAGCACATACTGACAAAATATTTCATGAATTGTTTTAAATGTGCTAGAAGGTATGATACCTGTTATATTGAAAATAGTAACTGGCAAGTGTGATGCACATATTGTAAGATGCAAATATGTTTTGCCATAATAAAAGTGCTTCAGTATATATTGGTGCATCTGAAAGATCTTACCTTACACAGTGAGTGTCCCTCATACATATGGAATCGGCCCTGCATAAAAACACAGGTCTTCCCTTTGAGTTCACCAAACACCAGCCTCCCAACATGGCCCTGCACTGTTTTATATATATATCACACACAATAGGGTTGAAAAGTCAGAGACCGCTAGTGAAAATGCTTCTATTTTGCATTCTTTTCTTATTAATAAAGTATATTACTGACAACAACTTGAGAGAAAATCTAAACTCACCTGTGCTTTGTGGGAAGCCAGGAATATCAGAGTACTTGAAGGAGTCCTGGCACTGGAGGGCATCAGCCAGCATGCCCAGTCCAGATCCACAGATGATGGCCACTTTAGGTCTGTGCTGTGTTTGGGACAGGAGCCAATCCACTGTCCTCTGGTAGTCTTTGTGACTGTGAGGAGGCATTAGAAATATCTCTGTTACTTTTGGTGGTTTGTTTTTGTACTTACCTTTTATCTAAACAGAAGAAACTTGGAACAGCACATGACAGTACATACTACAATGAGTCTGTGTGATGCAAATTTATGGGATGTCATTGATAATTGCACATTTCTTAAATACCTGCAAACAAAAAGCATATTGTTTGTCATAAAGAGAACCATCTGTAGTCATGCAGTTGTAAGCCACAGCTAATATATTCTTAGAGAAAGATTCTGTCTAGCACACTTATAGGTTCTTCACTTTCTCCCTCTGATGCAAACATTGAAGGTACTATCTAGAACAACTACAACAGAGGGCTTCTTCCAAGTAAAACCCCATTAGGAAACTACAGAACCCTTGAGGAACCCTTTCCCTAAGTGTTTACAGCTGACAATAAAACTTCAGACTTAAAACGTTTATAACACATTGATAAAGTTTTGCATTTAAGGCTCCCTTAAGTAGCATTATTTACTGCATGTGTTAACATTAAAAACCATGAACTTCAGCTTTAATAAACCATAAGTAATATTAATTCCACATATATCACAGCAATTTGCCAATGATTACATTTTTTTTAATTTACTAATGTATGACATCACACTTTTTAACAGTTTACACATTAATTAAAGCACAATAATATAAATCTATCGTTTGTGTTAGAGCCATATTGTTCTGGAAAATTAACGCACACCTTCTGAAGAAATCAACCATGCTGCTGCATAAAGTAAGTTAACACATTTATTAATTGATGTTGGTTAATATGTTAACATTAACTAAATTTATTCTATCCATGACTAAAAATAAGTCATGAATTAGCAAAAATCCAGGTACAGCATAACTTTCTCTGGTCTCCAGTGTAAATATCCAGCTTTAGTGCTGAATTTTGTCAGTCAGCAAAAACAAACACGTTAATTATGGTGTTGTTTGTGTTGGTCATTGTGACCTTCATTTTACTTACTGATGTTATGAACATTGTTTAATAGAGATCTTGAGTATTTGGCTTATTTGGTTTATTATTATATCCATCAATTAACACAAGTGTTAGTTACTTTGTTATTAATTTTAAAATGAAAATGGAAATGAAGTCACTAGTTCATATTACTTAATTAAAGCTTAACTTCATGGTTTTTTTTATATTAACTAATGTATTAAATAATGTCAGATAAGGAAACCTTAATGTAAAGCATTATCCTTCTATCTATGAAACATTATTAAATAATTAATAACAGATCACTTTAAATGATCTTATGCCATAAAATTATGTTTCTATATTTTCTTTCTAGACAAAAAACTTCAATATTCACTGTTACTGTTTAAGAATTCTGATAAACAGAAGAGTTGAGAAAGTGTAAACTGAAAGCTTACCTGATTTGATCTTTACAGTGCATGTTATTGTCCGTGTGAAAGTGAGAGTAAGGCATGAAGATAAACAGTGTGCTTGAGGAGTGAATAAGACAACAGATTTCGGACCATTTAAGGAACTTGCTAAGCAACAGCGACCTCCTGATTGGTTACAACTCAGTGTTGTCATCAGCCAGCCCAAATCAATGTGACGCGCATCAACAGCAGAATAACTGAGAGATAAACTGAGAGACTGTGTACCCAGTGCCAAGAGAAAATATAATGACTTACACCAAATACAGTTTCAAGACACCTAGGTTTTTGCTCGTATTTTGTAAAGTACAAATTATATGGCATGTTCTACTGAATCACATAATTGAAAATCCATACACCTGACAGAAACATATACTGATTTAATATAACGACAAAATGAAACAACACATTAAACTGTTTAATATGACTACACTTAATACCTGATACCCATATTACCCATTTCACACGTGTGTGTATGTGTGTGTGTGTGTGTGAAAAACACTGACGTAGTCTCCTAAATCACATGATCAGATTTACTCCAAACTTTTTATGAAATGTACACAATTCATTTTGTAGAAAGATTAATCTTTTGACCCAAAGCACAAGTCAATAGAGTGCTGATCAGACCACCTCAGTTTAGAGGATAGACCAATCCCATGGTCTTCTGCTGAGCAAACAAATTTAATATTTGTTCATAGACCTGAACTTTACATCAAATATTGTTCTTTAAACACAATAGAGAATGAGTTAAAGTGTGTTAGTATATTGCCCAGTCTTTTTGGCTATGGTAGTGCTAGCATGTGAGGTCCATTAATGGAGAATGGGCTCCAACTTAAATCCAAAGCATGCGACCAGAGAAATTCAATTTGAATAATTTGAATACCTCACAAGGATTGCCTGATTACAAGCCATATTCCCCTTTTAGCTGGATGATAGCTGTGATTGCCACAATTTACTTGCCAAAGAAAGTAAATTAGCAAATACTCATCAAGCAAAAACTCAACAATAACAGTTAAACCAATACAAAAACTGAGGCTGACTTATTGCCCATCACTGAGATCTTTGTGGTTCCCATGCGATATAAAATTCTTTTTCAGAGGCATCCAGATAAATGTATAAGATACAGGACACATTCAAATAATGAACTGTAGTCTAAGTGGGACATCTCACATTAAACTAGGAAAACTCCTATTTTTATGTTGGTACCACTATAGCAGTACATTTTCTATCCATGTAATTCTGGTGAGGAAAAAATAAGTTGACTCCAATCTTTCTCAAATTGCACTCTTTTGCTGAGATGGTGATGTAAACAACTTCTTGAATTGGCAGGCTGATAGTAAGAAGTACTACCCAATCTCTCTGAATAAGAGAATGAAAAAAATCTTATAAAGTGCATGAGTACTGGAACAAGCATTAAGACATAGCTTAAGGCAACATACTGCAGTGTTTATCTGCCTTGCTTGTTTTTAGTAAGAAAGACCAATCAAATTCTACCATCCCATTGGAGGTTAGGAGGATTGACTCAGAATGGTCACCGAGCAAAGGTAGGCTCACTTAATTTTTAATAATGTTATGGTGGTGGAGCTCTCAATCATCAAAGCCAATCTGTCATTAAAAATATTTTTCATAACTCTGACTGCTAGTAATTTGTCTACAAAAACTTCCTGCAGTGAAGTTTTCTGGTGGAAAGCTGATTCTAGCATACTATTAAAGTCACTACAAAAACTGTACCTTTAAACCGTTTACATCTATTGAAGTGAGGACAAACTTTTACATAAGTGTGCTTTTTAGTAGTTACATATAAATGCAAAGGGAAAAGTAGCAACAGATTGGAAAAGGTTTAGAAGAATTGGATATGTCTGGTGTTTGGTTAAGGAGGGCAGCGTGCTCTTCCACATGCAGTCATGCGGAATTGTGGTGTAATTGGACTTAAGGGCATGTGCTACAGAACTTGTGATTTGGAAAATGAGTTCACTATGTCTGCCACTTAATTCTGCTGATTTCAGTCTACATGCTTCTGTTCACTTTCTCTTAGTTTATTAATTTGGCATAATTTGGCTCTCATGACATCCCATAGGATATAAACTGTGCATGTTCTGTAGTGTTTATTAAGTGGAACAGAAATGAAAAGTTATTGAAATGAAAACATTTATGGCTTTCTAGTATGTCTTACACATTCCCAACAGTTGCAAATGGTAGAATGGTAGATAAAGGACTAGTGTAAACCAATCAAAATACTTTATTTGCAAACAATGTGTATAAATTTTATCTTATTATTTAAAATCTAGTTACTTCAGTTACTTTTATGTAAATATTTTCTGAACATTTGATTTTTTTTCTCCTCTTCTTCCTATTCTTTTTTTTCAGCAGTACAGCTCATCAGGATAGCAGTACCGCTCAGTACAGCTATTATCCAAAATCCACAGCTCTCCCTCTGTCTTAATCCTCATATACATATGAAACAAGGTCATATGCATCTGGTTGCTTTGCTGGGTGCCAAGAGCCCAAGAGGATGGCCCATGTTTATTTGGACACAGACACATGTGCTATAGATAATGAACTACAGAGATAAGATAGGCTTGTGTTGTGGTTTGAAATAGGAATAGAGAGTGGTGATGAAGAGCATAAATAATTATGTAAATCTTTTCAATACAGCAGCAATAATAGAATGGGGATGAGAGCTTCAGACTCCAGTAACTGTGGTAGGCTAGATACTGAATAAAACATAACACTTTTTTTTTTGGACAGTTTTGTTTCATTTGTTTCATTCTTACACACCCATACTCACCTAATTTCCCATGGCTGGAGTCTAAATCCATATATATATATGTATATTTGAAAGTTTTTGAAGGAGGATAATCTGCCTCTGGTTCAGGGCATAATTCAAAATTCATTAACACTAAATTATTTCTTATGAAAAACTAATATGAAATACAACTTAATCATATTTAAGTGGACTGCCAAAAAAATGAGTCAGTTATTGAGTTATTTCGCACAACAAATAGATTTATGTGGCTGTTTTACTCAGTAATATGGCTCTATACCTTTGGGTTATCACTCAGCAATGCTTATGCTAAGCCCATCTTCACTGTATTTTCCTTATACGTCATGCAGTTGTGCTTTATGTGTGGATTACTCTAGTTTAGTGAGAACTGGGAGTAATCCCTTGCACACTGTATGTCAACAGAGAGGTAGTACACAAAATGACAGGAGTCCCTGGGGCATGGCTACCATGTCTGCTGACCTACACACTATCTCTCTCCCTCTCTCTCCCTCTCCCTCCCTCTCACACACACACACACACGCCAGACCGACCTCATTATTGCATAAAACTGCTGTGCTCTTTGTCGCTGCCAGACATGGTTTGCCATGCTGACATCCTGTTATTATGCCACACTGAACAGCTGAGAGATAGAAGTACAGCTTGTACCTATTGGCCGAGCTTTTATATTCACAATGTAAAGAACATTACATTAAGGAACATTAGGTGCTGATAGATGAGCATGCACTCATCATCTAGAAAGAGACTTGGTATAGACAACTCCATGAAAAGTAAAATTAAAAGGTGTGTCTGGATAAACAATGTTTCCATTACTAAAGATTACTAATTTTACTATAGTGCACATCCACTGATTGTGATATTGCAGTAGTGACTGTTTATAGAAGCCTTGGTGAGGTGCAGCACAACGTATCCAGGATTTTTTTCAACCAGATAGGGAAGAACTGCTAATCCACAAATTCACAAACCTCTTTACCCCTCTATGGCTCCCTCTCTGAACAGTGTTTTTCTGTATTTAATCTGTCCCAACACGAAAGACATATTCATTTACATTACATTTACATTTATAGCATTTAGCAGACGCCCTTATCCAGAGTGACTTACATTTATCTCATTTATACAACTTGAGCAGTTGACGGTTAAGAGAGATGATAAAGTAAGAAAAACACAATTGTAGAATTTAGGATTGTCTTCACTGGGGCCATATACTGTATATTTACCAGGTTTAGCAGTTTGTTTAGTAAAGTGCCTTGTACCCCGTGCAGGATCTCTTATAACTTTGCTGGCTTGGAATGGAATTGATTTGTGAATTAAGATAACGACTCCTCTTGAATGAGAACTAAAGTAGGCAGAGAAAGTCTGTCCCACCCAACTTTTATGAATTTTGGATACATCATTAGGCATCAAATGTGTTTCCTGAATCAGTGCTAGCCATCACCTGTTTGATTTTGATTATATTCTGTAGCCCTCTGCAATTCCAAGAAGTAAATTTTACCTTTATGACTTCAGTTATACCCCTCTCCTACACATATGTACCAAATCCTACAAGTTGTTTGAGGCCCTACTAGCACTTTCAAAAACCAAAGAAATAATCACAAACATTAACAGTGAGTTCTATACATGAGCTAGAACATATCTAGCAGAAACTGTAAAACTCTTGCTTGAACTTGACCTGTGGTCTTGCCTCTTCCTTTACCTAACTTCCTCACAATCTGCGATTCCACCTAACTAGTTTGAGGAACTGCTCCTGTACTCTGGAAAAAGATCAGATGATTTGGTTATTTGGGTTACTATAGACTTCCTGTCAGCTCAAGCCAGTCTGGTCATTCTCTTCTGAAATCTCTCATCAACAAGGTGTTTCAGCCTTCAGACCCTCAGCTCAAAGGATCTTTTTTCTTTTTGCACCTTTCTGTGTAAAGTCTAGAGACTGATGTGTGTGAAAATCCTAGGAGATCAACAGTTTCTGAAATACTCAAACCCACCCATCTGGCACCAACAACTATGCCACAATTAAAGTCATACAGATCACCTTTTTCCCCATTATGATGTTTGATGTGAACATTAACTGAAGCTCTTGACCTGTGTCTGCATGATTTTATGCATTGTGCTGCTGCCACATGATTGGCTGATTAGAGAACTGCATAAATGGGCAGGTGTACAGGTATTCCTGTACTGGATGGTGAGTGTATTGTGATGGTGGGCCTCTAGTCCACACACGCAAAGCACTGCACGCTCCTTGCACAACTGCTGACTGGGTGCTGAACAGCATCACTGTTGTTGGCGGTGACCGAGCACATGGCCAAGGGGTGGGGCAGAATAATAGAGCACAGCTGGTGGCCGATAATGACTGCGGTGGCTGCTCACTTTCACAGAGTAGATGAAAGAGTATAAAAGGGCATTGCGATGACAGCAACGCTCACCTCCTGCACCTCGCCAAGAGCTCTCATCTCCAGCACCCAAGGGAAAGCCCCAGTCTTCTTGATGCCGCCACCCTCCAGCCTGTGCCATTACGCCTGGCCCATGAAATCCACTGACACACGCCTCTCTTGCACCCCAACACAGCCCACAACCCTCAAAGCCAGCATTGCTCACACTACCTGCACCATCACACCTGCCACTTCTCCCTCACCTTAAGAAAATAAATTCACTCTTTTTGCACCCATCCTGTCAATGCTATGTCTGTGTTCTGCCCATTGCTGAGTCACTACTCTGGTTGAGAATGTGGACACAAACACAGACCCAGTCCCCCAACCACACCATGGACCCATTTCTAAAGCACCAATCTTCAACAACATGGGGTCACCCAAGAGCTGGCAGTAGGGCTCCGCACCACTACCGTGGAATTACTAGCCTTCTGTAAGCTAAGTATGCCCACTACCGCTCCTCTCCCCGACCCCTTCCAAGATGATTAGAGCCTCCTTGCCAAGATGACAGTGGACGACAACGCCGAGGCCTTCTTATATCTGTTCAAGCACATCTCCATCTGCAATGAATGGCCTAAGGGGGACTGGACCCAGATCGTCGCCCCCTTTTTCTTGGGGGAGGCCTGCCATGGGAAGCAGCCAACTACGACACACTCAAAGAGGACACCCTGGCGCGCCATGGACTGTCCACCACCAATGCAGAGTTCCACAAGTGGGTCTACAGGATGTATGTGCCAATATGAGCACATCTGCACACTGGCCTATAAGTGAGACTCTACAGATGCTAGCTAAAACACTAGTGTCTAGCAGAATTCATTTCTTGCTCCCCTTACCTTTTCTCCAGGAATGTGTCCATGTCCCCCTTGAATAAACTTAAAGAGATGACTCATATAAATACATTATTCTGTGTGTCTTACTTTCTTGGTCTTTGATATGTTTTCTAAATATTACCAAATGTTATTTGCATATGTAAAATAATGACTAAAGTGCTGCTAAGTTAATGATGTTACTGACTGAAGTGTTAGTGTTTCATTCCCTGGAAAGTAATGATGATCTTGAACAATATTGTAAAGTGAAACACATAGTAACTCGTTACTAATTACACACACTACAATTTTCCTCTTCAGTAGGTTGCTGTGAAATATTTTCTTTCAATACTTGATTGGGTAAGTAAAAGCATTACACACTTCTGTTGCACAGAATGTAACATATGTCAAAGAAATGATTCAGTAATTCAGCAAAACCCTTCAATATGTTTTCCTTATATATTTCTTGCTTATAGTGCTGGAATTCCAAAGAAAGCAAACAAAAGGAAATGCATAATTTCAAAAAAAAAAAAAAAAAAAAATCAAGTTATAAAACTATATGCAGTATATACAGCATATACAGTGTGTACAGGGCAGTCAAGTCAGTCAGTCCGGTCCTGTGGATTGGGCCATAAATTTTCATCTACATCACATTGGATGATCTGGCCATACACCTGGGAAAAAAGCCTTTTAGAAGGCAAGATCCATCCCTGATAACTCTCCACTGTGATGTCCAGGCACCCAGCATTCATGGCATCTACAAGGGACATCTGGTCATGCAGCTGGTGGTCATAGACCTTCCACCTCCATGAGGAAAAGAATTCCTCTATAGGATTCAGAAAAGGGGAATAGGGTAGAAGGAATAGCGACATCATTCTTTGCACTTGAAACCACTCTGTGATGTCTGCAGAGTGGTGACATGACACATTATCACATATAATGACATATGTATCAAGATTTCACCTCCTTTGCCCACCTCCATCAGCTGGTACCAGCCTATTATATAGGTCATCCACAAAGGATATTAGCCGGTCCGAGTTGTATGGCTCTATCAGTGGTTCGTGTAATAGCAGTCTATCATCAGAAATGGCTGTACACATAGGTATCTTTGCTCCCCTCTGGCCCAGAACATCAACTGTTGCTCTTCTTCCAATCAAATTCCTACCTCTACAGTGACTTTTTGCCAGGTTAACCTGGCTTCATCTACAAAGATGAATTTATGGGGTATTTCCCTGGCTACATATAAAAACAAGTATATGATCAGCACTTTTTCTGGGACCACTAATAGAAAAAAAAAAGTGATTTCAGTTTTGCTGTGCTTAATATTTCTTGTTAAAAAAATTATTACTGAGTATGGAATATTAAATGAATATTAAACAGTGACTATTAAACAGTGTTCTGTGGCAAACCAGTCATATATATTCTTGAGCTGCTCAGTTTGGATTTGCAGTTTTTAAACAGGCATATATGTTTAGATTTTAATGTAGGTTGCATACTGTGTGTTGTCTCTTAGGCTGGCATGTTATGTGGCCCTGACATGTTTCTGGTCCTATCAGATTTTCACAGAAACACGAGCCTCGTAATTAAGATCTGGCATACAGTGCTTCTCACAAAGAAAAAACAACTTTTTTGTGGATTTACAGGGACAATATAATTAATTAATTACTCTTTATGAAACTAAAGTGTCCACCTGACTCACAAATTGAAATATATTTTTCCTACATAACCACTGTCACTGCATATGCCTCATTACAATACTAACATTGGTTTGCTATTCAGTTTGCCAGGTAATTTATAACATTTAAATTGTTTATGTAGTGGTGGGTGACAAGGGTAACAATCCCTCACTCACAGTGGTAGTCACCACAAATCTTCACTTCCAATTTGTATAAAGTAAATTTTTTCATATTACTCTTCCCACCCACTTCACATTACTAAAGGTTTCTCTGCTTTCTGTCACTGAAGATCACTACCTCACACCGACACCGAAAGACTTTGAGTCATTCTGTTGAGTTATGTAACTGCTGGTGTAAACACAGGTAACACTGCACACCATATCACTATAAATTACCAGTGTGGTTATTCATAAGAGTTGTACTAGCTGTAGCTATCTGACAGTTTGACTGTCTGTCATCTGGGCAAGCAAATTATTTCATCTAGTAAAAATAATGGTAATGCTTTATTTTAAAGAGCACATATAAATTAATTTTCAATTAAAGATTAATTAAGGTCTTGTTCTTTGTTCAATAAATCCTGAATTAGACAATTGTAAATACAATCCCATTTCAAAAAAGTTGGGACACTTTGTAAAATGCAAATAAAAACAGAATGCAAAGATTTACAAATCACATAAACCCATATTGTATTCGCTACAGAGCATAGACAGCATATGAAATGTTTAAAGTGAGACATTTTACTATTTTATGAAAAATATTAGCTTATTTGGAATTTAATGCTAGCAACATGTGTCAAAAAAGTTGGGACGGGGCAACAAAAGGCTGGAAAAGTAAATAATACTAACCAGAAACAGCTGTAGGAACATTTTCAAACTAATTGAATTCATTGGCAAAGGCCAGTAACATGATTGGGTATAAAAAGAGAATCTTTTAGAGGCAGAAGTAAGGCTGGCCAGAGAAGTCTCTCAGAAGTAAGGATGGCCAGAGGTTCACCGACCAGTGAAAAACTGCACGGGCAAGTAGTGAAACAATTTCAGAGTAATGTTCCACAACATAAAATTGCAAAGAATTTAAACATCTCATCATCTACAGTACATAATATCATGAAAAGATTCAGAGAATCCTGAGAAATCTCTGCGCATAAGGGACAAAGCCAAAAAGCAATAATGGATGCCTGTGATCTTTGGGCCCTCAGACGGCACTGCATCAAAAACAGGCAGGCTTCTGTAATGGATATCACTGCATGGGCTCAGGAACATTTAAAAAAATTATTTTCATTAAACAGTTTGTTGTGCCATCCACAAATGCAGATTAAAGCTGTACCACGCAAACAGGAAGCCATATATGAACATGATCCAGAAATGCCGCCGTCTTCTCTGGGCAAAAGCTCATTTAAAATGGACTGAGGGAAAGTGGAAAACTGCTCTGTGGTAAAACGAGTCCAAATTTGAAGTTCTTTTTGGAAATCATGGACGTGGCGTTCTCCGGAGTAAAGAAGAGAAGGACCATCTGACTTGTTATCAGTGCTCAGTTCAAAAGCCACCTTCTCTGATGGTAAGAGGATGCATTAGTGCATATGGCATGCGCAGCTTGCACATCTGGAGAGGCACCATCAATGCTGAAAGGTATATACAGGTTTTAGAGCAACATATGCTTCCATCCAGTCGACGTCTTTTTCAAGGAAGGCCTTGCATATTCAAGCAAGACAATGCCAAACCACATACTGCATGTCCTACAACAGCATGGCTTCATAGCAGAAGAATCTGGGTGCTGAACTGGCCTGCCTGCAGTCGAGACCTTTCACCAATTGAAAATATTTGGCACATCATGAAGCGAAAAATACGGCAAAGAGGATCCCAGACAGTTGAGCAGCTGGAATCCTATATCAGGCAAGAATGGGACAACATTCCACTCGAAAAACTCCAGCAACTCATCTCCTCACTTCCTAAACGTATACAAGCTGTTGTTAAAAGAAGAGGAGATGCTACACAGTGGTAAACATGGCCCTGTCCCAACTTTTTTGAGACATGTTGCTGGCATTAAATTCCAAATGAGCTAATATTTTTCATAAAATAGTAAAATGTCTCACTTTAAACATTTCATATGTTGTCTATGCTCAGTTGTAAAAAAAAACATATGGGTTTATGTGATTTGTAAATCTTTGTGATCTGTTTTTATTCGCATTTTACAAAGTGTCTCAACTTTTTTGGAAATGGGGTTGTAGTTTATTCATTGTGAATTAGACTTTATTCATAAACGCCTGTATTGTTTGGGGATCTGTTGTGTCAAAATGACTAATAAATGCATTATTAGTTGGGATAAATTATAATCATTCAATTGAGTAGAAATTAATAATCTATATTCAACTCTTATTAGTGTATAACTGGCAACATATTATAACCAATGAGAATGAGGGGACCCAGCAGCAGAACACAGACACAAGGAAGAAGGTTAAATGGGTTTTTATTAAAAGTGGGGTTAAGTGGGAGTGTATGGTAAAGGAGCATGCTCTAGGCTGGGATTCAAACTTGTCTCAGCGGTGTGGAAGTCGGACACTCAGTGGATGCGCCATGGGGGAAGGGATACAACGTAGAGTGCTAGCGGGCTTGAGTATTAGGCAAAGCCGGGGCTTAAACCGAGGTCGGTGGCATGAGAGACCATGGGGAAACCAAAGCAGGGCTGTGTGTAATGGGTAGAAGGCAGGCAAACAGACTGGGGAAGATGTGATCCTGGAATGCACAGGGAAATGACAGGGTAAGCGAACAAACACTGAACGTCAAAGAGCAGATATAAACACTAGGAGGCCTGATGTGTACCACACTGGAAGCCGGAACAATCTGGCGATGAGTGGCTGAAGAACCATCTAATTATCTACGGATCAGGTGCATTCACTGATTCAATCAGGAGAGGCACGAAGTGGAGTGCTATGCCCAGAGACACACACACACAGAAATGAAATAGAGAGAAAACACTGGAAACAGGAAGGGGGAAACAGGGAAACACAGAAAGTCCAGCCCTGGCTGTGACGCGACATGTAATACCTGTAGGTTCTAGGTAGTGTCAGTTGACTTCTGCCGACGTCTGAAATCACTAATACTATGTGTCCTATATTCAAGCATTAATATATTTTTCAGTATAAATTCTTTAATATTCAATTACTCTTTAGTTATTGTTCAGTGGGTTACTTTTCATCAGAGATGAGACAGTTGCTATTTTCAGCTTTGGTGCTGTCAGATTTGTGGATGCAACATATACTGGCCTATTCAACTATTTTTTGCTACCAAAGCAACATGAAATTATCTTAACTTGAACCTTTAGTGCTTTTTAGCTTCTAATTAGTGATAACTATACTCTACTTTAGAAAGTAGAATACACATAATAATGTATTTATTGTTATGTTTTCACATAACAGATCCCCAATTATAAACCAATACAAGCGTTTATTAATAAAGACTAATTCATAGTGTATAAGCCATTCACATCATGTTCACATCAAACATCAGAATGGGGAAAGGTGTGATCTCTGTGACTTGATGTTGGCACCAGATGGGTTGGTTTGAGTATTTCAGAAACTGCTGATCTCCTGAACAGTTTCTAGAGTTTACACAGAATGGTGCGAAAAGCCAGATTGGTTCAAGCTGCCAGGAAGAATATAGAAACTCAATTCAATAATTAGTAATTAGTTATCTTCTGTTTATTTTATAAAATTGTTCCAGATCATCATTACTTCCTAGGGAATGAAACAGTAACACTTCAATAATTAGTAATGAGTTATCATCTGTTTCACATTACAATACTGTTCAGATCATCATTACTTCATAGGGAACGACACAGTACATTTCAGTCAGTAACATCATTAACTTAGCAGCACTTAGCAGCACTATATTATTTTTCAAATGCAAATAACATTTGGTAATATTTGGAAAACATATTGCAAATGGATCTAAATGGATTTTGGTGAATACAGAGTGACCTCTGCCTCCTCTGAACATGCCTTTTTAGGTTCATAAGAGTGAAGCATTAAACTTCACTTCTACTTTGCATCAGCTGGTAGATCTACATAAGACTGTTTGAGGAACTAAGACTCTTTGATTAATTAATAATTAATCAGTAATTAACTAGTAGTTCTTCAGGAGCTATATATATGTGGGGTCACCAAATTGGTCTGCATATTTGATTTGGCACAGTTTTTACTATATATATATATATATATATATATATATATACACACACACCGTTCAGCCATAACATTATGACCACTGACAGGTGAAGTGAATAATATTGATTAGGATTGAGATATATTAGGCAGCAAGTGACCAATTGGTTCTCAAAGTTGATGTGTTGGAAACAGGAAAAATGGGCAAGCGTAAGGATTAGAGAGACTTTGATAACCGCCAAAAGTGGTCCAAGGAAGGACAACCGGTGAACTAGCGACAGGGTCATGGGCGCCCAAGGCTCACTGATGCGCGTGGGGAGTGAAGGCTAGTCCGTCTGGTCTGATCCCACAGAAGAGCTATTGTAGCACAAACTGCTGAAAAGTTAAAGCTGGCTATGACAGAAAGGTGTCAGAACACACAGTGCATCGCAGCTTGCTGCGTATGGGGCTGTGTAGCCACAGACCTGTCAGAGTGCCCATGCTGACCTCTGTCCATTGCCAAAAGTGCCTACAATGGACAGGTGAGCATCAGAACTGGACCACGGAGCAATGGAAGAAAGTGGCCTGGTCTGATAAATCACATTTTCTTTTACATCACGTGGAAGTCCAGGTGCATGTGCATCATTTACCTGGGGAAGAGATGGCACCAGCATGCACTATGGGAAGAATGCAAGCTGGCGGAGGCAGTGTGATGCTCTGGGCAATGTTCTGCTGTTAAACTTTGGGTCCTGGCATTCATGTGGGTGCTATTGCAGGATAATGCGCCCTGCCACACCGTAAAAATTGTTCAGGAATGGTTCGAGGAACATGACAAAGAGTTCAAGGTGTTGACTTGGCCTCCAAATTCTCCAGATCTCAATCCAATCAAACATCTGTGGGGTGTGCTGGCCATCAAGTCCGATCCATAGAGGCGCAGCTTACAGGACTTAAAGGATCTGCTGTTAACATCTTTGTGCCAGATACCACAGCACACCTTCAGGGATCTAGTGGAGTCCATGCCTCGACGGGTCAGGGCTGTTATGGCAGCAAAAGGGGCAGATATTACCAACACAGTATTAGGCAGATGGTTTTAATGTTATGGCTGATTGGTGTATACATTATATATATATATATATATATAAGACTTGGTAATTAATTGCATAGTACTTGGTAATTATTGCTCATTTCATAATAAACTTCTAAACCATTACTTCTCTATTACTTACTAAGTAATTACTCAGTATTAACAAGTAGTTAATATCATTGACTTAGGTGTTAATAGAGAACTACTAGTTAGTTCCTACTTGGTTCCTGCATAGTTACCTAGGAGTTAGTGAACAGTACTGTAAAGTGTTACCAAGAAATATACCTTTACTGTATAAGCAGAAATGAAGTGACAGAAAAATACTTTAATAATAATTTAATTGAATACTTTAATAATACTAATTTAATAATATATTATTAAATGTTTTAAATTTTCAATTTCAATTACAAACAAAATCTTAGTCATTTTACAGATAATACAAAAATACAAATGAATTAAAAGTGCTAGAAACAAAAAATCTAACCATAACAAAAGAAACTTGATCATATTTCTACCTGTGTGGTTCTGTGTGATTCAATAATAGTAAGTAATGTAGTTTAAAAAAATCCCATGTTATCCATCTTTCTTTAAGTGTTTATACTCATACACAAAGCCATCATTACTACACCAACACACATTGTACACACACACGCGCACTACAGTGTAAACCCATATGAGGATGGGTTCTCTGTTGAGTCTGGTTCCTCTCAAGGTTTCTTCCTTTCACCATCTCAGGGAGTTTTTCCTTGCCACCGTCGCCCTGCTTGCTCGTCAGAGACGTCACACACACACCACTTTACTTTTGTTTGTGTAAAGCTGCTTTGAGACAATGACCTTTGTAAAAAAGCGCTATACAAGTAAAAATGAATTGAATTGAATTGAATCATTATTATCCATAGTTTCAGCAGAGGTGGCTGGGGGAAGTTGGGGAGGAGGACCCAAAGACTTGGCAATGTTTTCATTGCAGCTGTTATTTGTCCAGGAAGCAAGAGACAGTTCAAACTTATATACTCCAGCATTAATTATTGAGTAACTGATACATCCCTTTCCCTGTCTCTGGTTCTTCTCTGTACTCACTCAGACCTTGACTTATGGGTTAGATTATTTCATTTTTTCTCAGTTTTCTCAACTAAACACAAATTCAAAAACTCAAATACAAAACACAAAACTCTGAACTCAAAACAATGTTGTGTGTTTTTAAAATGAAATTTTGTCTTCAAATGACAATCATCAAATGAAGACATTTGTAAGAACCAATTGAACATGGATGTGCTCAGTGGAAAACAGTATGAAAACAGTATGATGAGTAGAAATCACTACTATGATAATCTTCTGGAGGACTTGTATTTTCAGTGTAACACTACACTAAAAAGAAAAAAAACTTTGCATTAATAGCATTGAAATCCACCATACAACATAATCAAATCAAATACGTACATGATTTCTGAATTGTGAACAAATGAGATAATGTGCATCAGTAAAATAAGTAACATAATCAGTAATCATAAACCAGCAACATGAAAATAACAGTAAATAACACAATAACAATGTAGTTAAGCAGAGCAATAAACTGGGGAGTTTATCAGTGCAGTATTAGGGTTGGAAAAAACAAACAATAAGAAGCGTATGATGAATAGTCCAAGTAAAATAATGAAAAATCAAAAAATAATCCAAATGAGGTTAGACTGCTCCGGACAGCTCAACAACAGTTCAACAGTCTTTTGTCTTTTCTTAGTCTACAACTGCATGGCAAAATCCTTTGCAGGCTCTGATGCAAACTCCAAACAATACATGCGCCATAGAAGTACAAAAAAGGAACAACAGATAACTCTAGTGAAGCACAAAAACATAAGTCTCTTAACTTTTAAATGTTTGGCTGGCTAAGTGCACTAGCTAACCCAGGCCATGGTTAAAAGAAAAGGTCAATCAGGAAGCTCTCCTTCCTCAATTGATGAATTTTAATAACTATCCTCACTCATGGGCGCCCTCCAGTGTCACAGAAGGGAATCACATCTACTGTGGCAGGTTTAACTGTTGCAAAATAACCTCAGATGACAATAACAACAACAACAAAAACACAACAGATTTCAATATGTATTCATTTTTTTCCCCTGAGAAAGTAAACCAACATTCAGAAACCAGGTGGGAAAAAATAAGTACACCCTTCCTATTTCCACAAACATTAAGAGAGTAATTAGCAGCCAGGTGTTACTAATGAAATACACAAGATCAGTTAATCATCAAGAAGTGTGACTACCCCTATAAAAGCAGAACCTATGGCAGTTTGGTGTTCTGGAGCGCTCAGGTGTGTGTCAGCATCGTGCCGAGAGAAAGGACATCAGCCATGACCTCAGAAAAGCAATTGTTGGTGTTCATCAACCTGGGAAGTGTTATAAGGCCAGCTCCAAACAATTTGAAATTCACCAGTCTACAGTGAGAAGGATTGTTTACAAATGGAGAGCCTTCAAGACAGTTGCCAATCCTCCCAGGAGTGTGTGTCCCAGCAAATTCAGTCCAAAGTTCAGACCTGTTAACTCTCAGAGATATAAAGAAAAACCCAAGAGCTACACCACGTGACCTACAAGTATCTGTAAGCACATTAAATATTTATTTTCATGAAAGTACAAGTTTGGCTTTCATTCAAGTATGGCTAGGAAAAAGCCCCTTCTCTCCAAAAAGATTATTGCAGCACAATTTAGGTTTGTAAAATTGCATCTGAACAAACCACAAAAGTTCTGGAACAATATCCTTTGGACTGACGAGGCCGAGGTAGAGATGTTGGTGAAAACAATATAAAGTGTCTCACCACAAAGACCTCATACCAACTGTCAAGCATGGTGGTGGAGAGGTGAAGATTTGGGCTTGTTTTGCAGCCACAGGACCTGGGAATATTGCAGTCATTGAGACAATGATGAATTCCACTTTATACCAGAATATTCTCAAGACAAATGTGAGGCCATCTGTCCAGCAGCTTCAGCTGGGACAAAATTTGGCCATGCAACAGGACAATGAGCCCAATGACACCAGCAATTCGACATCTGAATGGCTAAAGAAGAAAAAAATGTGTTGGAATGACCAAGTCAAAGCCCAGATTTCAACCCGATTGAGATGCTCTGGTGGAATCTTACGAGAGCTGTGCATAAGTAAATGCCTTCAAACGTCAAGTGTAAGTGTTGTAAAGAAGAGAAGGGCCAAAATTTATCTAAAATGATGTGAGAGACTGATAAACTCCTATAGAAAATGTATATTGAAGTTATTTTTGCTAAAGGTGGTTCTACATGTTACTGTTATTATAGGGTGTACTTACTTTCCCACCTGGTTTCTGAATGTTGGTTTACTTTTTGGAAAAAAAAAATGACTACATAAAAAAAAAAACAAAAAAAAAAAAACCACATTTTAATGTCACCACCATGGTTTCAGCATTGGACAGGATCAAGTTTTGCGAAACTCATCCAGTCAATATTTTGTAATATACTTTGATCTTCTATGATTTGAATTTATATTTGCTTTAATGTTATTGCATTGTTGGCTGTAACCATTTTGACTATTTCACTCTCCTGTTGAGCTGTCAAAAAGCTTTCTCTTCCACCATGACATGGTAGTCTTTCAGTTCTGTAAAGTATGCATGTATAATATTGTAGAATACTGTTGTTTTTTGAACAATACTATAACAATACTTCTGTAGAACCCTGGTATGTGTGAAAGGGAATGAGGACTCAAGAGATATTTGACTTTTGGCAAAGCTTGGTGCTCTCATTTTTTTCACTGTGCTTTTGAGTGCACTTTCAAAAACTCAACACAAACAAACCAACTCAACTGAAAAGGGGCGGTCACTAGATTGTGACTTTCACTCATTCAAGTTCAAGGTTCAAGTTCAGGCTCTGTGCGTGTATGTGGGTGTGTTTGTGTGTTGCCGTTCTCTCTGGTTATAGCAGTTATTAAAACCACAAAGAAACACTTGTAAGTAGACTGGGACTAAATGCCCCAGCCCTCTGTCCATTGTGTCAATCTGCAGAACAAAAGAGAGTCAGGGGATTGCAACAGTGGGCCCCCACACAAAGCCTGCTCATACGGCTGTCTACTAGACCGGATCTGGTGCTTCTTTTTTTAGTGAGGTCAGTCAGTGGGCTGGTGACATTCGAAAAATTAGGAACAAACCTCCGACAATAGCCAGCCAGCCCCAGAAACTGTCTCACCCCCTTTTTGGTCTTGGGCCTCAGGCAGGCCACAATCACTGCTGTCTTATCAATTTGGGGATGCACCTGCCCATGGCCCGAAGTAGAAGCCCAGATACCGTACTTCCAACTGTCCAATTGCACACTTCTTTGGATTTGCTGTGAGTCCCACCCATCTCAAGTATCTCAGGACAGCTCTCAGATATTGCAAATGCCGCTGCCAATCATTACTATAAATGATAATGTCATCTAAGTAAGCAACGGCATATGCGTTGTGCGGGCATAGTATTATGTCCATGAAATGTTGAAACATCACTGGGGCATGTGGGTATGTGACCGTAGAAAAGGCAGGAGACACTGCTTGCATTACGACAGGAGATTTATTGTCTCAAAATCATACCATAAACACTCAATAAACCACCAGCTATGACCCTCCTCACGGAGGTGTTTCAGCCAAAACAAAAAAAACCTCAATCAGGCAAGAGGATCCCTTTATAGCAAATGGTTTAAACCAATATAAACACAAAGGGGAAACAAAAATTACATACATAAGCATTTTAGTGTTAAATGTCCATTCATGTGTTTAAATCATTTTAATATCAATATTACTCAAAAACAAACACAAAATTTATATTAACTAA
Organism: Pangasianodon hypophthalmus; assembly: GCF_027358585.1. Classification (NCBI taxonomy): domain Eukaryota; kingdom Metazoa; phylum Chordata; class Actinopteri; order Siluriformes; family Pangasiidae; genus Pangasianodon; species Pangasianodon hypophthalmus. The sequence continues at coordinate 8,719,268 of NC_069729.1, read as the reverse complement.
CACATTTTCATATACCATATTCAAAGTAAATATAATGAACCAATAATGAATGATGACCCACCCCCCCCCCCCCCCCCCCCCCCTGTTCACACACATTAAGTAGACTAAGCCTACACTACCCATAATCCTCTTAGGGTAGTATAAAATGGGGAACAGGAAGGCCGCGTATCTCTTAAACCCCACCCCCGGAACCATGCTGCAGCCATGAGCCCAGAGAACAAAAGGTGAGAGAATGAATCCATCAAAATGCTAAATAAAGTTAATTAAGAAAACTCTTTTGGTGTCTTGTCTCTACTCTAATGTGCACCTTAGACCAGGGAAAGTAACCAAAATATTTTCAAACCACAAAACAAAATGAAAAACACAAATGTATACAAATAATATAACAAACAAACAAAACTGATTTGAGACAGCTTATGACATTGTCACAGGGCTCCAAAGAAACCAAATGGAAGGGTGACAAATTGGTATAACCCAAACAGAGTGGAAAAGGCCATTTTTTTGGTATGTTGGAGTCAAGGGAATCTGCCAATATCCCTTGGTTACCCAGTGCTGAGTAAAAGCGAGTTCATCAATGCATGGCATTGGGTATGCGTCAAATTTATACACCACGTTGACTTTTCTCCACACAAAAATGGACCGACCTATCGGCCTTGGGCACCAAGACTACCAGATTGCTCCAACCACTGTGGGACTCCTTGACTGCTCCCATGCCGATTATAACCTTGAGTTCTCCAGAACAATTTTTTTTTTTGTTTGGGTAAAATATAGGGGCAGCTGAGTATAGCCATGCCTGGAGGAGTCTTAATCTGGTGTTCTATGAGGTCCGTGCAACCAGGTAAAGGCAAAACATGTCAAAGAATTCCACTTGCACCCTAGCAACTTGTGCTCTCTGGGACAGTTAGAAGTGGTCTCCACAGGTCTCACACCTTTTAGGCTTACCTCAGGTCCCAGCTTCTCCCTCTCAGGAACCACCATCGCGAAAATCCTGACAGGATTTCTTGAGCTACTGTGTGAAGACATGCTCGAAGAACTCTACAAAGTCCTCCTTACATATTTGTGAGAGTTAGAGCTGCAGCTAGAGGTGTGGCTGATTGCAGTAGCATCCGGAGCACCCATCTGTTCTTGGCCTGCTCCTGGGCGATTGTCTTGCTGTCATGTTGTTCATGATGCAGGCTGAGGAGTACCTGATGTTCTGTGACAAGGGACTTAACAAACTCGCTAAGCAGAGAAGTTTCCATGATGGCGACTCCTCCCGGGTTTTGGCACCACTGAAGAACCCTGGCGTGTAGGGGAGGGAAAGAGGACTTGGGAGACCAGTGACTATTCACAAAGCTTTTGCTCGCATTTATTTTTATACTGCGCTTTTCAGCACACTTTCAAAAACTCAACATAAACAAACCAATTCATCTGAAAAGGGGCCATCACTAGCTTGCAGTTTTCGCCCCATTCAAGTTCAAGGTTCAAGTTCATGCTTTGTGTCTGTGTGTGTGTGTTTTGCCAGCTATTCAACTCTCTCTTTGGTTACAGCAGTTACTGAAAGCACGAAGAAACGAAAATAGATTGGAGGTAATAGGACACAGGTGAGAATCATCATGCATTATCTGCTGGTACAACCCACCTCCTCTCTGTCCACAGCTGACGCTTGACCACAGCCATGTTACCACAACTGTACATCGAAAAAGTAGGAATATAGTTACCAATTTCATACATACAAAGAACATATTTTCAGACTTTACAGTGTCCAATTGTTTTTTTTTTTGTTTTTTTTTTTACAGTATTCAGCAGTATACGCAGTACTACAGTAAGGAGAGTAGATTTTTTTTTTTTTACTTATTCTCGTTTTTCAATGTCCAGATGATTGAAGCCACAGCGAAGTGGCTCACCTTTGGCTGGACTCTCAGCACTTCCTCCCTCATCGTCAGACAGTGATTGACAATGTGGTCACCAAAAGTAGCCTGAATCTCTTCAGAGATTGCTTTCCTATAGGTTGTTGTCTTATTCCTTCTCTTGCTCATCCCTCCTCCTCAGTCCTCCTCTGACTCTCACTCTTCTCGCTCTACCTCTCTCTGCAAAGTTGACATCCATTGTCTCTCCAAAACAGGAGAGTTCAACTTTGGCCCTTTTATTGTTAAAGCCATAGTTTCTAATTGAAACACTACAGGTGTTTGCTCATGAAACTGGTGGTTTGAGTGTAGAATTGAATGGCAGTGTTTTCCATGTGAACACAAATATTTTTAACAATAAAGATTGTGCCAAATGTAGAGTATTGTATGTAGCATTTTGTCAAAAGGGTGGTTTAGAACTGCAAAATGAGTGAGAAGCATTGTGCGTTTTTGTCTAGAATTAGTATAGGATAAGGCACATGCATTTCAGTTTTTGGTCATTGTGTCTCAAGTTCCAGTGTTAGTGTATAAAGAATTGAGAAACACTGTAAATAGATAATATTCTCATGAAATCCATACATAAATGTGCTTTACAAAACTTTGGTAGAATATCATTGAGGAGAAGGTCTGTTATGAAAATATAAAAGAACACACACTATTCTGTTTACTGTCTTCCAGTAACAATATGAAATGACAGTTGATCAAATGTGTCATACTTATCAGCAAATGGGAGCATGATTCTGTTTTTAATAATAATAATAATAATAATAATAATAATAATAATAATAATTACCTTTTGTCATTAATATTTTGTTGACTTTGGGACTTATGTTGTGCCTTTATGAGAATCCTTAAAGGTTCTATGTAAAATCCTATAACACCATGTACAATACAGTCTCAAGAAAAAAATAAACCTTCCTTAGGAAACTAAGGAAGCTAATCATTAATGGTAAAAAAACAAAAACAAAACAAAAACAAACAAACAAAAAACCTTGAAGGAAACATCAAGGTTATATCAATGTTAGTGTGATTGGTGAGATGAGTGTTACACTCACCAGTGTGGAGCCTAGTCAACACTGCTGCTTCTTAGAGTGGTATGAATAGTATTAGGGGAACAGTTAGCAGGAAAAAAGGCTAGGAATTTTCTTAAAAGTCTTTTTCTAAACAGACACAGCAGGCAGAATAAAATGAATGCTGGAAAGTGTTTGTAAATGCACATGTATGGCACCTCTTTTTACTATTTGAACTGATTTAAAGGAAAAACGCAGTCATGTTATTGTTAATTAAAATGTTATTTGATGATTTCATTAAATAATTTGAGTAATTAGCAAAGATGAACAATCAATAACAGTTGCTAAACTGGCAAGGGTTTTCGGACAGTCATTTGGAATGATTGGGATTCATTAAATATTTGTAAGAGATGATATCCAAACTAATTCTGAGGAATACCTGGATTTTGGAACAAAGTAATCGCACTATATATATATATATATATACAGTACTGTGCAAAAGTCTTAGGCACATGCAAAGAAATGCTGTAGAGCAAAGATGCCATCAAAAATAATGAAATTACATTTAAAAAATACTATAAAGTAAACAGTTTTATAAGGAAATTAGCAGTTTTATAAGGAAATTAGCTGGTAGGTTTTTCTGAGCATCTTGTAGAACCAACCGCAGTTCTAGAGACTTTGACTGTTGCACTTGCCTCTTATTTTTGCATACAAAACCCACCAGCCTTCATTATGTTTTTTGTCTGAAAAGTGGTCTCTTATGTAATATGCTGCTTTCTTTAGTGACATACAAACATTTTTCTGTAACATTTAATTTTGTGCTGGAAAACTAGTGTTAAGAATTGTGAATTCTTAACAGAATTCAGGTTTGGCCTAGTCCTCCTGGCAAATAGTCTTCAATTCCCCAAGGTTATGAGGGTCCTATTGATGGACTTAAAATTATGGAATTTCAAAATCCTCCATAAATAATGAATGGGATTAAAAAGTCAGGAGATTGGCTAGGTCATGTAAGGCATTCTTGAGTTATTGACTATATGCTTAGGGTTATAGTCTGTTGAAACATCCATCTTCTCCCCAGATTCAGTTTCTTGGCTGATGAGATTAAATTCTCTTCTACTATGTACTGGTACATCATTCCATTCACATTTCATGTAATGCCCCTGTACCATTTGCAGAAAAACAGCCCCATATCATGATGCTCCCACCTGTGTAATTCACTGTGTGTATGGTGTTCTTGGGATCATACTCACAATCCTTCTTTCTCCAAGAAAGCTGAATTATTGTTAAAGAGTTCTATTTTTGTATTGTCTTGACAGAATATATGGTTTCAAAACAGTTCTGATTTGTGCTTTTAGAAGTGCTTTTAGACATGCATCTCTGTGCTTCCTGTGCTCACTGTGATACATTACAGAGAATTTGATAAGTAAAAGCACCTAAAATTACTTATTGATAGTCATAATGACAAAGATCGATTTTCTGCAAATGTTGACAGTAAAATGGGCTCCAGCTTACTATGGTAACACTGGGAGCTCCTCTACCATAATGTACGGATGGCATCTTTGAACTATGGAATATTTCATAATTACAGCCACCCAAATTCAATCAAATATTGATAACAAAAATGGTTTGAATAAAGTTTGGGAACAGGACTGGATCTGCTTTACCCTATTATAATTACAGCTATAACCTAAAGAACATTATATAGTAGAGCCTGAAACATGGTATATCAAATAAAGCTAAGTTCAATTATGTAATAGTTGTGTATTATAACATTTGAATATTTGACCCAGTGGCCCAAAAAAAGAAAAAAAAAAACTTCTACCACACAATTGTCAATTTGTTGAAATAATATTCAACTTCAGATATCCTTATTAGACACACACTTTATTACATTGAACAATCTACTTTATCAACATATAATATTTAATAGATTATGCATCCACTATGCATTAATGCAATTTTAAAGTATAAATAATGCACATATTAGAGTTACATTAAAAATGTATCAAATACGTATCTGTGTTTTGTTCCTACATGACCCTTTTTGCTTTCCATAGCACCATGTCGGCGATAGATTGGATATCTCAAAGCTTATCAAATATCACTTCACATTTTAATAAAACAAAATCTTGAATCTGACAATCTGCTAAATCCATTAATTCCCTAACTATTTCTTGCATGCTGCTGTAAGCTGCAAGTTTTAATTATTTAGCCACACCCATAGCTACTTAGGAAACTGGAAGAACTTCAAAATGAAAGGCAAAGTGGGAAATGAAAAATAAATGTCTAGCAGTCAGCTCCAGTGATCGTTTGCATTTCCAGTGATCGTTGGCATTAACAGCATGCCCATGCTGAAAAGGGAATCACATACTTTCACTTTGCAGTTGACTTTGATTTTATTTATCTATTTTATATTTTAATTTGCATTTTGTTAGGTATGTAACCTAACGTGAAAAAGAAAAGAGAAATTCATATATATACAGTACATATATATATATATATATATATATATATATATATATATATATATACTGTATATACAGTCAGGTGCGGAAGTATATGGAGAATGGCAGAGTTTTTGTGATTTTGCCTTTATACACCACCACAATGGATTTGAAATAAAACAATCTGTCAGCAGTCACCAATATCATCAATAAACACCAATGAGCCCATTCCACTGGCAGCCGTATATGCCCATGCCATAACACTTCCACTACCATGTTTGACACATGATGTGGTATACTTTGGATCATGAGCTACTCCTTTCTTTCGCCATACTTTTCTCTTCCCATCATTCTGGTACGAGTTAATCTTGGTTTCATCAGTCCAGAGAATCTTATTCCAGAACATGGGAGACTTCTTTAGATGTTTTCTGGCAAAGTCTAATCTGGCTTTCCTGTTCTTGAATGTTACCAGTGATTTTGCACCTTGTTGTAAACCCTCTGTATTTACATTCATGAAGGCGTCTCTTGATTGTAGATTTTGACAATGATACACCTACCTTCTCCAGAGCATTCTTGACTGTTGATGTTGTGAAGGGGTTTTTCTTCACCAAGGAAAGGATTCTGCGATCCACCGCTTTAGTTGTCTTTCGTGGTCTTCCAGGCCTTTTGATGTTGTTGAGCTCACCAGTGCTTTCTTTCTTTTTAAGAATGTACCCAACTGTTGATTTGGCCACACCTAAGGTTTTTGCTATCTCTCTTATAGATTTATGTTGTTTTTTCAGCCTAATGATGGCCTCCTTCACTTGCATTGAGATCTTCTTGGACTTCATATTGGTAGCTCCAGTCGAACAGCTGCCATGTATATATATAGTCATGTCCGGAAGTATTCGTATATTATATATATATGGAGTTTTGCATTTTAGTTTTCATGTATTACTTTTAATTTTTTTTTTTTTGGTACAAAAACACACCATGTTCCTAAGATTTAACCTAGACTTCGATTTGGATTTAGTCATCTGTCACATCAACAATTGTATTTGCCATGCTGTTTGCAGAGAACATTAGCTATGCTAACCAAATGTAGTTTATGTTTATTCTTTAAATGCTTGGTTTATTCCAGAGTGCAGTTTCAGGCTGCTGTATTTAGACAAGGTGATTTAAAGGAAAGCAGGTTTTTCAATTGGGAAGTAACACCCAGCATATCCCTGCTTGACTTACCAAGCCTGATTCTCTGTGTTTGATATTCTGGGGTTTTTTTTTGGTTGTTGTTGTTTTTGTCTACATTATACTGTTTTCTGATTGCCTAATTATCTGCCTGTCTTTTGACCCTGAATTTTCTACAACTGCATCCGTCTCCATGGCCTGACAGTAACACACTGAGCAATCAGGAAAAAAAAAAACACTCTTTCTCTGTGTTGGCTGGGATATATTGGTATAAATCACAGATTAGAAGCAATAATTCCACCAGTGATGTGAATAGGCTAAAAGTGAATAATAATAATAATAATAATAATAATAATAATAATAATAATAATAATAATAATAATACTCTAGGAAGTGAGGGTGAGAAGAATAAAATGACTACACTTTTATTTATGATATATAACTACCACAATTTTGATTTTGGTTGAATTTACAAAGGATTTATAGGACACAGGCACGGTTTAGGGCACTAAACCAACTTCAATATTTCAGGGCCCCTTTCGCTGATTGGTGGAAAAAAGGAACAATTAAGCACTGCATACATTAACAACGTGGAACCACCCATGGCCAACTCAAGCTGTCATGCTTTTCTCCATCTATCTGCCCCAATTATTCTCCAAATCATGCCTAAACAACCGCCCCCTACCCCCCAGCCACCCCCTGTTTTTGGCTGCAGTGATGCAGATGGTGGAGACAGGAGAAGCAGACAGGGATGGGGTGCAGTTTTTTTTTTTTTTTTTTGCAGGAGTAGGCTGGAGTTCTCTCTGTTCTGTTCTCTTCTCTTTCTGGCTGACTAGATTTGAATCCATGATCTTCAATCACTGATTCATCATAAGCTGCTCCTCAGATTGGTTCCATGCTGAGACAGAGAGAGAGACAATATACACTACTTTATTGAACCATCTTCCCCTTTACATTGATTTGTCATGTTAAATAATTGTAAAACAATAAATAACAGGAAAAAAAATTATTCTGGTTTTAACTAAAAGGGCTCTACCATTTCTATTTCTTCAACAATTAAAATATTTGTCTAAATGGAGAGAAGTTGAGAGAGAGACAGAGAGACAGAGAGACAGAGAGAGACAGAGAGCAAACATGAGCAAAAGACAGAAATGTACACACTAAGCAAGAGTTCAAGAACAAGATACAGAAAGAGAGACAGGAGAGAATTCTCAGGTCTTTTCATAAATGTGTGACTCACGTGGTAGCACACACAAGCACACAAACATCCACCTACACACACACGCATACTTTTGGAATTACAAAAAAGGGTAAACCACAACAAATACATTTCCACCTACACATGAGAGAAATAGATGACATTTCCAAGACATAACAGTTCAAAGTTTGCACTATGCTAACATCTGAAATGGTGCGTAGAGGTCATGATGTGACATAACAGCAAAAGAGACTTAAGAAAGAATGAAAAAAGAAAGATAAATCAAGTGCTGCTGAGCTAATGCAAACTCTAAGGTATGACCTATGCTGCAACACTCAAATCCAACCAGAGCAGTAGTAAATATATTCTGACTTGGTAATAATAATAATAATAATAATAATAATAATAATAATAATAAAAAAGCAATCAAATTCCCAGCAGTCGAGCACTTCTGGCAGGGATAAAAATGAAACTGACACTCTGGAACTACACAAGCCTACTATACTTTTCTGGGCAACATCAGTAAACACAGAGGAAGCAAAGGTATTAGGTTCATCCCATAGCTATAGCATAGATGAGAGAACTCCACAGTGGAGCTTAGCTCAGCAAGACACCAGCATTGTGTATCACAGACAACAACTCCCTCTTCCATAAACACACCTTCTCCCCCATTCTCTGCCACTATAAACACTAGGTAAAAGGAAACAAATTGTGAAATTTGGCTAATGATAAATGTTTATTCTTCATGCAATTAAAAAAGCCATGAGAGTGTGCACAATAGGTAGTCTATAAGGTTGGTAACCCAGACACATCCCATGTTTCTCTCTGCAGAATTCTGCTTTTGACTTAACCATAGAGTCTGTTCTAATTTGGAAATGTGATATGAGAAAAAAGGGGGGCTGTCTTGGTACAAATATACTCACAGCACTTTTGTGTGCATCAGGCTGAATTTAAAGTTAAGTCAGTGCATTGAAATAATCAATGAACTGTTCCCATGTGGCATAAAATTTGTGAACCTTCTCTTTCAATGAAAACTTAATTTTTTCCAACTGGAGAAAGTGCATAACATCCCTCATCAGAGCGGAATGAGTGGATGTTTTTTTTCCCCTTTCCAAATAAGTAAAATCAGTCTTCTTGCTAAGAGTGTGACAAATGCAATCATATTATATTCTTTGTTTGACAACACTAGGTTTTCATTCTTGACATCAAAGATAGTTAGGATTGGATCTGGATCAAGTGGCCTTCCTATTATGTGTGACAGTGACTGAAAAACTGAAAGCCAATAACTACAAATGACAGGGCCAGAGGGGCTGTAGTTTGTCCACATCGATCACAGGATGGATCTACTGATGGAAACATCTTAGAAAGCTTCAATTTGGAAAGGTGAAGTCTATGTAATATCTTAAACTGCAAAAGTCCATGACTAACACACACTGAAAAAGAGTGAACTCATTCTGCGCCCCATCCCACTGCATGTCCATGATATTTATTCCAAGGTCTTCCTGCCATGCATCCCTTAGGTGTTCTAGTGCGGCCCGCCTTCATACTGAGAAAGTTTATTATATATGCTAGATACAACTCCTTTAGTAAATGGTTTAGGTAGAAACAATAAGTCCATTGGTGAACTTGGCGGTTTATGAGGGAAAGATAAAAAATTCTTTTTGACAAAACTATGCACCTGCAAATACTTTAAAAAAAGTAACTTTAGGTAGATTAAACTTCTGTTTCAACTGTTGAAATGACAGAAAGCTTTCATTAATGGACAGATCTTTGAATGAACAAATACTTTTCCCCCTTCCAAATATGAAATAATGGCATGCCTGATTAGCAGTCAACGGGCCAAGAATTGAACATGCATGCCATTTGAAAAACCACAGGATTTATTAATCAAGATGAGAGAGTGGTAGATATGGCTGAAAAAATTATCCTGGCCAAAAGGAGGGGGAACATATAATTTTCTATAGAAGATCATCAGTCAGACCTCTCTGAAGCCCAAATGAGAGAGCTCTTATATTACATGACCATATTATAGTATATGACCAGGAATAAAGCTGGATGTGAGGTAGTCCCATACCTCCCTGTGGCTTAGGTCTTTGTACGTAAGTCTTCTTAATTCTGAGGGTCATACCATTCCACATAAACTGAGTTACACTCAACAAATTTTGTAAAGAAAGCCTTGCCAATAAAAACTGGAATGCATTGAAAAAGAAATAAAAATTTTGGTAATATATTAATTTTCACAATATTAATACAGCCTGTAAGAGAGATAGGTAGACTGGATCATTTTTAAAAATTTTGCAAAGTATTATCAAACAGTTTAAAAAAAAAAATTCATTAAATAATGCAGAGAAATGTTTTGTAATAGTGACCCCTAGGTATCTAAAAGAGTCTGATACTTTGAAAGGAAGGGAGATGAATGTTTAATGGTCAGTTATAGGTCTAACTGGAAACAACACACTCTTAGAGAAATTAATTTTATATCCTGAAATTTTCCCAAATCCCTCTAAAATTGACATGATGACTGGCAGAGGTTTCTATGTTTTTTAAGCTAAATTACAGGTTGCTAATTTCTCTAAGATAGCTGCTAAAGCTAACGCGCTAAAGGACGGTAATTAGCATTAACCACCAAGTTCGCGTTAGCTTAGCAACCAACAGGGTAGCATTAACTTGCATTAGCAAATAAACTGAAATTATATTCTTTGTGACAGAGGCAAAATATATATTACCTTAAATAACAGACTTCTGAATGTCACATCCTGTGAATACTCTTAATGTTCACTGGGCCCAGACTCTTTTAAATGTGTATATATACTGGCAATAAACTAAATTATGAATGTAAACAAAACAAAACCCCCGTTGTAAAACTACCTTGCCACTTCACTCTACTCTTTTCTCACAGGTGACAACGGACTGCTTGAACCACACACAGTCTTGGTGATCAGTGGAGAAATGTAGAGAGCACCCAGTGAAAGTGACTGAGACCCACGTGCGAGTCTGCGCCTCCTGTGTAGCCAGAGGAGCTCATGGACATACCCGGTAGTCTGGAGCGCTATCTGGTGAATGATCTCCAATGAGACCAGAGGAGCTCAGTCACTGGTTAACCCAACTCACCATTCTGCCAAGTGAATGAGTAACACTTCAATGTGTGACTTACACACAGTTTACAAAAGTAGTGCACTTTCAACACTCAGAAATGATAATGGAAAGAAAAAAACACATTTTGGTTTAAAGTATATTGAAGAAATGCCAGAGCAACACGTAACGCATCTACTCCGAAAGGTCCCTAATTGCATCGCCCCTACTTTCATCTCACATGCACTCTACCTCCCACAAGTCCCGTCCCCAACCAATCACATTTCTTGCAAAACAAAAATGGTACTTTGTAAACCAATTAGGCTAAAAAAACTTATTACACTCAGATGAAGTTAGGGTGAGACTCAAGTCATGTTTTGAATACATGTAAATATGCATTAATCCATGTAAAATTAGAAAAAATGTATATGTGTAATAAAAGAAACGAATACTAAAAGGTGTATGAATTTTAATGTATCTTTTAAGGCTAAAGGGGCCACATCCTCCCCCTTCTGGAAGGTCCACATGTCCCCATGAAACTGACTATAATTACCTGTGTTAATACGATTAAGCAACAGTGTTATGTGTCAGATTATAAGGTAAGTGCTTCCTGATTTCTTACTGATAAGAAATATGAATCATCATACCTCTGTGTACTATTGTTAATAGTCCATCTGTTGAATTCCCAGGCTTATCATAACCGAGGCGAATGACAGGCTTTACTTCTCTTCTTGCTCTGGACTCACAGATAGGCTCCACTTCCTCATCCGAGGTACTAGAAGTAAGGATGTCGCCACCTTCTATTTCTGTGTCCACCACAGGTTCCTGGACGGGCAGTAGATGATCCTCTGTCTCTTCCTGAACTAACTCCTCTCAGGTTTCCTCCTCAGCTACTTCTGGGACAAGGAATTCATCACCAGGGTCAGTATCACTCTGGATATGTGAGGTATCATTGGGCTCAAATGATGTCTCCAATGACCTTGTATGATGAAAGGTAAGGTGCTCTAAAGGATACAAATCCCCTTCTTCAGAGTCAGAACTCTACTCCCTGTGAACATCACTTGGCTCACTTTGTGAATGACTGTTCTTTTGACTCTTCCAACTTTGTAGCTTTGTGTGCTCGAGTCATTGGTCTCCGGTTCTTTGGTGCTTTCTGAGCACTGATAACAATGTGCAGATGAATCTTTCGGGTTGTGCATCTGGTGGGTGGTACGGGGATGTTCTGGATTTTTCGGACACCAAGCATTCCGAGCAATTTTGATGATTTGACTTTCAAACTCACTTCCCTGGTTGGAAAGAATTCAAGTTGGTAACCCATAATGCACAAAAAATTCTTAAACAGGACTTTTGCAACTGTCAAGGCATTTTGATCTGTGGTTGTGAAAGCCTGCGCATATCCGATGAAGTGATTGGTTATGATTAACACATTGGTGATTCCTTTAGAATCAGGATCAGTAGACAAAAAGTCTATGCACATCAGATCTAGGGGACCTGTATTTGTGATTTGTTGCAGCGGTGCAGCTATCTAGAGCACTGTCTTACGAGCAACACATCTACCACAGTTCTATATGTACTGAGTGATGTCAAAGACCATTCAGGGCCAATAAAATCTGTCCTGGGTTCCATTTCAAAATGACCTATGTCATTGAGCATGGCTTTTACAACCATAGGCCTGTACTTAGCGGGCAGTATTAACTGATACCCTTCTTTTCTAGTTCTCTGAACGAGACGGAATAGAAGTCCTTTCTTCAACTGAGCCTTAGAACTCTCCCTTTGAAGTATCACAATTTCTGGGTCTTGTGTTTTAAGCTCTGAAATTGGTTTTCCAGCCTCTACTTGCTGAAGTACTATACATTGAAGTCTTAAGTCATCAAGGCGGCTAACTATCTATGGCCAGTAGCGTTAAGTATCACAGTTGTTGACACATACATGAGAGGATTGTTGTCTGCCCTCACTGTAAATTTGGCACTATATGGATAATCGTGAAATTTAATCATGATGGACCTTTTCAAGGCAAGAAATTCCAGCTGATGAATTGGGTAGTTACAATCAGACTGACTTAATTTTTTGACTGGTGAAAGCAACAGGACAGAGGCCTTCCAGGTATTCTTGGTTGAGTACCGCTCCCAAACCATCAAGATTCGCATCGATATGTAAGATGTAAGGTTTAGTTTGGTCGGCAAAGGCTAACACAGGGGCATTAGTGAGACAATGTATGATTTTGTTGAAAGAATCATCACAGGCTTCATCCCATCGATCAGCAAAAGATTCTGACTCCTTGGAGAACTGCTGTTTTTCTTTTGAGCAGGTGCCTAGCCTTTGGTCTACTCAGTCAAGGGTCCGACAATGGTGGCGTAATTTGCAATGAAGTGAAGGTAGTATCCACAGAATCCATGAAACAACTGTAGAGACTTGAGATCTGTCGGCTTTTTCCTGTCAAGGACTGCCTTCACTTCTGGGTCTGTAGCAATGCCAGCAGCAGAAACAATATGGCCCACATATTTTAGTTGTGGATAACAAAACACTTATCAAGCAAGATTTTAAGGCCACACTTCTCCAGCCAATCCAGTACCCTTAGAAGACGTTCTTCATGTTCTTCAAGTTCTTCAAGTTCTTCAAGTGTTTTTCCAAACATTATTTGATAAGCACTTGTAACAGGTTCATATCTCCCATTGCAGCTTCCATCAAACGTTGAAACGTCGCAGGGGCCCCTGTAATCCCCTGTGGCATCCACTCAAATTGATTGAAACCCAGCGGGCAAATGAACGCCCTCATCAATGTGCGGCATGGTGTACATGGTGAAATGGCTCAGAATCACTGAGCCTTATATGGTGTTCTACACCATAACAGGAGTCAAAATTTTACACTTTCAACTCAAATCGAATCAAAACATGCCAACAGACTACTTATTCACTCGGAAGAATCAAACTCTCCACACAACTAATCAATTCTTCCCTCAATAATCACATTTCAAATAAAGAATCGAGTTTGGTAATCAATTTGTTCACTCGAATGTATCATGTTATTAACATGTTATTAGTTACAATGACTATATTAATAATATTGTGCAGTCTAACATGAAATTATATACTTTGGTGTAGGACAAACTCAGCTATATAACTACAAAAGGTAAGATTAAGATGTGGGATACACGTGTTGCACATGTCATGCAATAGCTTAAGGATTAAAGCTTTGAGTCTAAACAAGTAAGATTGCTCCTACATATAACACTCTGACTGTAATAAGCACTCATGATAAGGGAAATTGTAATGCTACAGCATACAAAGACATTCTATACAACTGTGTGCTTCCAACTTTGTGGAAACAGTTAGGGGAAAAAAACATTTGGGTGTGATGGTCAGGAGTTCACACACTTTTGGCTATATAGTGTATCTTTAAGAAATTCTGTAAGACTATATTATGTGGTTAAATTTTTGTTACGCTTTTTTTGGTATTTTCTGTTCCACAGACAATTGAGTCATCCAAACATTGTTCGTCTGATGGCTGCAGCAAGACCTCAAAACATTTACCTTCGTCAAGGTACTTATGTCTGATGTTTGTTAACTTAAAGAAAAGGGAAAACACCATGAAACAGTATATATTATTCTTATCCTGAGGTGAGAACAAATCACTTCTGTAGTTTAAGGTGCTTTAGTGGCAAGAGAAACAATGTAACATACCACCTTCACATGTGCCCCTAATGTGCTGGTGTTTGTAACTATGCATTTCTTAAGCTTTCTTTTAAAATGTTTTGGAAACTTTCTGAAGGCTTCTAATTGGGCTAACCTTAAACGTATGAGTAAAAAATAACTGTAGTTCTGTGTTTCTAACAATTTGCTACTAAGCTGTTTCAAACAGATTAAAGAAGCCCAATTAAATAACTGATTTATGTCCTAATAAACTGGTTGTATTCCTTATTTTATTGTCTACAGGCTTTTAGGCTACAACAGGATAAGCTCCAGTAAGGAAGTTTTCAGGTCATTTTTAAATCATTGAAATAACAGACACTCGTATTAAATATGCCAAGTGTAATAAATTGTGAATAGTGTTGGTAAACTCAGAATGAATAATTTGGTGTATTGTTTCATCAATCCCCAATTGGGACCTTCATGTAGCCAATTAAACAAAAAAAATTACTAACATTCACAACATTCACTTTTTTCTATCTCTGAATATTGTGTTTTAGCTTGATATGGATGATAAGCACTTCATGGCTTTGGATGTCTGTGGAATCTATTCGCTCTAAGAATATAACACATCAGGATCTATAATCAGAATGCAAAAATGTATACAATTGAGATTTTTTAAAAACTTCCAGAAAGGCTTTCCTCGCTGATTGGAGCATGGAAAATACCAGGGATATGGTACTGCTGACTCAAGGGAGCAGGTGTTCTGCCCATACTGTGGGACCAGGTGGAGAAACCTTTTTGTACATGATACCTGAATGTCTAATTGACTTTGAGGTGTCCACAAAAACTCTGACATGTGGTCCCTAGGTGCTACATACCTGGAACTGTTCACAGAGTTATTACCTTGGGAAGCGAAAAACCAGAGAGAACTCTGCCATTTGATGTCCAAACGCACCCCCCACATGCTTTAACAAGCTGAGTGAAAGATATCAATTCCTTTCAGGATTTCTTCATTATGATTCAAGCCAGCACACACAGTCGGCTGGTCTTGTAGTTACCTGAAGACATCTAAATGGCCCTGATTTCAGTAGATGATTTGGCTATGCTTGGTAATACAAGGCGTTTATCAAGAATATCAAGAATTGTCAAGTCTGAAACAACTTTCATCATAACTTTTTTTTTTTTTTAATAATTTGGCTCCTAGAAACACATCTAAGATGAAAGAGGAAGCAGTAATGCTATAACTGATTTTTTTTTTTAACAACCCAGTGCAGTACTTGCCATACATGCTTACCTGATACTCGCTGGTACAGCCTTGAAACTATAACAAATGTAGCTATGTTGCCAACCTTTCAGGCAGAAATGAAACATGAATAGCCACGGACACATTGTAGAGTAGTTGCATAAAGCCATTGTTTAATCCCAAAACAAATTTTGTCTCTTTGTGTTACAGCAGAATGTCAGTACATATGAGCAATCAATAATGTTTAAAAAGAAAGGTAGTTTTTTTGTTGTTGTTGTTGTTTTGCTTCAATTTCACTATTGTTACAAGAGTACTTGTAACATTAATGTTTATAGCAATGCTTGTAAACATTGACAATATAATGGTACACCACAAACCTTTGATTACCAGTTACCTGCCACAAATAAAAAATGCATTTAAAGTAAAATCAATTATTTTGTTTATTGTACAAACCAATGCCCCTGAATGATTCTTATCTCTGGCCAACTGTTCATAGATGTGATTCGCCTCAGAAACTGTGGATGCTCTGGGGCATTTATTTTTTTCAATTGCATTGGCAAATTCTTCCATCAGTAAGAGACAGGAATTCATCACCCCTTCTGCTGTACTTCTTCTGTATTGAGTCATAATGAAGGAGCATTTCTTTTGCTATGTCTCTGAAATAATGAGTTGCTACTAGAGATGGCTGCTCGCACTCACAAGCCAGCCCTTCAGCGTAATTCAGCAGATGTTCATCCGCATGACAGAGCATGTTAACAGAACCTAAAACAAACATTGCAATATGAATTTTATGTAACTTTAATGTCTGTAAGCTCTATGAACAGTATTTTGACTGTCTGTAAATATGAGTACAATTCATGGACAGTTACATGTGGGGTATGCTGGTGCATTTAGTCCTGATCTTCTCATGTTTAATCAGCCAAATTCATCATGATTATTTTGAATGCATAATTGAAGTCATAATTCCTAAAGAATAAAGTACAAGCACAATTTTAAAAAAAGAACTTACCTGGTGGTGGTGGTGGTGCATTGTATAGTAGATCTATACTTTCCAAAGGGACCTCGAGCATTGAGCTACTTATGGATGTTATGGTTGTTCCACATCATCACCTCCATGTACATCTCATCTTGGATTAGGGGAAGGTATGTGTACTGTAAACAGTTTCTGTTAAAGGTATGGATATTGTCAAGTATTAGGCTTCATGTTTACCAAAGGCAAATCATACCATTTTATTTAAGCAATGCTGTATTCTTTCTTATATAAACCTGCATGTGCACAGAATTATCCAGATCTAGTTTATCAACCTCCATCAGGGTCTGTAGTAAAATATTTAATTAATTGATGAGACAAAAAAGCTTAATGTCTAGCTTAATGTCTCTAACTCTGATGTAACATATAGTATAAAACTATGTTTATACAAAATCTATGTTTAACACTGCATTAAAATTAATGGCTAGCAATAGGATACATGCCAGATATCATTTGGACCCTGACAATAGTAGTTCCTCCTCTGAATCTTCTTTTTCCCAGGCTGCCTTCTCTCTGGACCACTGGCATCTAGGTTCCTCATAACCTAAAGCATGTCATTCCTAAACAAAGTGAAATGAAATAGTATACTGATTGCTGTTCATATCATGCAACAGTGACTTTGAATAAAATGGACAATCTGTCACATTATGTGTAATGTCATAACAGACACTAGGGTATCTCAAAGGTAACAGGAACGGATTTAGTAAATAAAGTATATTCTTTTCTGCAACATATGAAAGAAACGTAAAAATATTCAATACCTATAGCAACGATGAACACCACTGCCATCTCATACTTTCTTAGGCATGGCCCAAATATCCTGCCCAGGAGACCAGCGCCTCAACTCGCTCTAATTTTTTTTAACAGATAAAAACATGTAAATTGGCAACACTTCACCCCAACATTTCTATAATGGGTCTACAAAGCAACAGTGTTTATATATATATATATATATATATATATATATATATATATATATATATATATATATATATATATATATATATGTATATATATATATATATGTGTGTGTGCATCAGTACCTCTACTGCCTGGTGAATTTCATCAAAGGGCCTTTTAAAACTTCCTTTTGTAATCCAAGAGACTGAAGGATTCTCTGGAGATCTCTTTCACTAGCAGCCATAGGCACACCATCATTTTATTATGACATTCATTTGCGAAAGAAGAAAATTGATTATGCTTCTGGGACAATAAGGACAAGCAAGTTTCCTTATCACAGGTTTAGTCTTCAGGTTCTTAGTCTTGAATTTCTTAATTAAAATTTACCTCAGCTAATATTCATGTGCTCTCAGAAAGGTGCACATTCCTTTTTGTGTTTAGCCTTTGTTGAAGAGGGCTTCAGTCATTTCACCTGTTGTTTACATTAAGTAACAGCAGTTCACACTACCCATAGTAGTGACAAGAGAACACAAACATATTGTAAACATTTTAGTAAGCACAATACAGTAAACACGAGTTTATCACAATGTAGAATTCTTGTCAATATATGACGACGAATAGATTCAGCTGAATGCTGCAATATGCTACATAACTACCATAAGTTTTGTAAGATAAACTCAGTGGTATTAGAACCTGATGTCATCTATTACAAATTTAAGATGTTTTTGTTCTATCTGAACAATTCTGAAGAAACTTCTCTGCTTAAAATATGCTCAATGACTTGTTTAATGATGCTCTCTAACTATTTTAACAGGTCCAAAAGATATGATGTTCTACATGTTAACAATCAGTTCTTTTAAAAAAAAACACCAAAGACACACACACACACACACACACACAGTGAAAACAATAGAAATTTGGATTACTTGAGCACACACCGTAAAGATCACAGCACAGACAGTACATAGATTTCAAGCTAGCACTGACAACATCAACAACAATAACAATATGTGATCTCATCGTACCTTGTGTAGCATAATTAAATTATCTTTAAATCAGGGGTTCCTAACTCCAGTCCTGGGGATTCCTGTCCTGCACAATTTAAAACTGTCTTCAGAGATAGGGAGAGAGAGAGAGAGAGAGATTACAGTTTTGGAGGAGGGAGTCTTTCAGTCTCCGACATTACATCACAAACAAAGAGCTAAATATCTCCAAAAGACGTCGCTACTTAATTTATTAGTTCCTCAGTTAGCTAGTATATACTTGACTAACGGTAGCGGGCTAGCTAGTTAGCGCCTATATGACATTTTCTTCCGAATGAAATTTGAAATACAAAATGCAAAATAAATTATTTTTGTATTATATTTGATATACTTCTGTAATGCTGTGACTTGTTTGTTAAATATAGCTCACTAAATTAATAGTTAAATATGCTTACTTGTTCAACGAAACAACTATGTGTGTCTGATAATCCGATCCGTGGCCCCCTTCCAGATTTGCAGGGGATTTGGACTGGGGAGTCGTGCTGATGCCTGACTCTTGATACCTGAAAACTGACACCTGATACTTGACAACTGACACCTGACAACCCACACCTGATATCTGATATTTGACAATTGACAGCCGATGTCTTATACCTGACACTTATACTGCCGATAACAGAGACCTGAAGTAATATGTTATAACCCTTGAGTAGTTGAGGAAGAAGACATAACTGCACTTTAAACACAATGCATTTTATTCTGATACACAATGCTTTTTTCGAGCAGTACTGATGACTGACAATGATGAACGTTGATGTCCTAATATGGCCACTGTACCCACAAGTGAATCTGTGCCTCCCGCATTGCCAGACTCACAGACATACCCAGTAGTGCGGAGCACTGTCTGGTGAATGCTCTCCAACGAGGCCAGAGGAGCTCAGTCTCTGGTTAACCCAATTCTGCCTCACGCCAAGCAAATGAGTAACACTACAATGCGTGACTTACACAGGAAAAACAAAGCACTTTCAACACTCAGAGATGATGATGGAAATTTTGGTTTAAAGTATTTTGAAGAAATGCCAGAGAAACACTCAGCGCGTCTACTCTGAAAGGTCCCTAACTACATCACCCCTACTTTCCTCTCACACACACTCAACCTCCCACAAGTCCCGTCAACAACCAATCACATTTCTTGAAAAAAAAAGGTACTTTGTAAACCAATTAGGCTGAAAAAACCTATTACACTCACATGAATGCATTAATCCATGGAAAATGAGAAAACCTGTATATATGTAATAAAATAAACAAATGCTAACAGGTGTATGTATTTTGATGTATCTTTTACGGCCAAAGGGGCTACAACAGTTTTAGTTGACGTTTCCGGTATCAAACTGAAGTTATCAGCTGTTCAGTGATGGAGACTTGAGTATAAACTGTTCTTAGCGATTGCTGTCTTCAGACTATTCAAGAAAAAAAAAACATCTTTAGGGTGTTTGTGTGGTACCATGCACAGTAAAACCTTGGTGGTCTGTAGGCTATCCATGCAGGGCCAACTTCAGCAGCAGTGAGTAATTTTCAGATTAAGGAGAAGCAGAAGTGGGTCCATCAGGATGGATCAGGCAGGTCTGGGGGCAGAAGGAGTCAGGATGACAGGTATCTCAGGAGTAGGGTATAGCTTCTCCTATCGTCTTTACTAACATATAAATACTGTATATGAACTCCCTCTTATAGCTGATGGCCTAGTTTATAAAAATAAATAATTATTTTATAAAAAGTAAATAATCTCATCATCTTCAGCCTTTCAGAATTAAGTGCTTTGGGTTTTGTCCATCTGTGTATTTGCCTGTAGCGATAGATGTCTGATTTACTGAGGCTGTGATTTGCTGAGGCTGTCCCCATGTGACACATCCCTTTACTTGAAACACACTTTTCTTTCTCTGCTGTCAGTTTTCTCAGACATGGTGAAGCCAGAAAACCAAACCATGTAAATGTATTGTTTATCAGTTTACATCTATTTACAGAATAGTGTCTTAGTTTTTTCTGAGGAAAAAAATATTCTATTTCAAGAAATTTCAGAAACTGGTGAAAACTGTTTAAGGACATGTGTAGACATGCAAAATAATAAGATAGTGTATTTACTGTGGGTGTATAAATAAGGATATACTTTTCTGAATTGGCTAAGCTAAGTGTGTTTTGTCTACACTGAATTGGGTTGAGTGTGGTTTACTAATCCAAATATTCTCAATATAAACTAATCTACTGAAAGCAAATGTATGTGAGCTGTAATGTTTCTTAGTTTGTTTGCAGAATAAGAATGAATCTCTTTCTCTCTGAGAATTGCTAAACCACTTTAAGATTATGGAAGCTTTACCAAAATTTACTGTAATCAAGATGACATTTACCTTTTTTGATTGGCCAGCCATGTGTGGCATCACAGACATTATATCCCATTTCTAGCATTTCAGGCTTTTTTGCATGTAAATGCACTGTAATTATTATACTGCATAACAGTATAGTAATTACAGTGCATTTACTATATTGCCTACCAGTAATAATTGCTCAGAGATAAGTAATTGGCATGGAATTTGAAGTGGGGTGGTTATCAAAGGTATTAGGGGTAAGACATATGAGGAAACTAGAGAGGGATATTAATAAAAAGAATGAGAGGAAAGAAAAAAGGCAAAGGATCTCAGTAGAAAATAGGAAAAGCCCAAGGCATATTCCTTGGATAAATCCACAGAGGATGGGTTGAGGATACTCTCGTTAAGCTAAATTTGTAGAAGAATGACAAAAGAACATGTGGACCACTGTATAGCTTCGTATGCTATGGGACTATATTTATTGTGCCCCAAAAGTAGTCACTGAGCATGTGAACATGTTCTAATGTCTTATTGTTATGAATCTGACCTTTAAAAAAATCTGTCATCCCCTTCTGATTAACTAGATAATCACAGCAGATTTTTTCAGAACCATAAGGCGGAACAATAACAACATCATAGACCAGTAGTTAATGACATTTTTTTTTTATTGAAATTCAACACATTTCAGTACATCATAAATGGCATATCATTATTTTCAATTATCCCATCAGCCAATCATATGACAGCAGCACAATGCATAAAATCATGCAGATTCAGGTCAAGCTTCAGTTAATGTTCACATCAGATCTCCAACACAGTCAGAATGGGGAGAAAATGTGATCTCTGCAACTTTAACTGTGGCATGGTTGCTGCCAGATGGGCGTATTTCAGTTTCTAGAGTTTACACAGAATGGTGCAAAAAGCCAGATTGGTTAGAGCTGCCAGGAGAGATATAGAAACTCAATTCTGTAATTAGTAATTAGTTATCTTGTGTTTCACTTTACAGTACTGTTCCAGATCATCATTACTTCCTAGGGAACAAAACAGTAACACTTCAGTTATTAGTAATGAGTCATCATGTGTTGTGGCATTCACAGTCTTTACATGGACTGGACTGATTATTGGCCGTACCCACCATTGAGGTCACTGAGGTCTGGACCTTGATATTTTTTTCAGATGTGTATATAATAAAAGTCATGAAATAATTGCCTAATTATAGCTACTTTGGTACTGCAAAGATATTGTACAACGCCAAGATAACCGTCTTTCTCATCTGAGTTGCCTCAGAGGTCTAAAGCCGCTCATCAATGTCAAAATGTTTGAGATGGCCAATCAAATCAAAGAGTCTTTCCTGTTCACAGAGGCTGAGCATGAATTCCAGCGCAATGCTTCAGTTTTAATGGTCAAAGAGGGCAAGGCAAGATATAAGTAGCTAAACACTTATAAATTTGACAACTGTTTTACAGCAGTATTGTTAAACGACCGAGAGTAATATCTATGTATAAATAGTTCTGTGTTGTTCTGTGTTTGTCTTATGTAGCACCTTGGTCCTGGAGAAATGTTGTTTCGTTTCACTATGTACTAACTGGCTGTATATTGTTGAAATGACATTAAACTCCACTTGACTTGAAGTGAAGTGACATGTAGCCAAGTATGGTGACCCATACTCGGAATTTGTGCTCTGCATTTAACCCATCCAAGTGCACACACACCGTGAACACACACCCGGAGCAGTGGGCAGCCTTTTTTGCTGCAGCGCCCAGGGAGCAGTTGGGGGATCGGTGCCTTGCTCAAGGGTCTCACCTCAGTCGTGGTATTGAGGGTGGGAGAGAGCGCTGGTCATTCACTCCCCTCACTTACAATCCCTGCTGGACCTGAGACTCGAGCCCACAACCTTCAGGTTCACCTTCAGGTTACAAGGCCAAGACTCTAACCATTAGGCCACGACTGCTCCTGACCTGACCTGACTTGACTTGACTTGACTTGACTTGGGGATGCAGACTACTCAAATTCTGTTAAATTTTGCTGTTTTGAATTGAAAATATATAATTTATGTGATTCATGTAATGTAATTCGGAATTGTCAATTTAAACGTCAAACATAAACGGAGCCGTTTTCGGTATATTAGGCATAAGATTAAGAATTTTTTTACCTGGCTTTTCTGATAGCCTTTCAGTAAATTCACTTGTCTAAGAAAATGATTCATTCTCAAAGTGGGAGAGTTATCATCCTCAGACCTACACTAGAACATTGTGTGTTTTTAGGTTGCGGTTAGAACAGTCATTTAGTCTATTAAAATAAAAAATATTATTGCAAATAGTTCAAATGCATTACTTTACAATAAATTCTAGTTCTTTAACTGTTTTTCTTTATTCTTCTCTTTATTTATTCTTTTAATTTTCTCTTTTTTACAAGAAACCCCCAAGTGTCTGCAACCATTGCATTTTGATATGTCCATGTCTGGTCTGTGCTCTAAAAGTTAAAGGGATAGCTCACCTAGCTATGTCATTCCAAACCCAAAAGCTATTTTTTGTGAAACTTAATAGAAGATTTTTTTCCCACTCTGTTCCTCTCTATTACAGCTCTATGTTTTAAGAGAATTTAAAAAATGTGTATGACATATTGTTCCAAACGGCAAAATTTATTTTTTTTAAGCTTACATACACTATATGGCCAAAAGTATGTGGACACCTGACCATCAAACCCATATGCGTGCCTTCTCCAAACTATTGCCACAAAGTTGTAAGCATACAATTGTCTAGAATGTCTTTGTTTGCTGTAGCATTAAGATTTATCTTTACTGGAACTAAGGGGCCAAAACATGTTCCAGCATGAAAAGGTTCACAAAATGACGTCCATGTTTTGCCAAGGTTGGTGTGGAAGAAGTCAAGTAGCTCATGGAGAGCCCTGCCCTCAACCCCACTGAACACTTTTGGGATAAAATGGAATGCCAACTGAGTTCCAGGCCTTCTCACCCAACATCAATGCCTGATAAATCCCCATGTTCCAAAATCTAGTGCAAAGCCTTCTGAGAAGAGTGGAGATTATTATAAAAGCAAAGGGAGACTATATCTGGAATAGAATGTTCAAAACACATAGGGGTATGATGGTCAGATGTCCTCAAAATCTTGGCCATATTGTGTATGTATTATTCAGCAGGTTACGTGGACTGGCAGTGACTGATACTGGTGACTGGTAACACTTTACAATACTGTTCAACAACTCATAGGAAACTATGCAGGAAATAATGAGTTATTAATGAATGAGTATTTCTTCATTAACACCTATCTTATCCTTGTAAAATACAAAGAACTACTTGGTAATTACTAGGAGATGTTAGTAGGAGTTCACTATTAACTATGCAGTAATTAACTGAACCTTAAGCAGTAATTACTGAGTCTTTCATTTCTCCTGCAGAACTACTAGCTAACTATGGCTTTTTTTATAATAACTACTGATTAATTACTGATCAACATTAATCACCAATAGCTAAGCCTTACCTTCCTCCTGGATACCTAATATACCTCAACCTATTCCAATATCCCAATATATAAAAATGTAAATAGTTACATTACTTACAGGGTTATTTAGGTCTAATTAGAGGAGCACAGGGTTGGTGTATTGTTTTTATTTAGCCAGGTAAGGTATTAAGATGGAAATGGACAACTATAACCTCCAGAATACAAGGCTGTAATGTAGAAATGAGTAACAAATATTCTATATTACCATACTTTCATTTTTTTGTAAATAATAATTTTTTGAAATAACAAAAATTAGTAATAAATTACCATGTGTAATACTGTTCCACTACTGAAAAACACAGTAACACTTGTCATTAGTCATTACTAATGAGTTTCCATGTGCTTCTTTTCAATTCAATTTTATTTGTATAGCACTTTTAACAATGGACATTGTCACAAAGCAGCTTTACAGAAATAAATCGATTCAAATTAAGTTAAACCAAAATAAATTGTAAATATGTGAATTTATCCCCAATGAACAAGCCAGAGGCAACGGTGGCAAGGAAAAGCTCCCCAAGACAATATGAGGAAGAAACCTTGAGAGGAACCAGACTCAAAAGGGAACCCATCCTCATCTGGGTGACACCGGATAGTGCAATTATAAATAAATCCCTTCTATAACCATGTACACAAATAGTGCAATTATGTAACCAGTAAATTCATGACAGTTTTCAAAAGAAGTCCAGTTTGTGAAACCTATCCACTGTCCACTGATGGGGTCTGAGTACAAAGCTGCTCGTGGCAACCGCACTCCCCAAAGCCACCACAGTACAACTCCCCATATAAGATCTCAACAGGTATGGCACAATGGCACATAATATGGATTAAAGATAATCCATATTATGATATAATAATATATAATATTATATAATATATATTATATATATATATATATATATATATATATATATATATATTAAGGGCAAATTGTGTAAGAAAACTGCAAAATATTTATACATATGGTGAAATAGACGATGATGGTTTGTCCATTGAATTTATTGTAAATATGGCTGAACTTGTTTTGACTAAAATTATTTTCTCTTTGAAAATAAGTTTTATTTGCAAATTGAGGGTACAGCTATGGGTGCCACTATGGCCGCTGATTATGCTAATTTACACCTTGGTTACCTTGAGGGCAAATATGTCTGGGAAAACAATCCCTTTTTAGAGAATATCATCTTGTTTAAACGATATATTGATGATTGTTTTGTCATTTATAAAGGGTCAGTTAGTGACTTTGAAACTTTTGTTCTATATATGAACTGTCTAAAACCATCCATTAAATTTACACATCATGTGGGTATCATGGAGGTTAATTTCTTGGATACCAGCGTTTCAATTATTGACTGTTTTATTACTGAAAACAGTCTCCTACATGCTAAGAGTGCTCATCCTACTTCTCTGAAACAAGGTTTATGATATAGTCAGTTCACCAGACTTTCGTATTTGTTCTAATATAGATGACTTTGAAGCTAAAGCTCAGATTCTATATAGTGATTTCAGGTCATGTGGATACCCTATCAATTGGTTGGACACTGCACTTGATAGAGTTCGTTCATTAACTATGCTAGAAAAGACTAATCAGATCTCTGAGAAAAAAAAGAATTTTTCATGTGTTTGTAAATCTACATTTAGTCCTTTGAGTCCAGAGATCAAAAAGATATTGCCAATTACTGGCATATTATTCAAATTGACAGTGAACTGATGAGTATACTCACTGATCCCCCTCTGTCTGTTTATTCTAGGAATCCTAACCTCAGGGATAGACTGGTGCATGCTGATACCTCCATCATCTCCTCTGCAACCCTCACTGATGCCCAGGGGAATTTTCCATGTAGCAGTTGTATTTCCTGCTCTCATTACATGAAATGTAAATCTTTTATATGTCCATACACTTCCAAAATTAAGCAACTGATTACATGTAAAACTACATATGTTATACATATAATAATGTGCCCATGTTCTGTGCTGTACATTGGCATAACAAAATGTGCGTTACATACGAGAATTATATGAGTGCGATCAGGAAATTTTTTTTTGTATTTTGTGGTGTGTTTTTGTGATGTATCTTCATTTTCTAGAAGTGAGCTCTGCAACTTTAGGAGTTTTGACAATACATAAAATATTGAATTCCAAATTTAAAGCTTTAATGTTAGGCATTGTGACTGTGACAGTTATGCCTGCTGTCTGGATGTCATAGTGGATGTAATAATTAGCCAGTATGATCTCAGACCATATTATTTATATGTTCGTTCCAGAATGCAAATCATATGGTGATGATAAACCTTTTTGCTATTGTACTATTCTATATCGTTATCAGTAGACCTGTTCTTGATATCACCTTTCCAACATTCTCTGACTGTCCTCAAGTTAAACTTACAGCATTCAGCAACTTCAGTTTTATCAAAGGCTTTCATTCAGACATCCTATAGTGCAACCCACAGTGTAATAGTATTCTCTGCTGGCAGCAAGATGGGAGACTGAGGCTTGCAAACAAGAGGTTCTTTTGAGCAGGCACATGCTGCACATCAGCAGAAAGGGTGCCAAGAGAGGCCTAAGCTGGTGCATTCCTACTGGCAGATTGAAAACATGAGTGTCCACATTGGGCCCTTTCGTGGGGAGATCAAAAGCAGGTCCTGCATGAGAGTGGGACTAACACTGCTCAGATTGAAACCATAGGCTGCCTCACAGCCGAGAAGTAATTGATACAAGATCAAGACAATTGGCATTCATTGCACCTGGAAGATGGGGAATGAGGCATTGATTGAAGCTAATTTTTTGTATAGCTAAAGGGGTTTATTGTATAGCTGTGACATACTAAGTATAGAAGAAGACATACCCCAAGGAACCACAAAGAACCCCAAGGCAACATCTAAGGACCTACAGGCCACTCTTGCATTGAGTAATATCAAAGTTCTTGAGTTCAACATCAGGCAAACACTGAACAAGAACAGTGTGCATGGCAGGATAACAAGGAGGAAGCCACTACTCTCCAAAAAGAACACCTGTCTGAAGTTTGCTCAAGACCACATGGATAACCAGAAGCCTATTGGAAGAATGTTCTGTGGACAGATGAATGAAAAAAAGAATTTGGTTTAAATGAAAAGTGTTATGTTTGTCAAAAACCAAACAATGCATTTCAACATAAGAAACTCATCCCAACCATGAACCATGGGGGTGGCAGTATCATGGTTTGGGGCTGCTGTTTTGCCTCAGGTCCAGGAAGGCTTTGTTGCCTCAGGTCCAGGAAGACCTATGAATTCTGGATTGTACCAGCAAATTCTACAGGAGAATGTCAGGGTATCTGGGTCATGCAGCAAGCCAACGATCCTACAAAGGTCTACAAAGAAATGGTTAAATCAGAAGAAATTTAACATTTTGGAACTTTGGAACAGTTACTGCAAAGATTCACATACTTTTTCCAACAAAGATATTTAATGTTGGATAATTTTGCTCAATACATAAATACAAAAACTATAATGTTTTTGTGTCATTTGGTTAATTGGGTTCTCTTTATCTAGTTTTAGGACATAGATGAAGATCTGATCACACTTCAGGTCAAATTTATGCAGAAATACAGAAAATTGTAAAGAGTTCACTAACTTTCTTAGAGTACAGTATATAAAGGGAATGGAAAGATATATGGCCTTACTCATTCTCTTCTTATTTGCTTTGGTTCTGCAGTTTCCCTAAGCGGTGTATTAAATGATTAAGCAATGTATCTATTAATGGACAGGAAGAAGGAGATAATTAAGCAATATCACACAAGCAAGAATGCTGTTCTTGTGAATATCGATGCTTTTATACAACAGTTCTATAAACAAGAAATTCCAACTGACTGCCTGTAGTAAGAGTAGTAATGTTTTCAATGTAACAAACTATTGCTAGAATTGGAATTGATACAAACAGTGATACAAACAGTGAAATGTACCAGTGCTTTTATACTAATTATCAACTGTCTTGCAAAAATAAGCAATGATTTAGGATGTCAGGGGACTGTGCCTTAATGGGACAGATAATAGAAGACATTATAATGTTTGGACCTAGTGGGTGTTGAAATAGGGAAGTGTTTTTTCACACTAAAATCTCATTTCAGCAGCCTATCCTACTTCTGACAATGTCCGCTGACCTCCATTTTCCCTTCTGTTCTTCACTGAAGCCAACTGTCTAATCTAACCATGGTGAAGCATATGGGGAGCTGTGTCAGTCATCATGATTTAAAAGAGGGAAGAGCGATAGCTGTAGAGAAAACAGTCCAAAACTTGTTAGAGAAATAGTACAGGTGTCTCAAAATATATTGCATTTTAAATGTATTGGATAAAAACATGCATCATTTTCATCAATCTGTGTCTGTCATGAGTGCACTAAGGTTGAGGGTGAGTGGCTAATAAGAAGCCCATCTAAAAAATAAAAAAGAGCAGAGCAGTGCCTTGGCCTCTTCAGTTCATGGGCAGGGAGTGCTCAGATGCATCATTTTAAGCTGTTCTTGTGTCACTGCCAACACACATGGTCCAAGTCACCTTTTATTTTATTTTATTGCCCCACTTAGATGCCAACCCTTGGGGAGGTGTTTGACCCATGGAATTTCTGACCCACAACTGCATGGAATCGAAATAAAGGATGCAAAACAGCTAGAGAGGGTGAAGGAGGAGGAGAGAATTTCTCACTGACCTACTGCTCAGCACTGATGAAGTGAGGCTTAAACCATAGCACCACAGTCCCATCTGAGTAACAATCTAGTGTGTGCTAATGTAAAATATTTCTAGCATTAATGGCAACACTCAAATATGTGTTTGATTGCACAGACAGTCTGTATAGAGCTGCAGTCTGTTGCCTAATGATTTTATATCTATTCACATTAGGTTATTTCATGAATATTAAATATCAGGACTATACAGTATCTGCAGAGACACATTTTAAGATGTTAAACACCACTTAAAATCTAATGCAAACAGCTATCTCTAAACCTATGTTACGGCTGATGGCCTCTCAGACTGCATGGACAAAGAAAGTAGCCTATGCAATTTTCACTTGTCACTACCTATAGTTTTACATGCAACTAAACAGTCTGACAGGTGCGGATTTCTAATAGCATATTTTGCCTTTGTCCTTAGGTTGGCAGCCATGTCTTCCCTCAGAAAGGAATGGCTGAGCTTGTGGCCAGAGGATGGGGAGCTACCTTGAAGAAGGTTTTTTTTTTTTTTAGGTCTGGGAGACGAGAGTTCCCATTCACTTCTCCTCCTTGTGTCTGCTATCAGTTATGGACCAAAGGGCACTGGCACAGGAAAGGCAATAAAACATTAAAAATCTTGGGTTTCTAAAGTATATTAAAGTCATATAAAAAACACACTTTAAATTCAAGCATATTAGTTTTACATTTGTGCTGTTGATGGTAACTAATCTGTAATCTTTCTGTATTTTGAGAAAAAGACACCTCATGACTGGCAAAATTAGATTGAGCCCCACACCAAAATGCTGCTGGTCTGGAACCAAGAACCAGTAGCATTCAGTCGACATGACCATGGCCATCATAAAAGACAAAAGACATGTTTTTTCTTTTTCAATATCGCAGTTCTGGGTGGGGCTGGCATTGCATCCACAGTGTATTTCTGCCTTGCTTACAGTGTTCCCAGACTAGAATCCAGCTCCACTATGACACTGTCCAGGATAAAGCAGCTACTAAAGATGAATGAATGAATGAATGAATATCACAACTGTGAATCAATGGTCAGATGAAAAAGAATCTGGATGGGAAATCCATTGCACGGCTACATGTTTGCAATAGACTAGCTAAGCGCAATCAAAGCATGTATTTGTCACGTTGCATATAATCACTGTCTATAACAATATGTTTGTGTGACTGTATGTATAGATGCTGAATGATGTTGAAATGTTGAAATATCACTACCAGAAATAAAACTGTTGTCATAGAAAGCATGTGATCGGCATTGTTTATTATTTTTATGCTGCGTGTTAGGGAACTTCTACAACTAATTAGGTAATAGCTCAGCTGTCAAACTGGTGGAAAAGCAAGTCAGCTCCTTAAAAGGTTTGGTGGTTCCAGCACCAACTCTGTGTGATTAAAAAGGGGTATTAGAGACCCTCACTTAAAAAACAAAGCCAATGAAAGGACTGTATGCAGTGTATAAGAATATGACAAAAGAGCCACCATGCCAACCATTAGGCAGAAGAACAGACAGGCAGGAATGAGCTCAGTGCCTATGGGTTTTTTTGGCTGTTTTCTGCAACACATTAACATTTTGAATTTTTCTGTACGCAGATTATGATCTTTCACTCCAGGAAGCACAGTGATTGCTATTTATGAACTGTGATAAGGTAAATCAGCATAATTGGCACATTATATGCATAATATGACAGTAATGTATACCCCAGATGTGATGTGATTATTATATATTATATATTATAAAAACAGCACAAAACAGTACAGTTGTATGTTTTTACAGTAAGTATTGCAAATTGACCCTGCATTATGGTACTGCTTAGAGATAATATTTTTAAACATATTTTGATACTGGTAGCTCACAGCGTGGCTGGAACAGGCTGGAATAACCCTCATCCATAGGAAGGAGCATAGAAGGAGTGAAGAAGGTAACCCCAATCTGCCAGACAACAGTATAGACACCCAGACTGCTCCAGGGCTCCAATCATCCCTGTCCAACCTCCCCCATTATTGGTAGATGTGACTTTAGTCTGTATGGGGATTTGGCCCGGGCATGAAATAGGTTGCTGTGTGATAATGCTGGTGGTCTTATTTTGCCATGTCCTTCCCTCCTCATCTCTCTACTAGGTCAAGCTAATATCAGTTTTATTTGTCAAAGAAAATATGTTTGACATCTGCCCAGTGGCCTGATTTTTATGGAAAGGGCTCAGAGAGAAGGCTATTAAGAGTCATTATAAGGTTCACTGTGAGAACACTGTTGGAGGTAGAGCATAGTTCTTATTAGATTTCCTTTTCTTTTTTCCTGAATCACATAATTAGTAAAAAAAAAAATATATTACAAGAAAGCCGGACCCTGTACACATACATTAGAGCTACATGACCACCTAATGCATAGCCTTATGGAAGGTATTTGGTAGAGGGAAAAAGATATTGGATAGTTGCCTAAATAACGGAAATTCAGATCATTAAAGGTGCAAGCTTGCATCTCAGCATCCACTTTCCAACAGCAGGCTCTTATCAGTTATTTAATTTGCTTTACCATTATTATGCTTTCATATTTAATTTCAGTTTTATTTATATAATGCTTTTAACAATGGACATTGTCACAAAGCAGGTTTACAGAAATATATAAATTGCTGATATAAATTTTAAATTTATAAAATTATCCCTAATAAGCAAGCCAGAGGCGATGGTGGAGAGGGAGAGATTACTAAGTATGCTTCTGCAATGGTTAAAGACAATGTACGTTCTGTGCAGAGTGCAAGCAGTGACTATGGATAGACTAGCTATGACAGCATAACTAAAAGGGAGAACCAGAAGGTAACACAAACTTGAGGGTGTCTTGGGACATAAAGTGGCCAGGCGCTCCACCATCACAAATCAGTCCATCCAATCATCCTTCCATCTTTTAAAATAGTTATATCCAAGGAGACCCACAAAATAAATATAATTGTGTCCTTATACAAATAAAATATTTTTTCATATATTTCAAAATGTTTTATGTAAATGAAATGTTATAAAATTAATTTAAAAAAAGAATCATCTGACCAGTGTTTAGTAATGTAACACACCCTACAGTTGTTCTTTGAATATGTTATTTCAGACAGTCTTCAATGTAATATATGCTACATCATTGTAAAAGGAATTTTGAACTCAGTTCCAAAGCTGACAGCAAATAATAATAATAATAATAATAATAATAATATTTCAATGCTGCATCTTTCATAGGTATGTAAATAATAAACAAGAAGAACTTGACACTAACAACATTGACTGGGATGCCTCCACCACTAACGACATTTGACCTTGCTGTGACGATTGATTCCAAAATATAATCATTTTTTCTGCTGGTTATAATGATAATTCCCTACAAATCCTATAAAACATTCAAGCACCCATTCTTGGATGCGCATGCAGACAGACAACCCAAAAACATAAAGATACAGTCTATACTGAATGCACAGTTATTTACTTAAAAGAAACTATTATTCATACAATGTAAACTACTAATTAACATAGTATTTAATGTTACTAGCCCCTCATTTAGCATCTCTCTTTCTCTCTCTCTCTCTCTCTCTCTCTCTCTCTCTCTCCATTCTGCTTGCTCTTTCTGCCTTACTGCATGAACACATTCACCCCCTTCCTGTCCTCTCTCTCCCTGTCACACACACAGACACAGCTCAGAGTGGTGGGTGGGAGGGGAGGAGCCTGTGCCTGGTAAGGTTGAGCTGTTTACAGTTTGGGTTTATAGTGCAGCAGATGGGGGCCGTCCCTACAGTGAAGGAATAGGGTGGGCAGACAGCAGACAGGGACTGAGAGAGGGAAAGAGAGAGGGTGTTACAGTGTGGGTACACATGTATTCTTCATGGGGCAGGCTTGATGTAACTGCAGGCTGGAGCTTAGTCATTTTTCACTGTCGTCTGCCACAGCTGCTACAGTGCAGCACATGTCTGCCTGAGGAAAGCACCAGCCTCAGTTGAACTGTATACTGCAGCTGAAAAAGGAGCACATTGTTTAACACATATTTGATGTAAGTATTGTATATTTATATAAATACAGTATATCTGTTATGTCATTTTTTTGGCAAATCAATATTAATTTTTTGGTTTTATAAGAAGAAACTTGTATTTCTTAGATAATGCAAGGATGTTGTACTTGTTTAAATGTAAGCAGAAAATGCTTGCTTGTTTGAAAATAAATTAATATACCATTTAACATAACAAAAGGAATTGTTTTGTAAGAAAAATAAAGTCCTGAAACTTGCTCTTTATTGTTTTAGGGTAAAAAAGGCATCAGTAAGAGGCTTTAATGTATCTTATATTGTCTAGGCATGGATGCCTCTGGAGATACTTTTGAATAGAGCTTTCTTGTGCATCATGGTCCAGCAAAAACACTCTATAGCCATGGACAGAGATTCAACCCAAGAAGTGTTTGTGAGACTGGGAGCCGAGGATGTTGATGAGGTATTTAGGCACGACCCATCCAACAAAGACCCCAACTGGTGCAGAACTCCTACTGGGCACATCAAGAGACCCATGAATGCATTTATGGTCTGGTCTCAAATCGAGAGACGGAAGATCATGGAGCAGTGGCCTGACATGCACAATGCAGAGATCTCCAAGCGCCTTGGAAAACGCTGGAAACTCCTGCCAGATTATGAGAAGATACCATTCATCAAGGAGGCAGAGAGGCTGCGTCTAAAACACATGGCTGACTACCCTGACTATAAGTATCGTCCCAGGAAAAAAAGTAAGTGTTCATTGCCTGCCAAAGAAAAGCTCCCACTGAAAGCCAGCAAGTCTTATTCAGGTCGATCAGCCAGCTTCACCAGTAAAGCGTTTAAAATTAAACCAACCTCCTCCCAACAAAAACTGAATTGCAGTGGCAATAAATATAAGAGCTATAATGAGAGCATGAGTGATGATGACACAGTGGATGTAAATCTGGCAAGTCCAGTAACTATGCAAGATGATCAGACCCAGACCACTCTTGTTCTCCAGCATCAGCCTATTACCATTCCCCCCATGAACCAGCAACCTAGACTATCTCAGCTCAGAGTCAAAGTGCCCAGCAGCCTCCAGAGTTCCTCTTCTGACAATGGCTCTCAGGTACTCAGAAAAGTTGTGGTGTCTGAGTTGCAAGAATCTAACTCTGCAAGATCCTCCACACCAACTTCCACCAGCTCTTCCTTTGTGTCATCTGTTTCTTCAGATGAGGAACTGGAAGAGGAAATCTTGCATATCATATCTAATACAAACTTTGAAAACATTCCTATGGACTGCTCAACTCTGGACAAGGACTTTGAAGCATTTCATGCCAACTCAGGATCCCACTTTGACTTTCCAGACTACTGCACTCCTGAGGTGAATGAGATGATTTTTGGGGACTTACTAGTACCAAGTATCTCTGACCTGGTGTTTACCTACTGAGTTTGAGGCCAGGTTGATTATTGTTGGCAGACATATTTGCCAGTGGGAAAACTAGTGGTCTTGATCATGTTAAATCTATGTTTCTGACTCTGGACAGTTCTATTTCCATTATTATATTTCTTTATCGATTCCGTAAGTGCTATTGCTTTTGTTTTCAAGCGTGACACATCTTATTGGCTCAGGAAAAGCCAGCAAAGGGGTTTGCAGATACTTTAAGTATTCAGTCACTTGAGGCTCAGTTTCAGAGAAAAAGCAGACATTCATTACAGACAGCATCATAGCAGGTTGCAAAAAGGTCAAAAGCAGCAAAGGTGTAATTCTTTGTGACAGGAGACAAAGTATTAAAATCAAGTTAGAAATATTCCAGGGTTTTGTCAGAGTATACAACATTTTAATGTCCCTGGACTGCAGGATTGCAGCACAATCAGTGCCAGCCTTTTTTAGCACTCTAAATTTCATGACTGATCATGAGCATTTCTGTTCTACCCAAACAACATATTTTGTGAATAGGAAGCTATGTTAAGTGATCATCTGGTGTGAAGCAAATCTGTAGCACTTGATAAGCATACGGCCTATCACTTGGAGAAAAAACTTGGAGAAACCTGCCAGACAGAAATCACTGCAAACACTGTCAAAACATTGATTTCCTTTTCTTTAATTGATTAGCAGGACTTTCAGTGCCTCACTAATGTTGCAAGACTAGCAATGCAGGTGCGATTTAAAAGCTCCCCTGCACTGTCCATGCATGTCATTGTGTGCCTGGTCAGGCTGAGAATGAAAGATACCTAGAGGAGTTTTTAGGATAGGGTAGGGGGCTGGGGACCTTTCTTCTGGGAGCTGTGCATCTGGCCATGCAGACAACAGTTATTGTGCAGAACATCAAGGAGGGGAAGTGAATGGGTTTGTGATGATGGTGGGGAGGGTATCCAGCCCAAGTCTGTAAATGCATGTGATGTCTGCAGTGTTGCTACAGCTGCCTTGATCAGGGTTAGAAATCTGTGTCTGCCAGCTGGCCCCACTGACTCTCTCAGGGATTGTTTGTCTAGGTCCTAGTGCATCCTTTACATAATTCATTTGTGATAATCCTTGTGTGTAGGTGTACATGACTGTGTGTGTGAGTTTTTCTCTTTTGAAAAGCCAGCTGGGATGACTGAGTGCACTGGTTTCTTGCTGCTTTTAAAATGAGACTCTTTTTCTCAACTAACACCCATGCTCTTACTAATTTCAGCTTGGTGCTATTTTCCTCTCACCATCAGCTATCCCATCAGTTGTTGACACAACAGACAGGTCTTACATGGATAATGTCATTCAATGCCTGCCACCTCTGCGAAGATGCAGAGACATGTGACGCAGGAGCAACAAGCCAAGTAAAAAAGGGTGGCTCAATCAAATGAGCTTGTTTTTAGATTAGCCTCATTTGCTCAGGATGCATAATGACATGTCAACCTGCAGGTCCACTGGGTGTTTTTTTTTTTTTACTGTGGTCCCTACAAAAAACAGCCTGAATGGTTCAAAATCACATAAAATGTATGACCACCACTTTTTCATTAGTTTCACAGTTTAATTTTTCATAGAGTTTCACTATTCTTAGAACTACAGTAGCAATGCAGTATGATTGTTAATTGATGCCACATCCATGATGAAAGGTTATATGTTTTAAAATAATTCAGGTATCCATAGTTGTGAACTGTGAGTGGAACATGATTTGAGGAAATATAAGAGAAACTTCAAGAACAAATGCATGATCAGAGGCCTTCAATTATCCTTATACACAGTCCCCTCCAAAACTACGGGAACAGCAAGGCCAATTCATTTGTGTTTGCTGTAGACTGAAGACATTTGAGTTTGAGATTAAAAGACAAATATGAGTAGAGAGTTTAGAATTTCAGCTTTTATTTCCTGGTGTATATACACGCAGATGTATTAAACAACATAGAACATAGCACATTTTTTATCAGATCACCCAATCTGCAGGCAAGCAAAAATATTGGAACAAGTGACTCACAGGTGCCTGTTAGATTGATTGTTTAAACAATAGCTCTGAATGTCTGGTTTTAGCCTTCAGTTTCACCTGTGAAGACTGCACTTCTTGTTAAAAAAGATAAGCCAACATGAAAATCAGAGAGCTGTCTCTGGGAGAAAAGCAAGCCATTTTGAAGCTGAGAAAAGAAGCAAAATCTATCAGAGGCATTGCACAAACATTGGGCATAGCTAATGCAACAATTTGGAATGTCCTGAAAAAGAAAGAAACCACTGGTGTACCAACAACTAGACATCGAGCAGGTCAGCCAGTGAAAACAACAGCTGATGACAGAAACATTACAAGAGCTGTGAAGAAAAACCCAAAAACAAGAGTCACTGACCTCACCAACAACCTCCACAGGGCAGGGCTGAAGGTATCACAATCAAACATTCAAAGAAGACCTTGAGAGCAGAAATATAGAGGCCATACCAAAAGATGCAAACCATTCATCAACAGTAAGAATCAGAAAGCCAGATTGGAATTTGCAAAGAAATACAGAGATGAGCCACAAAAGGTCTGGAACCAAGATTAGCCTCTACCAAAGTGATGAAAAAGCCAAACTGTGGAGAAAGAAAGGATCTGCTCATGATCCAAAACATACAAGCTCATCTGTGAAACATGGTGGAGGTAGTGTCATGGCTTGGGCTTACATGGCTGCTTCTGGAACAAGCTCGCTAATTTTTATTGATGATGTAACTCATGCTAGTAGCAGCAGAATTAATTCAGAAGTTTACAGGAACATTTTGTCTGCCAATTTGCAGAGAAATGCATCCAAATTAATCAGGAGGAACTTTATCAAGCAGCAAGACAATGATCCAAAACACACTGCCAACTCAACAAACAACTTTATTAGGGGGAAAAAGTGGAAGATTTTAGACTGGCCAAGTCAATCCCCAGACCTTAACCCAACTGAGCATGCGTTTCACCCCCTGAAGAGGAGACTGAAGGGAGAAGCCCCCAAAACTAACAACAACTGAAAAAGGCTGTAGTAAAAGACTGGCAAAGCATCATAAAAGAAGAAACCAATAATTTGGTGATGTCACTGAGTCGCACGCTTGATGCAGTCATTGGAAGCAAGGGATATGCAATTAAAATATTAAGTGTTATTTACTTTAATTTACTTCAAGACTTCTCTGTTCCTATACTTTTGCTCGCCTAAAAATTGAGTGGTCTGATATAAAAGGTTCAATGGTTTATCTTGTTTAACACAACTAGATGTAAATACCAGGAAATAAAAGCTGAAATCTTAAACTCTCGTCTTATATCCATCTTTTTGTCTCAAACCCAAATGAATTTTTTTGCCATTCCAATAGTTTCAGAGGGGACTGTAGCTATATTTTGTCCACTACATGCTGTAGAATAGAACAAGGCAGAACAATCTGTCTTTGATACATGTACAATAAGGAAAGATTTAGGCATGGCATCTGTGATATGATCAAAATGTTAGAAATAATGCTGGAATCTGAATTATGTAAAATACTGTGTACATGATTAATTGATTAATCGTGATATGCACTGGTGGATTAAGCATGAATGCAAAGGCATTGGTGAAGCAAAATGCTAACTGGTTGTATGAAACTGAATCCATACTTTACCTGAAAAAAGCAAATGTGACTTAGAAAGGGTTTTGTGGCTACAACTATCAGGGAAAATGTTCAGCTGTTTCCTTCTACACAAATTCTGCACATTTATGAGTGCCTCAAAGTTTATATAATTCAGTGGTATGAGCAGGGATAGTTGCATAAACATACTTTCAAACAAATATGCCAGTCAAACATATATGCATGCATATGTAATATACACAATACACACTGAAAAAATACAAAACTATCAAACACCAGCAATCAAAATAAACTCAGGACTGTTATCATCATTTCACCGTAGAACTGCACTGTCCCTGTTTTGATTTCAGCCATTACTAATATGTTAATATGAAGGACATTCACAATCATAGATTCATTTGAATTCGTAGATTCAAAATGTAATTTGCAAAAGTGACAAATTTTCAAATATGAACTCTTTGAAATATTAAATATTCCAAAAGGCATGGTTCAGTTTTTTTAGGCTGTAAAATTTTTCAACTGTAAATAAAACATTTATTTAATCATTAACAAAATGTTTTAATTTTTTTAATCATTGACAAAATGATCTTTGTAGTAACTTTAAAAATGTCTCTGGATTATTTAGTCAAACACTGAACAATTTAATATATTATTTTACAATATTTCTGATTTGTTTATTTATTCAGCATTTTAGCAACAGTGTCAGAAAATGGTCAGACACTTCACAGATGGGCTTGGCAAATTAGTGTCAGAATGATAAATGAAAAAAAAAGAAGCAGTATATAAATGAAGCAGTGTAACAAAAAAAAGCCCATCTGGTCCACACCTCCTACTCTTGGCTAGCTCTCGATGAATAGCATTCTCAGAGACAGAAACACATGGACAATGCTAATTTCACACAGGCTGCAATCAGCTTCAGTCAGACTGTCATAAATGGAGCATGTGGTATGATTCCATATCACAGCATATCAGTCAACCAGAAACTCATTGTGTAAGGATTGTCTGAATGAGCTATATTCCACAGTCTGGTCTCAGAGTCTCACTATGATTTCACTGCGTTATGCCTAATTGGTAGGTATATAATGTGGTTTACTGTTCAATAATCACATAGATTACACCACCACAGATTTGCATTGTTGGTATTCAGAATGCTGAGTAATATAATCTTCCATGGAAAACAATGAGGTCAGTACAGGATGAGCCATGAGTAGATGATATTGTACTTTACCCATCATTTACAGTAACAAACTGAAGTACAATACAACCACAATACCTCATATAACAGTACAAATTGTTTACAGGACTTAAGGTTTCTTCACATCTTTGTTTTCTTTTGAATCTGAGTGTTATTAAATAGGTTTTCTTTTGACTTTGACTGTCATTATGCATGGATGTTTTTCACCCATTCATAGATATCTTGGGTCATTAGTGAACCAGCACTTACAGTATTTCTAACACAAATTCTTCTACAAACTTCAGAAATAGTATACAACTCGCAAAGCATTTTATTGACAATAATTAATAACAAATTTGCTTTTATTTTTATGTTTTTTTTGTTACTTATACAATGCATAATGTACAGTGTAAAAATTGACTGTCAATTTTATAGTAATTTGCCGGCAACAGAGCTGCAAATAAAGTATTGTAATATTACAATATTGCAAATAAAATATTTGTATTCTGTAATCCAAAGCCTTACCCACTGAGCCACCATAACATGCATTGAGTTAATGCAATCTTTTATTGTGAATTAATTCAGTGGTGGAGGTGGTTGAATCAATATGAGTTAGTTGAGCTAGTTGTGGTGGCTCAGTGGTTAACGCTTTAAGTTACTGATGAGAAGGTTTGGGTTCAAATCCAAACACAGCCAACCTTCCAGGGTTGGGTCCATGAGCAAGACCCTTAACATTCAACTCTGTTGTATCTTGTAACAATTGTAAATTGCTCTTTTTAAAGAGTCAGCCAAATAAACAAATGTACTTGATTATGTGTTATTTTATACGATGTAATATATTACAGTACTTTACTGTAAGTATGTTTACAGTTGTTTATTGTAACTTTTGTACAGTAAATTACTGGAAAATTTACAGTCAGTTTTTTACAGTGATACTATAAATGAGCTTATGGGTATCTAGTGACCCAAGGTACACATTTAAGGTTTAATAGAACATACAGTATATCCTATTTCTCAAATGCATGTACTTAGTGCTACAATAAGAAACTTACTTTGAAATGGTTCCTCTGATAAGATTAAAGATCATTTTAATTAAAGATCATATTGCCAAGATGCATTGCACATGCCATGTAGTTTCATGTAGCATGATCATTTAAATTTTTTTCCAAATCAAATGACAGACCAATGATATATTGCAAAGTTCAAAAGAATATTTTCATAAAAGCATAAAAATCCAGTTCTACCTTGCAATCACCGCTTGCAGTCAGCTTGACAAAGCATTGATTTTACACCATATCCCGTTTAGTAAACCATATCACCATATTTTTGGCTATGTAAGGGCCTGACAGAGGCTCATTCAACATTTTGATACCCTGAAGGAATATGATATGCTGATTTTCCAAAAATGTGTGATTTACGTGGGCATTTCCAGTAGTTTATATATACCAGCATCAGCTTAATACAGTGACATGCATCCGGTGAAAAAAAGACACATCAACCATCTTTAATTTGAGTGAATCTAACTTTAGCTAGTTCAGCATTCAGTATAATTGCTGCATAACTGACAATAATATCTAGTTCATAAATCAGTTTCCTCAATTTATTGTGTGCTATCTTATTATGTGATAAGAATCTTAGACAAGAAGCTTAGTATATGTTCATTTTTCAGTTGATTAGGTTAACTATCCTCATTTTATGTGTGCAGCTGATGTTTTAGTCAGCTACAGAACAGTCCCATGTGTCTGAACATGTATACTGTATGTGGGAAGAAATGAAAGCACTTTGCTGTACATAACAAATGTAGATCTGTACACTGCAGTTTCTTGTTTTAAATAGTTATAAGTTTTGGGCTCATCAATAAACCAAATATTTCAGTGCACAAATGGCCTTACTGCATTCTTCTGTACATACATATATGGAAATAAAGAGCTGAAGTGGCTGATGATAATATATGGTAACACAGTAATACGCCATGTTTACTGACACTCGATATAGAACTATTCATTTAAAGAATTATAGTTAAAAGTAGTTTAAAGTGATTTATGTTGGTCTGCCATGCACTGTGTACCTGGCTTTTACTGTTGGCGGCTCCCAGATCTGCATCTCTGACGCTGAGTTTCAGAAAGGATGCAGATGTTCTTGTGGTCTGGGTGCACAGGTTTGAGAAACTGTTGCAATCATATATGTCTGTGAGAGTACACAGACATGCATATACACAGACACACACCACATATGAACATGTGAAAAGTAGTACTTACTCAGACCTAGAACTCGCAGGTATATGGAAGCAATAGGTTGAATGTCAGAAAACAATGTAAATAAATTACTAAATAAATAGATTACTTGAAAATAAAGGTTATGAATAATTTTAATATATAAATCCAACTGGAGTTTAAAAGTAAACATTGTTTAAAACAACAAAATACACTTGTTCTTATGTACAGACAGGTGACAAAGGAAAAATCTGGAAAAACCTGTATAACTGAGTGGAGAAACATAACTGGTGCAGATGTTCCCAGGCAGGTGCACTACATGAAACATTTAAGCAGCTAAAATTCTACTATGCTCTACGTCATGTATAAAATACTGAGTTGACCCAGTTGACTCGATTTTTGGTTCAAGATGACATGAGGAACAGTGTCTTGAGTAACTTTGAAAGAAGGGTTCATTTTTGCCACACAACAAATATACACTGCAATGGTTTAGGGCCAAACGTAGAAAGAGTATTGTTATAGTATCTGGCCCAGAGCTGTGCAGCTCCAAATGTTATTTTAATTTCTAAACTCAAATCTATGAAGCCCAAGTATTAAAAGTTATGGTTTAATAAAAACATCACAGGAAGACCCAGATAAGGAACAACACCACTGCCTTCAGATATATTACAATTCAAGTCACATTGAGTTCTTTGCAGTGTTCTTTCATTCAGATGCTTCTCCCAACTGAGAAGCATCGGTGGTGATGGATGTACCAAAGAGCAAATGAAAGGGGGAATGTCTACACCATTATTTCTCACTGAGGTTTTTTATCTGACTTGTTCATAAACCCAAGTCATGTCAGTGAAATTATAGTTCCTTCTTCTCTTGAGATATATTCTATAGCAGTTATAAAATGGAAACAGTAGTTCCCTTTCTACAACCAGTGCCTCACAATGGCAACCCAAGGGTAGTACATTACAAGACACTTGGGCTTTCTAAACCAGTGAAGTTTGGTGAAATGCTCTATAATTTCCACAATCACCTCCTTGAATTTAATCAAACTTCCTCAAACTAGGTAATGCTGCGATGGGAGATACAGTACGTAACTCTCACTTGACCTTTTGAAGATAGCAGAATATTTCTACTAGGTGATAATATACCCTTATACATATCACTAGACATCAAATTGAGTTTTTCTCTTTCTTTGCCTAGGTACCTATAACAACTGTCAGTCAAGAGATCCAAGATGGCAGTGCAGCAATAGCATGCAGCAGCCGTTCTGGATCCAAAATAGTGCTTCTGATTCACAACTGTGCAGCAATGCACAGCTTGAACAATATCATCAAATTTGCTGATGACGTCAACGTGGTAGGTCTTATCAACAAGAACGATGAGTCAGCATACAGACAGGAGGTGCAGCGGCTAATGGACTGTCTCTGAACATGGACAAAACAAAAGAGCTGGCTGTTGACTTGCTGTCTGGATGAGCACGTAGAGTATGGTGCGACCACTCTCTGCTGAACGTTGACAGTTCCTCCATGGAGATCGTCAAGAGCACCAAATTCCTTGGTGTTCACCTGGCGGAGAACCTGACTTGGTCCCTCAACACCAGTTCCATAGCCAAGAAAGCCACAAAAGGGAGAGATATTTCTGATCACCAGATACTGAAGTCATCATCCTAGTAAAGGTACAGGCCTACAGTTGTAGTAAAAGTTGTGTATTTATGATCATCCTTACGTATGGGTATATAATAAAACCCTGAGTTAAGGTCTATGGTGATAAAGTAGCAATTATCCCCCTGGAAGGCAAGGGCATCACCCTGACTGTGGAGTTGGTATGCTTTTCTGTTCTTTGATTTAGCCATCTAAAATGAGTACATATCAAAATCATTCATCTGATGACTCACATACAAGAACAAGGGGTGATACCCACTCTCTCTGATTTCTGAATAAGACCTCGCTCCTTCATTTCGTCAAGGGTCTGCTTTCGTTTCTGATATTGGGACAGAGGGACCCTTTCTATCCTTCAGTCTGATCCTGTGAACCACATTTTTTAGCTTCTCCAGTCCAGTCTATCACATGAAAAAAAATCATTTTATACCTTATAACAAGGTCAGCCAGCTTTTCACAAGACAGGATATCAACCTCCTTTAAGCCTATATTTGTGTCTTCAGATATCTTGACCTGGCACTAACCTCCTTCAAAATCAGCTTCAAAGGGACTTTGTCTGGGTGTTGCTGACATGTACAATTTCCATACTGTTATGCCAAACAGGGGAGGACATGGGCAATCTTAGCTTTGTACTTCAATACAACAGGGTGACTAAGCAAGTTAATTATTGTACCTTTAATGGGATAT
Organism: Pangasianodon hypophthalmus; assembly: GCF_027358585.1. Taxonomy (NCBI): domain Eukaryota; kingdom Metazoa; phylum Chordata; class Actinopteri; order Siluriformes; family Pangasiidae; genus Pangasianodon; species Pangasianodon hypophthalmus. Next base: position 8,675,407 of record NC_069729.1, on the reverse strand, counting down.
ATCTTTCAACCCAAAGATGTTCTTCGGTGCAGATCTTGATGTTGTTGGTAGGTACTATGGAAAAACATCACACTTTGATTCAAAATGATGACAAAAAAATGAGGAGACCCCACATGACTTTTACTTAACCATTTATTTAACAAAATAGAATTAAAATAAAAAATATAATGATACATGTAAATCAGTAGCATCAACAGCATGGTGTGTACTGTGCATGGATGAGTGGAAAACAATGAGAGAAACTTACTGAGTCCACCAGATTATATAGCTGAGCAGACCAGCCCACCCAGGTGATATACATTTGACTTAACTTTTACCAAACCCCACAAAGGACCAGACAGCCCGAAAACCAGAAAATAGAAGGCTGTCACACCCTTACCATAAGAGTGGGGTTCACCACGAAATCTTTCATCACATCCCTTTGTCCTGGTACCCCCAAGACCCAGCAACCTCAGTACCAAAGGAAGCAATTTAAGAGTAAAGGGAACACAGGACAGAAAAGACTTAGAGTAATCAGAAAAGTTAAACTATGGCAAGAATGTGCAAGCGAGGGCATCAGCAGCTACATTGCCCCTGATGTGTCTCATATCCAAGTGATAAGGCTGCAAGTGCCCATCTCAGCAACCTTTGGTTGGGATTTTGAAGAGACTGCAGAAAAGTTAACAGATTATGATTGGTGTATACAACAACCAGAGCACTGTATCTGACGTAAACATCAAAATGTTGGAGGGCCCAAATGAGTGCAAGAGCTTCTTTTCAATTCAATTCAATTCAATTTTATATGTATTGCGCTTTTAACAATCGACATTGTCACAAAGGAGCTTTACAGAAATAAATAGATTCAAATTAAATTAAACCAAAATAAATTGTAAATATGTCAATTTATCCCCAATGAGCAAGCCAGCGGCGACAATGGAAAGGAAAACTCCCTAAGACAATATGAGGAAGAAACCTTGAGAAGAACCAGACTCAAAAGGTAACCCATCCTCATCTGGATGCTAACAGATAGTGCAATTATAAATAAATCCCTTCTATAACTGTGTACTATATGGTCAAACAGTGCAATTATGCAACCAGTAAATTCATCACAGTTTTTACAGGAAGTCTGGTTTGTTAAACCTATCCACTGTCCACTGATGAAGCCCTGAGTACAAAGCTGCTCGTGGCAACCGCAGCCCCAAAGCCACCACAGCAATTGCAGTCCCAAGCCATCACAGTACAACTGCCCATATGAGATCCCCAAGCCATCTCCACGGCCCCAAGTGGCACCATCCCCAGCAATCCCACTGATCTTCAGGCAATCTATGTGGGGCCACCCCCAGCAGCAACAAGCAAACTCAACCGATGGGATCTCCCACCAGAAGTAGGGCAGCAGGATGGATCAGGCAGTTCCGGAGAGCAGAAGGGGACCCTCCAGAGCTGCTCTTTTACCTAAGAAAAAGCTATTCACAAAAGACTTCACTAAACAAATATGTTTTCAGCCTATATTTAAACACTGAGACTGTGTCTGAGCCCCGAACACTAACTGGAAAGCTGTTCCATAACTGTGGGGCTTTGTAAGAGAAAGCTCTATCCCCTGCTGCAGCCTTCACTATTCGAGGTACCAACAAATAGCCTGCACCTTTTGATTGAAGTAGGGGTGGCAGATCATAAAAGACCAAAAGTTCACTCAGATACTGTGGCACGGGACCATTCAGTGCTCTATAGGTCAATAGTAGTATTTTATAATCAATACTAAATTTGATTAGGAGCCAATGCAGTGTGGATAAGATAGGGGTGGTGTGGTCTATTAAGGACTCTCACTACTGCATTCTGGACTACCTGGAGCTTGTTTATGCATCTACTGTAACATCCAGACAGCAAACATTACAATAATCCAACCTAGAGGTAACAAAAGCATGAACTAATTTTTCTGCATCGTGTAGTGACAATATATTTCTTATCTTAGCAATATTTCTGAGATGAAAGAAAGCTATCCTAGTAATATTATCTGTATGAGCTTCAAATGACTGTAGAGGTTTACAGACCTGAAGGGGTCAAGGGAGCAAACTTCTTGAGCTCTTTTAGAAAGAGGAACTTGCTAATAACCTTTCAGGAGGTCAAACTTGCTGACAAATTTAGCTGCCCCAACTTGGTCAACACAATTCTCCATTCTGGGAAGAGGATATGTATCTGGCTTTGTAACAGCATTTACTTTACAGAAGTCAGTACAAGGCCTGAAGGTGGAATCAGTTTTTTTTAACCAACAGACACAGAGAAGACCAGGCAGAGGAAGAGGGCTTAGCCATGCCATGTTCCAGCATTTAATCTACCTCAGATTCTAATATTTCTTGTTTATAAGGAGAAAGCCAGGAAAAACGTTGCTTAATGGGCTGAGCAACCCCAATGTTCACATCATGCTCTATTAAATGAGTATGAGATTATGTATATGAAAACAGACAAATAAGACTGAATGATGTCATTTAATTGCTTACATTTAATCTCATCAAAATGTCCCAAAAATTCTTAAGGCGAGGTTGTAGTATCCCATCTCCCAGCACACCTCCTTCCTCCGGAAATATTGTTGCTACCTGGCATAAACTGGAGTTTACAGTGCTGGCCACATCTGTGGGCTCACCTAAATTCAAAGAAATTTCAGAAGACACACCACAAGTATGATATGGCTAGATAGATTTTCTGTAGTTGGGCATCTCAATCAAATAATTTTGTTCTGAAGCCTGCATAACAACAGAGCAAGGACCAAAAAACTTAGCCTGAAATGGCAATTGCACAACACCAAAACCTGATCACCTGGAATGTATTGGTGTCGTTCAACTTTTCGGTCATATAGTTGTTTTTTTTATCTTTTTTTTCTGAGAAATTTCTAGGTTTTCCTTAGCAAACTCACCTGCAGCATAATTTCTGCCTAAACCCATTGACATAGGTTATTAAATTTTGTGGTGGTTCCTAGGATTTCCACTGGTCCTGAATTACAGCCAAAGGACCACACACTGTATGCGCAAACACAAGATCAGGACTGAACCCTGTGCTTTCCTGCACAACTTCTCTGGCTGCCAAAAGGAGCCATGCCAAGGCCTTCCTCCCAATGCTGATGAAATCACCCCAATGCACACTGGCTTTGAGAATGATACACTGAGGATTTGTTATGTTTCAATGTGAAGTTGTTGGAGGACCTGTCCAAATGATTTAGATGTAAATTTGGAGCCTTGATCACACTGTATTATTTTGGGGATACCAAACACAGAAATTAATTGGCTAAGAACTCTGACCACTGATTTGGCAGAGATTGTGCGCAGTGGGTAAGCAGCTGGATATCTGGTCGATTGACACATTACAGTCAATGAATACAGACAACCAGATTTAAAACAACGCAAAGAACCAAAACAGTCAATAATTAAATGTTCAATGGCTGATTTGTGGTAGGTATGGGAGCAGGTGGAATAGTTTGATTAAGTTTACCTGTTAATTGACAAGTATGACATGTCTTGACATAAGTGGATATGTCACATTTTAAATGTGGCCAAAAAATGTACATTATCATGAGCTGTATTAATGACCAGGTACATTATTATGAGCTGTATTATTCACAGACTGTCTGTATTTAAAAGGTAACACAATCTGTTCCACTCAGCCACATCTCCCCCCTGAGGGACCCACCTCCTCATCAACAAACCATTGTGGAGAAAATAAAAGAATTTAAAATTTTACATTAGATTTGGTTTCAGCCCATATACATCCTCCTGCCAAATCATTTCCTAGGATGACATCAACACAATCCACCGAAAATTCTGGATGCACACCAACCTCCCCATTCCTTTCTACCAAACTACAAGGCAAATGTACCTAATGGACAGGCACAAAGATGGTACTTAAACCCATGTCTCTATTCGGAACACGACTTCTGTGTCTGACTGTGGCAAAAAAGTTAGGACTGACTCCCTGACAAAGGTTTTTAAAGCATCAGTGTCTCTCAAAATTTTTATAGGAACTTTACATTGTCAATTAAAGATAGAAACCCTTCAGATAGAAATGGAGCATAGCCTGAACTAATTTCATCTGCACACATGGTTTTAGCTTGCTTTTGAAAGGGAGAGACCACATAGAAAAGCCTGTCATTTTATTTGCCTTTGAGTTGCTAACAGGAACTACTAACACAGCAGATTTAGTAGGTGAAACACTAGACTGCTTTTTTAACTTTAAAGTTGGACACACATTCTTCCAATGACCCCTTCGCTGGCGATAATGACCAATTCTATTTGGGTCATTCTTCCCAAATCAAATTTGGGTTTTGTTCGCTGCAACAACCTACGAGAACAATTCTAAGTGGCCTGCTTGATTCCTACTTAAGGGCACCATGATTGATCAACTTGTGCTCAGCAGTCTCAATTACAGTGCAAGCTATTAACCCAGGATCTAATAAAGCTCTTGACTTCAACTGACCCTTGCACCACAGCTGGAACATAGAAAAGACATCTGCATTCACCTGAAACTCTTGTTGTGTGGACAGATAATCACATTCTAAGTCGGAGATGTCTATCACTAGTAATGACCAGTCAAGGTCTCGTGGGAGATGAAGAGAACCTGGACAAGGTCCAGTCATGGCCTACCCCCGGGACTGTCACAGAGGTGAGAGCGTTTGTTGGTCTGTGCCCCTATTATAGGAGCTTTGTCAAGAATTTTGCTATAATTGCTGCACCCCTTCATGCTCTAACCCAAAAAGGTGCTGTCTTCATGTGGTCAAGTGAATGCGAGGATGTTTTTCAATCACTGAAGCATGCCCTCACTAGTCCTCCCATTGGAGCGCACCCTATATTCACACAGCCTTTTCTACTATACACTGATGCTTCTCATGACTATATAGGTTCAGTGCTTGCTCAGATGCAGGAAGGGAAGGAACGCATAATTGCTTATGCCAGTCACACTTTGACTCCTTCTGAAAAGAAATGGTCAACTTATGACCATGAGCTTTGGGCTGTGGTGTGGTCTGTCTGACATTTCAGACATTTCTTGTCAGGGACCCCTTCAAAATTATTACTGACCACAAACCCTTGTTGAATCTGAAAAGGGCCTCAGCTGATAATGATCCAATCGGTAGAAGAGCACATTGGATACTTGAAATGGATGTGTATGACTTTACCATTCTTCACAGGGAAGGGAAGCAGCATAGTAATGCTGATTCATTGTCGCGGTGTCCTAGCTTGCCTGTGAAAGAAACAAAAGCAGTGCAGTGTGTAATTTCCAGCCATACCACTGCTGAAGGGTCTCCTCTTCTGCTGAAGCACTGAATGTTTGTGGAGTTCTTCCTGACACAAGTCCGACTCTGTCAGTTGATTTGGCTGAATTACAAGCTCAGCAAAAGGCCGACTTTTGTCTTAGTACAGTCTTGGACTGGAAAGAAAATGGTAATCACAGGCCCCCATTAGGCAGACTCAAACGTTCCCCTGCTACACTGAGGAAACTCTGGCATGAATTTCCCAATTTGTCAGTCCAAGAGGGTATACTGTGTCACAGAGTGACATCATCTCCTCATAGCCCTCCTGATAACCAAGTAGTCTTGCCTGAGGTACTCATTCTAACAGCTTTTAAGTGTTTTTCATGGGGAGAAGTTTAGTGGTCATTTGAGTGCTGAGGTTACCTTGTTGAGAGCAAGGAAAATATGCTATTGGCCTTACATGTCCCGTGATATCCAGAAATTCTGTGCTGAATGTTTATCCTGTCAGTCCTGTACTTCTACCACTCCTCATGAAAGGGCTCCATTGCAGTCGATTAATTCAGAAAGACCATTCCAAAGAATTGCTGCTGACATCACTGAGCTACCTGTTACTTCACTTGAGAATAGGTATGTTGTGGTTGTGATGGACTATTTTACCCTCTTTGTCAATCTGTACCCCCTTATAGACCAGCGTGCTACAATTTTTGCACAGTGCATTTTTGAGCATTACATTAAACAGCATGGGATCCCTGAGGTAATTCATACAGACCAAGGTAAATAGTTTGAGTCCGATTTGTTTAAACATCTGTGCAGTCAACTTGGTATTGTGAAAACCCGTACCTCTCCCTACCACGCCCAGTGTGATGGTATGGTCGAGAGACTGAATCGAACATTGAAAGACCAACTTTCTAAGTACATTTGTGAAAGTGGGAGTGAACGGGATACATATCTGCCTCAAGTGGAACTGGCCTATAACTCCAGTGTTCATTCCAGCACTGAGTTCTCTCCTTTCTTTTCTGGCAGAGAACCTTGACTACCTGCCAATATCCTTTTCAACTGTAGTCCTGCTATCACTTCCTGTACACCAGGCACCCCTGCAGACTATGCTCATGATGTGACCACACGTTTGTCCTGTGCTTTCAGAGATGCTGCTGCACAGTCCACTGCAGCTAAACTTAATCAGAAATGACAGTATGACAAAGACATTTTTAAACCCAAATAAGGAGGGAAGGTGTTTTTGGATGACCCAGGTGGCTATGTGTTTTTGGATGACCCAGCTCAGAAGCAGAATAAGCTGGCTCCTAAATGGAAAGGGCCATACAAAATTCTGAGGAGAATGGACAAGGATGACAGCCCTGATGTAACTTATGACATTACAGATCCAAAAAATCCAGTCAAGAAGGTGGGTGGTTCATCACATTCGCCTAAAGCCTTACAGGGGCTCCTTGTGGAATTTAACTGCCAGTTCCTCTATGGTATCAGCGCCTCCTATTGCAGTTTTCCTCACTGCATTTTCAGGAGCATTACCTTTTCGACCTCCTATTCCACCTTATGTGCCTAACCAACCTGCAAAGTAGATTGCTCGTGGGGCAAGAACTGAACGTTCACCTCAAACTCTTTCTTTGTCTCAGCCAGAATCTGTGCCACAACTTAGTGTTTCCCTTACAGCCTCTCAGGCCCTTGGGAGGGCCATAATGCCTTCAGTGGGCCCACCTCAACGGACCTGTAGTGGCCGCATGGTTAGGAAACCTGAAAAGTTTAAAGATTTTGTTTGTTGATGAGTTATGCACATATTGGTTGTCTGCGCACTTTATTTTAACTGTACTGTATAATGCACATAACTGGAGGTTTCTTTGAAAAGCAGGGGAAGACTGTAACCTTAAATTTATCAATTCATCATTGTATTATTTAGTTATTTGTTAATTCATTATTATTATTTAATTTTACAAAAGGAGAAACATGTTAAAACACTGAAAGTCTGTTTAGAAATGTTTTTCATACATTTGCATTTGTCTTGTGCAAAGTTTATATATATATTAGTAAGAAAGTTATTTTGTGCCCCTGCCCCCTTAAGGCAGAGCGTGCTTGGGGGAAGAGGGAAAGAGTTGAGTGAGTTGTATGACTTAGGCAGCTGTTCATGCTGTTGTGCCAATGCTTCTGATTAAAGTAAGAAATGTGAATTATCACCATTGTAAACCGTGTTTTATTTTTGTTACCCACGGTGAAGAGACTGGAGTGTTCACCAGTACGGCATCAGGAAATAACGGTTACAAAAATTTTAACTTTATAAATTTATCCCTAATGAGCAAGCCAGAGGTAATGGTGGCAAGGGAAAGTCCCTGAGTCGACATGAGGAAGAAACCTTGAGACTCAAAAAGGAGCCCATCCTCATCTTGGTGACACTGGATAGTGTGATAATAAATAATTTCCCTTTTATAACTGTACACTATAGAGCCAAAACATGCTAATTGTGTTAACAGGAACTTGAGTATGAGCATCATTAGAGTTAACTTTGTCTACCATATCAAACTGAAGTTATTAACTGATCAATGATGGAGACTTGAGTGTAAACTGTTCTTAGCAATTGCAGTCTTTAGGCTATCCAAGGAAGAACATCCACAGCCATCTTTAGGGTGTCTGTGTGGTAACATCCAGAATAATCTCATGGTGATCTTTACACTATACATGCAGGGCCATCCTCAGCAGCAGAGAGTGATTTTCAGGTGACAAAAGCTCCAAATAGAAATGGGGCATCAGGATGGATCAGGCTGGTCCGGAGGGCAGAAGGAGTTAGGATTACTGGTTACTACGGATTAGCATGTGTAGCTTGACAGAGAGGGAGAGAGAGAGAGAGAGTGAAAACACAGATTATTAGGTATGTTCTTTTACTCTAATAGTTTAAGAGGATATACATTGTGCGCAGAGTGCAAGTAGGGACTCTGGCAAAGACTAGCTATGACAGATAAATAAAAGAGAGAGCCAGAACGTAAGACAGACATGAGGGTGCCCTGGGACATAAAGAGAGCAGCCATTCCACTGTCAACAAACCTCAGTGAATGCGTGAGATTGGATGGGTGTGTGTGTGTGTGTGTGTCGGGTGTCGACAGCATCCATAAAACCCAGTTTACCAAAACAGTCTAGGCCCATCAACCCTCCAGATCTGTGCCTTTACCTAAGAGAAAGCTTATTAACAAAAGGCTTGACTAAACAAATATGTTTTCAGGCTACACTGAGACAGTCTGAGTCCCAAAAACTAATTGGAAGGCTGTTCCATAACTGTGGGGCTTTGTAAGAGAAAGCTCTGCCCCCTGCTTTTGCCTTCATTATTTGAGGTACCAACAAAGACCCTGCACCTTTCCATCGAAGCTGGTGTGGCCGATCATAAAAGACCAGATAAATAAATATGTCCAGGACCATTTACTAATTACTGTAACTTTTTTTGCCAAACTGTCATGAAGACAGAAGGGTTCTAACACAACTGACTTCATGTAAAGCGGGAAGAAAAGCAAAAGAAGTGGCTACTTTGCTAAGTCTCATTCATAACAAAGTCTATTTTGTCAGTAGTGATCTGTCACCTACAGTATGCACAGTCTTTGTATCTTTGTAGTTTATGACATATAAAGTAAATGAAGTAGAAAAAGTGTAGTTTTGTGATTTCAACAGATTTCTATGGTGTTTATGCTTCACATACGCAAGCAAAAAATAATCCATCAATCCATCTTGTGTACCGCTTGTCCTACACAGGGTGGCAGGGAAGCCTGGAGCCTATCCCAGGGAACTCGGGGCACACACTATGGACAATTTGGTAATGCCAATCAGCCTACAACACGTCTTTGGACTGGGGGAGGAAACCAGTGTACACAGAGGAAACCCCTGAAGCACGGGATGTCCATGGAAACTCCATGCACACAGGGCGGAGGCGGAATTCGAACCCCCAACCCTGGAGGTGCAAGCAAGCCAAATGTGCTAATCACTAATTAATTAATTAATTAATTAATTAGAATTGAATGAAGTGTTTACATGACGTTTCCGGGTGTGCTTTGGCTTTTAGTAAGCAGGGGCATCACAGAACATTAAGTTTCCCTGGTTTAAATAGCGGTTTAAAAGCGTGCACTTGTGTGTTCATGCACATGTGTGTTCATGCACAGACTACTAGGCTTGTTCTTTAAAACATTAGAGAGTTGATTTTAAATGAATTTAGCAACATTAGTTATCTTGGATCGATTAGGGTTGCAGTGTATAAGATTGGGTTTTGTTTCACTTCAGAAAAGCATTTCTGTACAGCTGTTAAAGTATGTTTTTGTTGTTTTTTTTTATTTTGTCGGAATCCCTCTTTGTTTAGGACTCAAAGTGGCTGATCATCAAGGACAACAAACTGGGTAGAAGCTGTTATTTTCACTCAACTTACTTTATCTGTAGACATTTTTTCTCTCCTAACCAGTGTTTGCTGCTGTGTGCCCCTAGCAATGAGCTCCTTGAGTTTTATGTTCGAGATGTTACTAGGTTACTTGTAGGAAGATGTTGTAGCTCTGATTTTCACAGAGCACAGTTTGCAGTCGCTTTGCTTTGATCATTAGTCGTGTATATGTCCAAATTGTTGCATTTTTTGTCATCTGTTCATTATCATGACCACATGCATTAGCTGTACGTCACATTACAGTATCACCTGGTATGGGATGTTGGTATCAGGGCATTTTTTATGAATATGAGTATGAGTAAATGAGCACAGTGTTGGGCCAATACCAGTATCAGTATTGATGCATCCCTCATTTCAACCAGTACAGGCTGCGGGTGGGTCCATTTGGAGTCTAATTGGTTGTGCTTCCAGTACCTTATACTGGAAAACTGGTCTGAAGTCACAATCTGATGATGGAGTTTAGCTAAAAACCTATGTCCAATAAAAGGGGAAAAATTTCTTTAAATGGCACTAAGCTGTGAAGATTTTGGAGAATCCCTATAATTCACAATACCTCACTTTCAGAAGGACTATTCAAGAGGATTTGCCAATACCAGGGACCTTCTGATAACTCTTTTCTAATGGTTGGTGAACAAAATGGAGGAACTTCTGTATCCCGAGATTTATCCTGAAATTTCTTGTATAAAGTCAGCAAAAGACAGTAAAAGAATTAGCTGAGTGCTAAAGTGCTGCATCAGACCGGTTTCATCTGTACACAGATCAATTACAGTTTACTAATTGCTGCACTTCAGTTATGCTATGACAAGCAGGCAGTTGGACAGTTGGGCTTGGAGAGGTGTATATACACTGGTAATGAAGTGAAGGAGTGAGAGAGATATATGACATCAAGAAAGAGAGAAAGCAGATAAAATTGAGAGAGTTGTACAGAACAACAGGCAAGTAGATTCAGACAGAATCAGACAGATACAACCAGATAAAGCTAACAAAGAAAGTTAGTGACAGACACATGCTTGGATTGACTGTGTTGAATTCTGAATAAAACAGGGCCCATAAAAATATCCTTTGAGTTTGAATGTTATGCAGTATCACAAAAAAAGAAATGAGGGTCTAGCTTGGACAAGTCAAGTGAGTGTAGAGTGGCAGTCATAGAAGTGATGCCCAAGCCCTCTTAAGCCATTTGAGGATTTGAGGGTCATCATAACAGGCAGACAAACATAGTTGGACTGCTTGTTCCCTATGGCCATGTCTTCTGACAGTTGGACATAAACGCTGTGACATATAGTGCCAGGAGGGGCCTGAAGGGTATAAAGGGTTGGGACAGAAAGATTCTCACGCACATACACACACAGACCTGGAGTAGTACTAGGAGTGAAGACATCTGAAACTTCAGAATCAGAAACTTCATTCCACAGCCTCCTATATGCTTGCCTACTGCTTTGGCATGCTGTATAAGATTAGCCTGTGGTTGTAGAGCAATATAGATACAAGCAACAGCTCAGATGAGGTTAGACAGTTATCTGATGTGACCCTGTTTACACAGAAAGGAAAAAAAGAATGAAAATAGAGATCTCAATCAAAGAGGTAAAAGTAGAAAAGGAACCAGAGAAAATGGAGTGAAGACAGTGCCCTTCCTGTTTCTGTTGCATTTACCTTTCATCTTTTTCCATGTTCTTCTCTAAAGAATAACCTGGTAGTCTCTCTGTGTAAAAGATGGTGAGATGTACATAAGTAATACGTCATGACTACTTCCCCTTTTAGAATGTTGTGAACTGCACCAGTTTTCATTTCCTGGAGAGACATTTTTAGCCTTACCACTCTGCTAGTCACCAAACTAACAGTGTGTGTGTGTGTGAGAGAGAGAGAGAGAGAGAGAGAGAGAGAGAGATTATATACTGAGTCTACAATGTTCATTTTTTAAAAGTTTGTTCTTTATATTGTGGTGGGATTTTCTAAAATAACATTTCATGCAATATCTAAACCTATAATTTTCTTTAGGCTATATAACAGGGAAAGTAAAACATTGCTACAGTATCTCTTTCAAGGAAAATGAACTTTAACAAAAGCCTAAATAATCTTTTAGGTCATGATGACAAACACACTCAATGTTATGTCACAGTAAATTCAGAACCAAAAGAGAGAAAATTGACACTTGACACTCCTAACCAAAAGAAAAAAACAGACAGGGTGTGTTTTTGATTCTTGAGAGAGCTGACTGACGCACAGCCCACACATACACACAGACATGCTCACATCCTCTCCAGCTGGTTGGATGGGTGCTGCTGAAGATATGAGTGACGCTCAGAGAGGTTTGTAGGCCATGGCATATGCTCGCTCACACACACACACACACACACACACACACACACACACACGCGCACGCACACCAGTTTTATGTCTTTCCTTCTTGACTAAATAAGGTTTCACTTACTCAGAATGTTTGACTTACCCTGAATGTTTCACAATAATGAAACATACAGAATAACAAAAGATGACTTGCACATTCATAGTTCATAAGAGTTCATAACAGGCCGGGACCCATACTCAGCCTGCCCTCCTCAGTTCATCCAGCGTTCCCAGTGGAGTTCTCTATAATCCTGTGTATAATACTTGGTTGCTTTACCACATTTACCAAATGTTTTAGACTAAATTACATAAAGTCCAATTTATGCCTATTAAAGAGTTGAGTTTGAGGCTAGTTTAATCCCAGTTTTTTTGCTAATTCAAACTGCCCTGAGAAATAATTACATAGAATCCTTAATGTGTTGGCTTTTTTGATCTCCCAGTAGGGCTGCATAGGATTAACTGGGGAGACACCTAGAGTTAGACAGAGGATTAGCGGTTTAAAATAGAAAGTTAGAATAGAAATAAGCTCCCAATTGGGGCAACAGTCTAATAGTGCTTCTCCACTGAATGGTGGAGTACAGTACAACTCTGTAAATTAACCAAGGCCCTGCATTTTGTCATTGTTTCCACTGTTAAGTGACCCATGCCATGACTAAGTACCCATGCTAAATGATGTTGTCATGCACATACACACATATAAGTGGAGCTTCAAATTCAGAATCAGACACAGCTTCCATTTTAATGTGTTTGTTCCCCACATAGGGAGTAATAGGTTAGCAGCTAGTGATGGGAATTACGTCTCTTTTCAGTGAGTCACAGCACTTAGCTCAGCTCACCAATAAGAGCCATCTCTTTCAAAATTCATTGCCAGATTTTTTAAATCCAAAGTTGTTGGGCTTTCTATCTACCAGCTAACCTTTATAGACAATATTGCTGCAATCTTACAATGGGTACTTGGAAGACTAGTGGTTAGGCCACTATGTGAACCAATGATCTGCTGTGGCGACCTTAACGGGAGCAGCCGAAAGAAGAACAACAACATTGCTGCAATCTTACAATACTGCAGATTCACACAACAGGAACACTTGATGGAATATGCAACACATATCTTGTAGCTTGACTCTTGTATCTATCTGCAGGCCAGCCTACACCACAAAACCGTTTATCCAAAATGCAGTGCCACAGCTGGCCTGCAGTCAACTAAAACACATTTTGCCTTCTCTCATTCTCACTCATCTGTCATCTGTCTCATTGTAGCTGCTTATAATAATATTTGATTTATTTTCATTAATATACAGTGGGGTCCAAAAGTCTGAGAACAAAATGCTTCTGTTCTGCATTCTGTGCTATTTTAATACAAAAGTTTTTAATTCTAATTATATTATTGACAACAACTTGAGTGAAAAGTAGAATCTCTGAAATATTTACATGAATTTCAGTTTCTTTCAGATTTTTTTGGAATGTCCCCTTTTTTGCTTTAATGACAGTGTGCACTCGAGCTGGCATGGACTCCATAAGTTTGTGCAAAACCTTATGATCCATTTTAGATCAAATCCATTGGAGTGTCGTCTGAACACATGCTTCAATAGAAAAGAAAAGGCATAAGGACAATCTGACCTTTTGTACAAAGCATTTAACATATTAAATATTCAATATAAAAATATATTAAAGATATTAAACATTTACTTTCTTTGTTTTAAATATTTCAAAATTCTAAATCCTTCTGTTTATTTCCAACTGAAATTAAAAAAATGATTTTCAATGTGGTGTCAGACTTTCAGACCGCACTGTACATTTTAATTTCTTAATATCTTAATATATGATCATATTTTAGCAAATAACATGATTACCTCTTGTAGAATCTATCAATTTTATCTTACCTTTGTCAAGTCTACGATCAAGAGACACCTTCATGAATATGAATGTAAATATAGATGGTTTACCTCAAGATGCAAACCACAGGTAACACTCAAGAAAAGAAAGGCCCGATTAGACTATGGTTAAAAAAAAAAAAAAAAAAAAGTTCAGAATGATGAGAAGAGAAGAGTATGGAGAAGGAAAGGAAGGCCTCATGATCCAAAGCATACCACATCATGAGGAGGAAGTGTTATGGCATGGGACTTCAGGCAGTCATTGACTGCAAAGGACTTGCATCCAAATATTAAAAATAATCCTAGTATTTATTATTGTTAGTTTGTCCAATTACTTTTGAGCCTGTGAAAATGCAGGAACTCTGTAAAAATTGGCTGTAATTCCTAAACGGTTACTGCAGTATTCTTGTTAAACCCCTTGAATTAAAACTAAAAGTCTACACTTCAATCATATCTTGATTGTTTCATTTCAAATCCATTGTGGTGGTGTACAGAGGAAAAATATGAAAATTATGTCATTTTCCAAATACTTATGGACCTGACTTCAAATTGCCAAAATCTAATTGGGCAAAACATTAAAATATTGTAAAAAAAATAATAATAAATAATAATAATAATAATCGAAATAATTTCCATATATTTCCTAATACAGTCATGTTAATTAAACATTTAATGCAAATCTAATAAGTACTTATAAGTGTATAAGTATAAGAGCTCATTCCAAAAACACATAAACTGCAGCACATGTGGCATTACCTAAGGAAATACATGCTCAACTGACACGGTATGCAGTGATGTAGAGAAGGGGCATGCAAGGCATGGAGCACGAGGGGGCCCCCTGCATTTAGAAGGTAAAATTGTTCTTCATTTTCAGCTGTCTACCATGCCTGCAGGTTTTGGGCCAAAATACACTATATGGCCAAATTTTGAGCGTATTTTAAACATCCCATTCCAGATTCAGTCCTCCCATTGCTGTTTTAACAGCCTCCACTCTTCTGGGAAGACTTTCTGCTAGATTTTGGAATGTGGCTCCTTTAATGTTGCCATAGGTTCTTGGCAGTGTCCCTGGTAAGTTTTTGTCTTGTCCTTTTGTCAACGTTGGAGGGACATCCTCAATAGACCTTGGTGTGATTATCGACTCTAGTCTTTCTTTTGAAGCTCATGCAGATAATATCACTAGAATTGCTTTCTTTCATCTCAGAAATATTGCTAAAATAAGAAATATATTGTCACCACACGATGCAGAAAAATTTGTTCATGCTTTTGTTACCTCTAGGTTGGATTATTGCAATGCCTTACTGTCTGGATGCTCCAGTAGATGCATAAACAAGCTCCAGTTAGTCTAGAATGCAGCAGCAAGAATCCTTACTAGAATCAGAAGATATGACCACATCACCCCTATCTTATCCACACTGCATTGGCTATTGACCTATAAAGCACTAAATGGTCTCGCGCCACAGTACCTGAGTGCATTTTTGGTCTTTTATGATCCGCCACGCCTACTCAGATCAAAAGGTGCAGGCTATTTGTTGGTACCTCGAATAGTGCGTGCTACAGTTGGGGGTAGAGCTTTCTCTTACAAAGCCCCACAGTTATGGAACAGCCTTCCACTTAGTGTTCAGGCTCAGACACAGTCTCAGTGTTTAAGTCTAGGCTGAAAACATATTTGTTTAGTCAAGCCTTTAGTGAATAGTTTTCTTAGGTACAGGGGCAGGTCTGGAGGGTTCACAGGCATAGAGTGTTGTGTTGAACTGGGATGTTTGGATGCTGTTGCCCCCCCACGCTCACACGTTCACTCAGATTTGTCGACGGTGGAGTGGCTGGCTGCCTTATGTCCCAGGGTGCCCTCATGTCTGTGTTAGCTTATGGCTCTCCCTTTTAGTTATGCTGTCATAGCTAGTCCTGCCTGAGTCCCTGCTTGCACTCTGCATGCAAAGTACATTGTCCTTAACCATTAGAGGACAAAAGCTTACCTAACAATCTCTCCCTCTCTCTCCCCCTCACTCTCTGTCAAGCTACACATGCTACTTCTGAGATGCCAGTGATCCTGACCCCTTCTGCTCCTCCTCACTGCCTGACCCATCCTGATGCCCCTTCTGCTCCTCCTCGCTGCTTGACCCATCCTGATGCCCCACTTCTGGTTGGAGTTCTCATCGGTTGAGTTCGTTCGCTGCTGCTGGGGGTGGCCCCATATGGACGGTCTGAAGAACCATTTGGTTTGCTGGGGATGGCGCCACCTGGGGGCTGTGGAGATGGCTTGGGGATCACATATAGGGAGCTGTACTGTAATGGCTTGGGACTGTGATTGCTGTAGTGGCTTTGGGGCTGCAGTTGCCACAAGCACCTTCGTACTCAGGACTCCATCAGTGGACAGTGGATAGATTTTAACCAACCGGACTTCTTGCGAAAACTGGGGTGAATTTACTGGCTGTTCAATTGCACTATTTGTCCATATAGTACACAATAATAGAAGGGATTTATTTATAATTGCACTATCCATTGCACCCAGATGTTCCCTTTTGAGCCTGGTTCCTTATCCACATCCACATATCGTCTCAGGGAGTTTTTCCTTGCCACCGTTGCCTCTGGCTTGCTCATTAGGGATAAATTTACATATTTACAATATTATTTTTTTTAATCCATTTATTTCTGTAAAGCTGCTTTGTGACAATGTCCATTGTTAAAAGTGCTATACAAATTGAATTGAATTGAATTGAATAGGTTAATTCTGGGAACAGTTACGTGCCCGAATAATAAAAGGGTGTGCACACTAATGCAACCATGTTATTTTTCTAAAATTGCTTTTCACTTGAATTCTGTTTATATATGACATTGAAAGTGGAAAAAGATCTGACATGATTTATCTTGGTTTAATTTTTTTTAAATCACAAAAGCCTGCAATTTTAACAGGGGTGTATAGAATTTTTATATTCACCGTATACATTGTACATACCAATTTTTACTGTCTATAGCTGTTTATAAATATAAATAAATATGTCTACTATATCTACTGTCTTACTAACTTTGGATGAACCCTGAGACATGCATAATGAGTAGGGGTGTGTGGGTGTCTGTGTGAGTGTGCGTGTCTGTGTGTGTGTAGTCATGCCTCAGGGCATTATCTAGTGTTACCAGACATCAGACAGACTGGGTTGTCTCAGCACTAAGCACAAGGCCAGATACAAGCTGATTAGGCCCAGCTCGTCTCTCCAATGTGCATGCTGACAGAAGAAATTGGACAAGGTTGCTGAGTTACCATGACAACTAGACATGCAAGCGAAGAGGATTCAAAGCTTCTTTTTTTTTGTAAAAGCTTAGCTTGCTATATGTAGGTAGTGTGAGAGAGATGCAATTAATTCTTATAAGACTCTTATATTGTCTAAATATATGTTTGAGGTCATTGCAAAGATGTTATAATATAATACAGTATCATTTTTTATGCTACATTGCACACTGAATGTGACATATTATGAAAAAAACAAGACAACAAGATGAAAGTATGAACAAGAATGATACTTATTTATCTCACTACGCACCTCCTTTTATTACTTTATAACACCAACACATACTGTGCACTTACTTTGCAGCTATTAATGGCAATGTGGTAACTAAATAAGCTTAATCTATTCTGAGGAAAACAATGTATTGGGTGGTGAAATATCTTTTTATAGTGAATTATAAGATGGAATGTTTGATTTACAATAACAGAAATTGATGAAATATTAATGAAAATCAGTGATGAATGAGTTAAATCCAGGTGATTTTTTTTTTTCTTAATGATGAGGCAAAGTTGCATCCAGATACATTATAGCTTAACATTATAGCTTATCCTGTAGGTAGTAGCCCTTCTTTACTCTTGTTATTAACATTACTGAGAGTTATCCATTTATCCACAGTTTTGTGTCACCTGCACAGCAACTGTTATTGTGTATGAATGTGTTTATGACTTGGATCAGAGCTTTTGGCTATTTCAGTTTGATGTGATATAGAAAGGCAATCTGGATCCAATCTGTCACTAAACCTGATTAATAGCTGCACCATTCATGCATTCTGCCACTCTGCCCAAATCCTCCATTTGTCAAGCTCACTGTCAGTCTAGCGGAAAACTGGGCCACTTTATTCCACACAAACACACACACACATGTTCACAACAAACAGATGCAGAAATGCATATGCCAGGCAATACATATGGAACACATGCACACACACACACATATAAAAACAGGATGTTTTTCCACTCTACATTCCTCTTCTTTGAGTTTCCTAACATCTGATAAATATGCCCCACGTCTCTGTGTCTAAAACCAAAACTAATGTTGTACAGTATACTCATATCACCATGACATGACATTCATATTCGACCTAAATTTGCATCCCAGACAGTGTTCTTTCCTGTCACTGAGGGGTTTCGCAAGCACTGTGCTGGATTCTTCTGAAGCACCCCAAGAGGTTGGCTGCTTTTGTTTGATTAGTCTGACACATTGTTGAAGCTCAAGTGGATTTTTAGTTTAAGCTGTAATGAGCCTGAGCTAGAATGCCGTTTTTCTTCTGCTCCCAGTGAAAAATATACCACATTATTTAAGGGTATTATTGCACTCGTCTGAATGAACACAGGTCTGAAATTAGAAATAGTTGAGGAGAGGGATGTGGAAAGGGACTGGGCCAACAAAATGAGGGATTACACACAACACAGACTGTGCTGTGTGTTAGAAACAAATTTGTCTATATGTATAAATGCTATATCGTAAATAGAAACTCTTCTGGGGGACATGCTGGCTTAGTGGCTAGCATTGTTGCCTTGTACCTCTAGAGTTGGGGGTTCGAGTCTCGCCTCCACCCTGTGTGCGCAGAGCTTGCATGTTCTCCCTGTTCTTCAGTGGTTGCTGGAATCTGTGGAGGCCCAGAACCACGTACTCATGGAACAAAAACAACTGTTCTCTAGGCTCGATGTCATTCTGGACCAACCCCATGGCAAGGTTTGACCAGGGAAATTTTTTGGGGGGGAGGGGGATTCTACCCAGGACAGTGTTGTCTCCCTATCTCCCTACCCCTCAGAGGACATCACTCTGTCTCAAAGCTCTGCTGAGGATGCTCCTCTGTCCATCTACCTTGCAGAAGACATAACTAGGCCACTTGGCTCTGCTATGGACGTCACTGTGCCTTCCTGCTACATCTAGGACTTTGCTACGCCTCCCTACTCCGCCGAGGACGTCGCTCCACTTCCCAGCTCTGCAAAAGACATCGCTCCACTTCCCGGCTCTGCTGAAGATGTTGCTATGCCTCTCTATTCCACTGAGGACATCATTCCGCCTACCTTCTACACTGAGGACATCACTCTGCCTCCCTGTTCCGCTGAGGATGTCTCTTCTGCTCCTCACTTTGTGCTGTATGTCATTTCCCCCCTCTCGCTTCATGGAGGATGTCACTCCCCCTCTGGCTTTGTGGAGGATGTCGCTCTGCCTTCTGGCACTGCAGTGGCCATTGCACCACCCCTTGGCTTCACTGAGGTCGGCACTCTGCCACAATACTCAGCTGAGGATGTCTTCCTGCGTTCTCTGCTAGGAGGTAGCACTGACTTTGTCAGTCAGTGAGCCTCCATCAGTGGATGGATATTTTGCCTGGTGAGCCCCCCTGTGCACTTCAGGTTGCACTTCAGGAGCCACACTTTAGGGGAGGGGAGCGGACAACACTACCCATCAGCCCCTGCACATGACTCCACTGATCACACACACCTGTTCCGGAGTGCACCTAATGAGCACTGTATTTAAGTCCTGGTTTTTGTAGGTTCCTTTGTCTAGTGTTTGTCCTGTGTTACCTACACTCTGTGTGTTGCTCACCTTGTTTTCACAGTTTAAGTTTCATGTCCACAGTTTATGTTTAGACTGCTAGTTTCTGTATTGTTTATGTTTGTTTGTAAATAAACCACTTCCACTTGCATCTGACTCCCAAATGCCTGACACATGAAAGCACACTTACTGTAACTAGCAAGGTTTTAGACATCTAGGCAGATTGCTTTTTTTACCACCACATTTATTAAACTCAACCAACCCAACATAATTTTTGCAAGAAGATAGTATAGAGAATATTGAAAAGTAAATAAAAATATTTCCAGGTTATTTTGGTGAAATATTTCATAATGATGGTTTCTTAAAAAGAGAGGTCATAGTATGTTATAGGCAGAAAAACCCAATTCTGGGCAAAACCTGGCTTTTCATCATTTTTGTCTATTTGGAAAAATTCAGTCACATTGAGAGGTTTTCCCAGACTGCCGTACATATGTTCCTTCATTATCAAGTTTCAGTTATTTTTCTCTTTTAGTCTTCAATGGTATCGTTATCTCTATGGCTTTCACTGTTATTGCATGACAAAATTTTTATACCCCTCTTCAACACTGTGAAATTCCTTTTAGCATGCAATGGACAATGGAATTTGTCAATACTTTCTGTTTTAACTCTTGAGCCTGTATAACTGCGTTATGCCCCGTAAATATGACTGAACAAAGTGTTTACTATTTTAAATCATTAGGCACTCTAATGAGGCATACTTTAACTAGAGCATGTGATTGGGGATGCAAAACCTTTTGAGCCTGTTAATAAAGGCATTTAGACTAAGTTAAATTTATGTTATAATGAGTTTTAATAGAACTAGATGCAATTTTTCAACCAAGTATTTGCACTCAACTGTATTTCTTTGCAGTACAGTGTTCATATACCTTTTGTGTGAAAGTTTGAAGTAAAACAGACATCTACAGACATCTGCAGACATCTAGCAATGACATGAGGCTCTAGAAAGAGATGGCTGTTAATGCGCTCCCTGGAAAGCTAATACAATTATTTTCAGGATATTCAATTACAGAGTACAGAGTTCTACAGAATGGAAGCAAATCTGACACATTTGATGTATTATCTAATAATCTTATCTATAATAAGATTATAAGTACTTTATACATACTGCTTAAGCATGTAATCTCTTACTGAGGAGCAGTGAGACAGTTGTGAGAGCACTGAGGATAAAAACTGAAATAATACACTTCCACCAGAAGGTGGCAGGATAGACAATGTAATAACAGGGTTTTGCAAACTCCTGGGAGTCTGGAACAGAGACAGACAGACAGACAGAAAGAAAGAAAGAAAGAAAGAAAGATTGACAATTATTTATAATGTTTGGGGATACAGTTGTCATATGCTTTAAACAGTTAAAAATCGATATTCTGTGAGACGACTTTGAGAGGACATGCAATACTACAACACCACCACAAGGTGGCAGGATGGACAATGTAAAACTCCTGACAGTCTGGAAAAGACAGAGACAGAGCCAAGAATAGATAGATTATTTATAATGTTTGGGGATACAGTTGTCATATACATTCAACAGTTAAAATCAATAGTCTTTGAGACACAACCCATCATACCCATCATACCCATCATACGGTCATACATACACTGTGGTCAAATAGACGGAAGAGCACGGAAATACTCAACACCCAGCAAATTTGTACCTTTTAATGTTCATTCCATTAGTAACAAATCTCTTCTGCTAAACAGTTTGATTACTGATGGGAACTATGACATGCTTCTGATAATGGAAACTAGGCAACGATCCGGAGACCTTTTGCAGATGAGCACACTAGTCCCTTCAGGGTATATTATTTTTGCTAAACCAAGACAGCACGGAAGAGGTGGCAGGCTAGCCACTATCTGTCACAACACCATGAACATTAAGGACATTGCTTTGCATGATGTAGTGTCTTTTGAATACATGGCCATATAAATCACTGGTCCACCTGCATTACTATTAGTATTGATTTATCGACTCCCAAAATTGTTGCCATGTTTTCTGTCTAAACTCTGTGAGCTGTTTATGTTAGTCTGCTCTGTATTCCCTGCTGTATTTTTGCTTGGTGACTTCAACATACATGTTGACACTGTTTGCACTACTGCTAATTCAAAGATGTAATTGAATGTTTTACTTTTGTGCAACATATTGATTTCTCTACTCATTTACAACTTAGATCATAACTTAGATTTAACAGGTTCTACTGGCTTAGATAATATTTATTTTTATTACTGGATGTCAAGTTAATATCTCTGATCACCTTCTTATTCATCTTACTCTCAGCTTTCCTATCCTTACAAATTCTAATAGAACACTAAATCTATTCTTCTTCTGTTTGTTTGTTTTTTTGGCTCCTATACAGTTGCCACTTTCACAAACCAATTTCTCCAACCCTGATGCCATACTTTTCTGCTATAATCGCCTTATCACTAACTGACCTTGCGCCTGTTAAGACCCAAATTGTCCTGTCCACTCACACCTAAGAACCATGATAAATGCAGGTAGACGCACTTAAAGTCTATATAAAAGCACTGGCCTCACTGTGCACCTCCAAGCCCAAACAAGTATAGGGATGCCCTTAATGCTGTTTGCACCGCATATTTCTCTTCCATCATCAATAGGGGTAGCAATAAGGCAAAAGAAAAAATCCATAAACAAGTGTTTTGGGCCACCTATAGCAGATACCTCTAGCTCTCCAGCCCATTGTGAAGCTTTCCTAAGTTTTTTCAAGGTTAAAATCAAAACAATTTATCAGCATTTCCCTCCCTCCTTCTATTGTAAATTCAGAACAACACCCCAACTCTTCCCTAATTCACTTTTCCCTCACAGATCTCTGTACTCATCTGAAAGTCAAACCCCTCTACCTGACAGCTTGATTACACCCAACTTTCATCCTTAAGGCCTGCTCTTCTGTTATCTCTCAACACATCTCCCGTCTTATTAACAGGTCCCTGGAGACAGATGTTCTTCCATTTTTGTACAAATTGCTAGAAAGAGTTGTTGCCTCCCAACTACAATCTGATTCTTTGAGCTTTTTTAATCAGTAACCATCCTCTTCATAGTACTGAGACTGGTCTTCTAAGAGTCACCAATGATCTTTTTCCCTTCTGCTAATGCTGATGACATAAGTATTCTTATTCTGTGAGACCTCAGTGCAGTTTTCTTCTTTCTCTTCTTTTCATATGTTTATCTTTGGTTAGATCATTCGAAGACATGGTCTTAGCTTCCACTGTTATGCAGATGACACTCAGATTTATCACAGTACAAGGTCCATCACAGCTCTTCCTCCTACCTCCTTAACTGAACTCATTCATAATATAAAATCATGTAAGGAGAGCAACTTCTTTAAATTACACCCTGACAAAACTGAAATCTTTCTCATCACCCCTTAAACTCTTACCTCTAAAACTTCAGATTTCTCAGTCGATAACATGGTTAAACCCTCTACAAATATTTGCAATTTAGGTATAATATTTGCAGTTTAGGTATAATATATATATAATATAATTAAACACTCTTTCATTTGAACCTCATATTAGGTCACTCACAAAAATAAATTTTATCAGTGACTTTGGTCCATGCTTATTTTGAAATATGCTAAAACCCTGGTTCATGCTTTCATAACCTTATACTTAGATTACTGTAATTCCTTATTCTATGGCATCTCTGGTAAAACGCTAAATAGACACCAACACATTCAAATCTCAGCCACTAGAGTTGTCACTCATACAAAATGTTTAGCACACATTACACCCGTACTGTATCAACAACACTGGCTACCTGTTTCACAGAGAAATAAAAACAAAGTCTTACTTCTCATTTACAAAGCACTACATCACCTCGCCCCAGCTTAACTGTCTGAGCTGCTACAGCGCTACACCCCCACTCGGACTCTTAGCTCCACCAATACTGGTTTGCTAGTAGTGCCCAAGACCAGACTGACATCAATTGGGGCAGACTGTTTAGTGCCATAGCCCCCTCCAGGACCTTCGTGACTGCACTTTCTTCTTTAATAAATATTTTTAAAATATTTCTTAAATGTGTGTTAGAAAGGTGCTACAGTCAGGTCCATAAATATTGGGACAGTGACACAGTTTTGGTAATTTTGCCTCTGTACACCACCACAGTGGATTTGAAATGAAGCAGTCAAGATGTGACTGAAGCGTAGACTTTCAGCTTTAATTCAAGGGGTTTAAAAAAAATATTGCCTTAACCGTTTAGGAATTACAGCCATTTTTTACAGAGTTCCTCCATTTTCACAGGCTCAAAAGTAATGGGACAATTGACTGATAAGCAGTTTCATGGCCAGCTGTGGCCTGTTTCCTCCTTATATCATGATAAATTAAGGAGATAAAAGGTCTGGAGCTGATTCCACGTGTTGAATTTGCATTTGGTAGCTGTTCATGGGAACTCTCAATATGCCGTCCAAAGAGGTGTTGATGCAAGTGAAGGAGGCCATCATTAGGCTGAAAAACCAAAACAGACCTATCAGAGAGATAGCAGAAACTTTAGGAGGGCCAAATCAACAATTTGGTACATTCTTAAAAAGAAGGAATGCACTGGCGAGCTCAGCAACACCAAAAGGCCTGGGAGACCACAGAAAACAACTAAAGTGGATGATTGCAGAATTCTTTTCTTATTGAAGAACAACCCCTTCACAACATCTAGCCAAGTCAGGAACACTCTGGAGGAGGTAGGCCTATCATTGTCAAAGTCTACAATCAAGAGCCACCTTCATGAATGTAAATACAGACGGTTTACCTCAAGATGCAAACCGTTGGTAACACTCAAGAACACAAAGGCCAGATTAGACTTTGCTAAAAAACCTCTAAAAAAAAGCCTGACCAGTTCTGATGCAAGATTAACTTGTACCAGAATGATGGGAAGAGAAAAGTATGGAGAAGGAAAGGAAGGGCTCATGATCCAAAGCATACCACATCATCCGTCAAACATGTGGAGGCAGTGTTATGGCATGGGCATGTTTGGCTGCCAATGGAACTGGGTCACTGGGGTTTATTGATGATGTGACTGCTGATAGAAGCAGCAGGATGAATTCTGAAGTGTACAGAGCTATACTTTCTGCTCAGATTCAGTCAAATGCTGCAAAACTGATAGGACAGCGCTTCACAGTACAGATGGATAACAACCCAAAACATACTGTGAAAGCAGCCCAAGAGTTTGGAAATTAAATGTTCTTAAATGGCCGAGTCAGTCACCTGACCTCAACCCAACTGAGCTGCTTTTCACTTACTGAAGACAAATCTGAAGGCAGAATGACCCACAAACAAGCATCAACTGAAGATGGCTGCAGTAAAGACCTGGCAAATCATCTCAAGGGAGGAAGCTCAGCATTTGGTGATGTCCATGGGCTCCAGACTTCAGGTAGTCATTGACTGCAAAGGATTTACCTCCAAGTAATAAAAATAATCCTAATATTTATGATTATATTAGTTTGCCCCATTACTTTTGAGCCTGTGAAAATGGAGGAACTCTGTAAAAAATGGCTGTAATTCCTAAACGGTTAATGCAATATTTTTGTTAAACCCCTTGAATTAAAGCTGAAAGTCTACGCTTCAGTCACATCTTGACTGCTTCATTTCAAATCCACTGTGGTGGTGTACAGAGGCAAAATTACCAAAACTGTGTCACTGTCCCAATATTTATGGACCTGACTGTATATAAATGGCATTATTATTATTAAAATACCTATACTTTCAGTCTAAGCAGCAATCAGAGCAGTCATTAAGCACGTTTTTCCCAACTCCCCTTCCCTATATATACAGCATGTGACTCATGTGAATAGAGTAGCACTGGGGATTCGCCTATGAAGGTAAAACAACATCCACTCCATCAATGACTGATAAACAAAGCAAGAAGCGGAAAAAACAACCTGAGTTTTTTGGCATTTGTACAACCTAGCAGCAGACATGGTTCAGAAGAAGTAGTTGATACTAGAACTGAGACTACACCCTGTCTATAGTGCCATGGGTGTTTGTGACATAGTATATGCAGGCAGCCCTGTCTCCTCTGATGACCAGAGGCACCAGAATACTGCTAAATTTGGATGACTGCCTCCTTTGCACCCCCAACGGAGGTGCAGGCCATTCAGAACATGTCTACCCTTGTCTCTCAATTTACAGTGCTGGGTCTCACAATGAACTCAGAAAAGAGTTGCTTAACACATGAAATAGGCCACACAATTAATTGGGGTGAATCTAGATTCACTGAGAATTGAACTCACTAGTCGGATTCAGCAAAAGCCACTATGTCTGGTACCAGTTTCAGCTGAGGATGCTAGTATTGCTGACTTCAGCTGCAGCAGTAGTTCCTTTGGCATTCTTGAACTAAGAGACTTTCAGAAGTCTGGGGTTGGGCCCCAAATAACACATATCTCAGTGAGAGGGACATAGCTTGTTGACAACGCAAGGCCTTCCTAACGAAAAAAGTCTGCCTGGATTTGGTGCCCCATCAGAGACAGAAAGCTCACCACAGATGCCTCCATCACTGACTGGTGGGCAGTGCCACAGATACACAGGGGTATGTGCCCCCAGTGTGAGAATTCAAAATAAGTGCAGATTAGACTGAATGCATTGTTATGATGGAAATATTGTGGATATGTATAAAATGTTGGAGAACTCTGCTGTCTGCAAGGTGAGCTGAAAAAAATGACCACTCACACACATCCACATACCACATTCTGCATTCTGCCCCAGACCTCTCCTGTCAGGACGAAGCATGCTAATAAGCACTATACAGTTCACCAGATTAAGAAAGATATCCTCTATAGAGCACTGTATGGGTTCATTTAATAATCTATCTATCTATAATTATCATCACTCGGTAGGGTATCACTATGTGGTTGTGAGACATTTCTGTTCATGTTTTCTTCTACATAAAACGTTGTGTTTTGGTTTTGATATGTCATATATTTGGAAAGTCCACATGAAAGTTCAGATCTGTTTTTGAAGCCCAAGTCACTGAAAGTTGTGAGATGTAACTATCTATTCATTAACATATTTTTGCACTGAACGTCATTCTTTATACCAAGGAACAAATCCAAGGCTGTGGTCTCATCTAGTGGGTCACTGGGCTTACCCATTTTAATAATGAAGTGTCTGAACAAAATGATTTCATATGGGTCCTTCTGGCTAGCAGTGTGTCTAGCAGTTTTCCTGGAAATACCTTCTTACATTTAGATACAGTTTGAGAAAGGTGAGAGGATGTTGAACAAGAAGAAGTTTGTCTGGTGTGTGAGGGTGAGTGTGTGTTCACTGCTGTCATTCAGATGAGTAACCATACAGCTTTTTTAACAAAACATACAAAAGGCCTATTATATCATGTGTAGCAGGGAAAGAGAGAGGGGAAGAACGAGTGGAGGAGGGTGAGATGGAATAGAGGGAGGGTAGCCAGCATACTGTGGGCCGAGGGTACACATCCTGTGTCACTCTGTTCTGCTCACATTTCACATGACCTGAGAGGATGTTGAGCAATTAGCCTGCCCTGCAGACGTACATACACATACACACACACACACACACACACACACACATTCTAATGTAGTGCTAAACTATACTTTCATTGGCTGTGTTGTCAGTATAATACACTCTGTCTTCCCAACTATGTGACTGTCCTTCCACCCAGAGGTGTACTTTTGAATAAAAAAATAACCTTTTGAGATGTAAGAAGTAGCAGGACACACACACACACACACACACACACACACACAGAAAGAGACCATACGTACTTACATACTTCTGACAGTCATGCTCAGAGTTTAAAAGCCCTTACCCGTTCAAGGCACTGGTCATTGACCTCAGGTATAGGTGGATCAAGTCTTCCTCCTTCCTGAAACTGATGATCCTCTGTCTTTTTGCAGCCATAGAATAATCTTGCCCTCAACTAACCACTGCATCAGTGACAGATTGGGTGCAACCAGGCAATTGGCCCATCAGGGTTTTTGTTAAGGTGAAGTCGTCAACATTGCAGAGAGCACAGGGCATTGTGCATTATTGGCCCACAACTGAAAGTTTTCTGAAAGGCTTCATGCTACTGGCACAGACCTTCACTGCCTCACACATACAAAGCAAAAACATTAAACAACTATACTGTTTTCTGGTGTTGTGACAGTGCTGATGATGAGTTCTGAAAATTTCAATATACTCTTGCTCTGCATGGAGATGACAGAATGTTTATAGACATTACAGTACACACATTAACCAGCCAAACCTTGCAGTGTCATAGTCCTCATCACTCCATTCAGACATTTTATTGCAATCATTGTTACTTCGATGTAGAGAATAACACAATTTCCAGATTATGCTGCACCCAAGCAAAGTGCTGAATCTCAGCAGATCTAACCAATGGAGCAGAAACAAGACAATAACATGGAAGTGAGAACATCCCAGTTAAATGAAACAAACCCAACCATAGAGCAAAGATGAGCTGAGAGTGATGGGAAGGGTGACGTTTAAATAGTCTGTCATTGTCTGTCTTTATTCAAGGGATGGCCACACAATAATTACACTTGGAAAATGTTTTCTCAGTAGCCTTGAACAAATAATGGCCTTGTCAGACACTCTATAGACTCTGTATGTTATTACAGAGGGTGCATGATGTCCATTGCTTGCTTCATAAAAGGAAGTGAGGTGGGCCTCAGGTTACAGAGAGATGAAGGCAACCCCTCTCATCACATGCTGCTCCCCAACCTTCATATCTCTCCCGTTTGCAACAATAGGTGTAATGGTTGGCTACCTGCCACCTCTTGCTTTTTATCTCTTTCTTTGTGAAGATAGAAGACTAACCCTTGTTTTTTCCTTCAGAGCTAAATGAAACCCAATGATAGTCCTTCAGAGGGAACAATCTGTGACAGTGGAAGTGACACACTGCAGCGATGGGTATAATTATGGATAATATAACTGCTCTAGAGTAGGGTAATTGATGGCAAAATTAGCAAACCCAGACTACCTCTATCAGAGTTTATTTCAACACTTATCTATATGGATCCATATACTGTTGCCATTTTGACACTGTAATACAGATAAATTTGATCATGTAGAGAGGAAAACTATCACAGATCTACACTAATTGGTGATATATTTTATCAACTCTATTGTGCAGTGTTAATGGACTCTTACAGTGTAATTTCCTAACTCTACAGGAGTTGCCAGGAGTTGCCTCTCTTTAACAATATACCATACATTTCACATTACACAGTTAATTCTAGAATCACTGCTACTTAGCTAGAGAAATGAGAAAGATTGTTGCTTTTATATGTTGGTTTTATTTTTCAAACATGTGCAGCACTAAACTTTAATAAATCCTTCAAAACACAATGATCAAAATTTTGTTTTCAAAATACAACAGTATGGGACTATGTACTGCTTATTAAAGGAAAGAGGTTTTTTTCTTTTGTCTGAAGAAAGTAAGCTGATTTATACATGTAACAGAAAAGGCATTATGCATTATATTCGTCATCAAAGAACTGTGTTTACAATACAGGCTATTGTGATAGCAAGCTCTTCATATATAATGATCTTTTTGACCTCAGGGAGATCATGTAATGGCCCAGTACATTTAAACAAGCTAAACTGGTACTGAGTATCATAAAAAGAGAGTTTGCAATTTTTCATAATATAGCAGAATCTGTATAGTATGCCTCTGTTTTAAGAATAAAGAATGGTTTTAGAAATATAAACGATCACGATTATATGTCAACTATTAATTGTCATATGTCTTTGAAAATACCCTTTTTTTCTATTTGCCCTGCAAGATGCTCTCTTATTTTTGAGAATGGATTTCAAAGTACCCAGGATAGGCACATACACATATTTGTCTGTTACAGGGAGCTGGCTGTATATACCTGTATTTAATTCTCACTCTTTGCCTTAAGTGTTTAATCCTAAAAAAGGATTGTCTGGTTCACTGAAAGAGTAGTCTTTTTTTTATAAAGGTCTGTACCCTAGCTTCAGAAGAAAAGGTTTTGAGAACACCCTCTTACACTTTGCTTTGAACATCGATAACTTCTCCCATTGAAATAATTATAGTTTGTACAGTGTTTTCAATGAGGTCTGAAACTGTTTTGAGTACAAAAATATAAAGAATACTCTTGCTCTCCACAATTTAATCCACATAAACCATGGTGAAATCCTAAATGCTGGCAAACAAATAAATATATTTTGTGAGCATCTTTCCACCAAAAGGTTTTTTGTTAGATCAGTCACTATGCTGCAGCAGTCATGCTCCTTAATACATACACTTAACTTTGCACTTCTAACATCATTCCATACATTGTGGTCTTTACTAATGTACAGAAATGGGAAAGGGCTACATCATAAGAGAGACTGAAGATAGAGTAAGTTTTGAAAATCTCATCAAAACCTTGCATTGGCTTTCCTTCTGGTATTCTGGTATTCGACTGTAAAGTAGAGCCTTTGCATTTTGTTCTTTCACTCGCCAATGCAGAGGAGAAAGGACTGTCTTGCATTGGCTCTCACAAGGAAGTTCGTGTAGAGAATTGTAGTAAGAGAATTGCTGATATAGCACTGTATGCTACTAGATTATAACCATCCCACACTAGACACCTCAGACATCACCAATCGACTGGTATCACTTCTCTCCTTTCTTACAGGTTGTATACAATCATTTTTCTCTTTCTTACCCAGAATGACCTCCAGATTCCTATCCAGTCTGGCTTCAAAGTGGCACAGTCCACAGAAATGGCTCTTGGGGCTGAGAAGCTTCATGCCAGTAGATCAGCCAAACTATCACCAGTCCTCATTTTATTGTCAGTTAGACAATTACTGCTTAGCTCACCTAGCTAACATGACCACTGTTAAGATGACTGATGCTATCTTTAGGCTATAGTGAAGTAGCAAGCAATGAAATAGTTACAGCAGTCTACCATAAGCTTAATACAGTGTACAGTATAAAGAATAATATCTATATTAATGGACATATTACTATGCAAAAATTCATACCATGTTTTTATTTGGTGTCATTCAGTCTTGAGATGGAACTATTTGGGCAATAGTCAGATTGACTCTCTACTCACATGTGAATGTGTACATTTTCACTGTTGCCGAGAAACTCTGTGGAAACAGTCATGAGTACACGTATTTGGCCATATTATTGTGGAAAAACACATAAGCCTTTATTAATAACTAAGAAGATCTACATGGGCAAATGTTTCTGTTGTTAAATATTAGTCACCAATTTTCTTGTTACAATCCTGTCTTGATATTTCATGAGAGACTGAAATATTCTCACATCATGATTCATTCATGACTTTCGCATGGCATAGAAGTACCATGGTTAATAAATTTAAAATTGTAATATGATGATATGAGCAGTTTTTACATATGAAAAAAGTGATTAAGCATAGGAATCATAGATTGTGCACTTATATCTCTGTGCACTTATCTATCAGAGGTTTACAGGGACAGTGAGCAGGGAAAATAATGTATTAGGCAAGATACTCTGGGAACTAGGAAGTCCAACACATCCGAGGGGTCAAGGTTCAGATTACTCCATCCTAAAACACACCCCACCCCCACCCCCGACTGCCCCCCCCCCAAACCACACAATCACAGTTTAAACACAGTAAGATGAATAGCACAACCTCTCTCTCGCTCTCTCTCTCTCACACACACACAGAGAGAAACACACCAAGTAGCAATCCATGTGACTCAAAATAAATCTCTGTCTTACTCCATGTGAAACACACAGTGTTTTATTAATAGCCTGGCCAGGAATGTGTAAATACTGTCCTCACAAGAATCAATACCCATGTTCTGTTGCCTTCTAGACAATATTGTGAATACGTATTTTGTGAAAGTGAAATCTTATACAGGACAGGTCTCTGTGTAGTGTTTCACTCAGCCTAGCATAATTAATTGTTCGTGGAAGCAGGCTTATTCAATAGCTTTTAAGAAATCAGATCCCCTAAATGCACATGTAGCCTAAGAAATCCATTCTCCTCAATGAGCCACCCAGTCACTTCTCTGTTCCATTTATGGAGGATAGGCTTCTCAAGGTCTTTGAACAAAAGTACTCCTCCACTGAAATCTCTACAAAGCAGTTGTTAGATCAAGGCTTGAATTAAAGTCTATCACACTGTGAATCATTCTTTATAAGAGGAACTGTTAGGCATAGTTGGTCTACATTCTCTAAAACACTTTTTTCAAGTTTAGCTGCCTGTCATAGGAAAGATGGTAAAGTGTGCTCCAATACGGCTTTAAACAGTGCTTACTCTTAACATTTGAACTTGGAGCATTCTTTTGACTCTGCAATGGTTCTATTTTTAAAATTCCTTGTTTCCTTGTAACATTTTTGTGTAAATATAAATTTTTAACAGTCAATGGTCAACCTATTTGGATTTCACAAACAATTCTGTTTTGTCACATGGACTGCTACACGGTGTGTTTCTCTCTCTCTCTCTCTCTCTGTGTATGTGTATGTATGTGTGTGAGACAGAGAGACAGAGAGATAGATAGATAGATAGATAGATTGATTTTAGGAAGGAACCCAGTCATACACATACAGATTAACCACACAGTTGTATAATCTTTATGCAGGGTAAATTCTAATAGCTAAAGGAGTTATGAAATAGCTGAAGTTTGGGAGAAGGGCCATACCAGGGAGCTACAGCTTCTGACTAGTTAACTTCCTAAAAATTCCCACCTCTCTATTTCTCTACTAGTGACAACATTTCTGCACAAACCACCTCCCGTCTCTCATTTCTGTTCAACAACTTTAGTGGGGGCAAGTTCTCTTCCTACTGTTTACAGTTTCACTCTAAATGTCATTTAGTTGACGGCATTGTCTGTCAGATTCATGTATGTGTAAAACAAAGTCCAAGACAAGCTAGTTTTGTACAAAATGTAATATAGAGGTTCAGGAAAAAATTAAGTTAATAAAACTTGCTGCATGTGATATTGTCTAAGGCCAAGTATTACCAAAAAATCCCAAAAGGAACCCAAAGGTATGATTACCCCTACATGATTATGACATTGCAATTCATGGTATGACTAATGTTTCACACAAACTAGCCTAGCAACCCACATCATTCTCCTATGCAATACCCATTTTTTTCCAGTGAGCGCAACCACTACAGCGCAATATGCCTGATTTAGCCATGTCAGTTTCGAAAGGGGAATACCAGTCTGACTTTCTATCTCTCTGTAGTAACTTGTTAATAACACAACACAAGATTAAGAGAAACTCTGACTTTCTTTTTGGCACTTCCTTTTTCCAGAAACCACAGGAGAGCTGAAAAGAGTAATGAATGAGACAGAAATGCTTCCTCTTTAGCTTCAGGTGAACTTGTTTTGTCTTGTCACTGCCTGCCCACATTACAGAGTTGTTTCAGGTGAATGACTGCCTAACCGCAGTTTGGCCAAGAGCTTTAAAAAGTCTTTACTCTTTCCAGTGAAATCTGTAAGAGAACACAAGGTGTCATTGAGAAAACAACAATGACAATGTTTTGCTTTTTCTGTTTAGGTTTTTTAATAACCATGCACAAGCGTGGTGTCAGTTTCACATGCAGGAAAAAATGTCAAAAACACCGGATGTTGGTATGATAAGCAAAATTCTCAGGAGGACAATTAACCAACTCCTTGAAAACTCACTGGAGATTAACTTCCTATTGAGACAACTCTCAGTCATAGCCAGCACTATCATGCGCTCGCATACTGAGATGACCTCAGACCAGCATTTTGTGGTCACACTATGTTAATACCTGAGTCACATCCTGCAATTCTCATGCAATCTCAGACTTAAAGCCCTCTCAGCTGCTGTTGCACATGCATGCACAATCATGACTGACCTTCATTACCTTCATTCATTTGAATGAGGAGGTTGCTCAGCATGCAGGCATATGTGTGAAGCTAAACACTCTACAATTGGTCATCATTGCACTCTGATTGCAGGTCTTTACAGCATGGTAAACATTGATGCTCTGCTCTATTGCAGTGACAGACAGTGCTATTGCCTGGAATTGCATATGATCTCATATAGTACATCACTAGCTGGGTGTAGTGTCATCAGATGGGCTCGGTGCACATGCTACATTTTTCAAAAGCACAGGCACCAAAGGGTCTTCTCAAACTAACAGAATTTACTGCTGGTAGTTTGCAGAATTATTTTGAATACTATACTGCTTTTCAGCAGAGAGCCAAAAATGAATATTTATGCTTTCTTCTTTTATTCCTTTAATTGCTGCTGTTCTTCTATAATCCCTCTCTTTGTCCCAGTCTACCTTGCAACCTGTTACAGGTATACTCATCTCCACTACTTCCCTTTCTGCCTCTGTCTACAATACTCCCATGAGGGGAACAGAGCAGAAGCTCTAGAGTTACAGAAAGGAGCTCCAGATAGGCAGTTGTGCAACTTCTCCTGCCCTCCCCCTGCTCTCTTCTCCCCTCCCCTGTCCTGCTCTGTACCTCCCCAGTGGCCGGAGGCCATGTATGTACACAGCATTACCTCACCTCCACTAGCTGAGAGTCTAGCATTCCTCAAAAAGCTAGACTTCCACATACTTGGGTATTGAGAAGGAGATAGAGGCGAGAAATGCTTAAGAGAGGGAGGGAGACAGGGACAGAGTGTAAGAGCATGAGAGAAAGCAAGAGCACACCTGTGAAAGCTAGAAAGAATGGCAGCGTTACGCAACAGCCTGGGGATTGCTCAAGATCTCCCCACTCATAGCCAACAGGAAATATGTCGACACACAGGCAGGGAAAAACAAAGCAACCATGGCAACTATCTGTACACAAAGAGGTGATCACATATTCAAATGATACCATGCACACTCTCCACTCCCTCTGATGATCAATGGGAAAGGAAGCCAAAGGTGCTGATCCCAGGTTACACCTTTATCATGCAGAGTTTCGTGTCATCATGAGCCTAGACAATATCAGGGCAAATAGGGCTAAGTCTTTGGCAGGTCAGTGAATGCCTGGTAAATGCTCTACTGGTCATGTGCAGGGGAAGAGACAGATTGCATTTAACCCAGTATAGACATGTAAGACCTTGACATCCACCTCTGCATGTGTGTGTAGCTGATTCATTGTGAAACTCTTTGCTCTGAATGAGGAAATTAAAACAAAGTACACATCCTGGAAATAGGATTCCACTCAAAAACACACTTGCTTAAGGTCACAGATTTCAACATACACATTTCTGTGAAATGGCTAAATTATTATTAACAGTCAATCCTAACAGGCCACCAGCTATTAGTAGGTTACCAACACTGCATAGTGAAAGCAGCAAGCTTGCTTCTCTGAGCAAACTGAGCATATTGCAGTGCTATGTAGATTTTAACAAGTTTATTATGGCTACCTCTTTTTATGAAGTAGCTGAAGCTCATGGCTGGAAAAAACCTTCATCTAAGAGCACATGCTAATTTGACTGTCATAGGCATGCAGTTTAGATAAGCAGGGATGGGAAAAGCAAATCCGTACAATGGGTGAGCAACAGAAAAAGAGAGTAGGTGAGACAAAAAGTAGGAAAGAGTGACAGAGGGGAAGAAGGTGAAAGGAGAGAAGGCAATACGTCAGAAAAACAGAGAAAAAGAGACACCCATGCTATAATAAATACTGCCATCAACCATTACACAGAGTTTCATCAGAAGTGCATGTACTGTATCCAGCTGCTACTCTAGCTTAGCTACTCTAAGCTAACAAAGGACTCTTCCAGACACTGCTGAATTGCACTATAAACATCTTAAGAAATATGCTTTAAAAAAAAAAACAAACAAAACAAACTAATGTATAGTGTTGCAGTTTTAAGTTGGCATAAAATTATGTGTGTATGTTTGTTAGTAATATTGGTTAGGTCTAAAATGTGAGGCAGTTTACCAATTAAATAAGAATGTAGTTACATTTTAATTAAATACCACTAACTTTTGACATCATTCAAACTTAAATAGACAGTTACCAGTGCAGCCATGTATTGCTCATTGGATCTTGTGCATGTGTATTAGATAAGCTGCAGGATATCAGAATCATCAGTCAACTATCTGCCTCCCACCCAGCTCTGTGGACATGCTGTATCCTTCCCATACTTCCTCTGAGTCGACCACCGGAGTTATGCTGAAATATCCTGAAAGCTTACAGGAAGGCATAGTGAAAATTAGAAAATAAACACCAGAGCAAACAGAAGACAGACAATAAAAAAGGCATCCTGAGATTAGGAGAGACACAGTTAGTTATGGAATCCCCAGAGTGTTTCCTTTGCCATGAAAACTACTGTATAGAATGAGTCCTTTGATCTTAAACTAAAGCCATTTAAGCTGAAACAGTCTCTACTGACTAAAATATTATGGTAACATAATTTTACGTTCGTTTCAGAAACTAGAATGGCTTCATATTCACCGTGTACCTTGGTTTGCTCCAAAGCCTATAGGAGTTGTGTTGTTGGCAGGAACTGATGGTCTGAGTGCCTCCCCCTTTCCGGTTCCTTGCTGTCCATGGAAGTGTCAGTACTGGAGGATATCCTTGATATTGAGGATAGTCATGCCAGAGAACAGGGCTAGGGATAATTGCATCCTGACTTCTGAGTACTCTCACAGCCCTGTCTCCAGGGCTCTCTGTGACAAGCCTATGTCCTTCCCAAAACATTCCTGAACATAATTAGTGTCAGAGTTTGATAGAACCTGGGATATGCAGCATAGAAATCCTAGTTAAAGCTGGTATCAAAATGAGGGCAGTGTAGCCACAGAGATGTCTAAGAGGTGTTGGAGGAGTGCAAAAAAACAAATACAGAAGCATTATAATTTTAAGACTCAAAGGTGTAGACCTAGCATACAAATGGCCCAAAACAATTCTTGTTAGATATATAATACAACAAAAACTACTACAGACACATACACATGCAAGGCAAGGCAAGATTTTTTTTTTAAATAAAATTCCATAAAATGCCCACATTAGGAAATGTTCAGGTTTTATCACTTCTCTTCTGTGTGCCCAACAGTGCTAGTCATCACATGTCTATAAAGACAATTGATTTAGCTACATTTTGGGAAGCACCAAAATCTCCCCAGTTTGAAAGGAATAAACCACCCACACATTGTCTTGTGGTATTGTTCAATACTAACATGACCTTTCGTTTTACTTTGCCTCAGGTGAG
Source organism: Pangasianodon hypophthalmus (assembly GCF_027358585.1). NCBI lineage: Eukaryota > Metazoa > Chordata > Actinopteri > Siluriformes > Pangasiidae > Pangasianodon > Pangasianodon hypophthalmus. The sequence goes on along the minus strand of NC_069729.1, from coordinate 8,638,608 downwards.
TGCTCTTAAAAACAATCTTAAAAACAAAAATCATCACGTGCTTTGCAACTACAGAATCTGTTAAGACTTCTCCATGTCAAAGCTAGAGCAGTTTAACATGAAAAGTGATATATAATTTACCTTGTGGTAAACCTCATAGCTTAGGATCTTATAACAGGGCTTAAGGCAAAGAGAGAGATTTTGGATACTACTGAGTCCCTCTTAGATCCTAAAACTAAGTCTTTTATTTAAAAATCTTTATTTAAAAATAGTATTCTTGCAATGGTTTTAATGTTTAAAGAGTATCTAAAAGTCTCATAGCATACAGCAGAAAAAAACAATTATGAAGTTCACCAGTACTGCCTGTGTCAGTAGGGTTAAACCAGGTTGCATCTATTATTGCAATATCTGCTGAAAGCTCTCTCAGTTATTGAAGCAATTGTGTTCTTCTCATGTCCTAGTTCTCTCTCTTATTTTCATTTTGGTTAATTTAATCCTCATTGTCACTCTTATTCTTTTTAACTCTCCCTAGTTTCTCTCTCTGCTAGCTCTCACTCTGTCGTACAACCTCTCGACTTTAATGTCAGCCCATGGTTGACTCACTTGGCCTCATGTTTCATCACATTTGTTATGAAAAGCATGTGATTCAGAGAAGGCAGCTGACTCAAAAAAGCCACTTACGTGTCTGGGAGTGGACTGGAATTTGCAAATTGTCTCACTTAATATAGTGTGACAGTTAAACCCTGTGCATGTCAGGCAACTTTATAAAATAACAGCCAGCACTTCATGGGTGCTAATGCATTAAAATGGCTGAAAGGCTTACTTGAATCTTGAACTAAAATTAGGCACAGTGCTGCAGTTGCACTTTTTTACAGACAGAGTCTAAAAGGAATTCCAACATTTTAACATTTCAATTTAGACAATTAATATAAGATTCAAAATGACCTTTAAAAAGGTAACCATTACCTTCTGATCGCAACCTGATTCAATGGAATGGAATAAGGCCATGCCCTCCGTCTGCACAGAAACCAACCCATTGCTTTTCAGTAATGTGTTCACACTTGGATGGTGTGAAATGACAGGGTGGGGTTATTTTTCAGTTCTGTAATGCATGCTCCTGACCCCAGTGTGAGACAAATGCTTCTACTGTGATTTCATTTAGCCCTGTGTACTGTATTTTCAAAGGCATAATGTATGGATTATGACTAAAACCCAGAGCAAGATCTTTTAGCATCAGAGAGAAACAGGTTTGAAGAATACAAGCAAACACTTGAAGTTAATGTGTATCAATATAGCTTTCACTAAACTATATCAGAAGAGCAGCATAACAAAATTATTGAATTAGTCAGTCAGAGCAAAATAATGGGAATGGATGGGGGAGAAGACAATACATCCTGGTCATGAAATAAAACTGTTTTAAGCTATCTACTGTGAGCTGCAGGTATACCTGACACAGATACTGTAAAAATGCTTCAAACAAAATGACTCACTTACTGTACATTTACCCATTTGATGGCCATGCACAAGTTTTTTCCAAGCCTACTTTGCCTACTGTGGGCTGTGCTCAACATGCAACACAGTAAATAGGCCAAATATATTAATACCACTGGAGATATTACTCAGCAGTTGAGGTTATGACTTTCCTCTGCAATTTTTTTTTTCGGTCCCATGGCTAGACAACTGAGAAAAAAGTTGATAATGTAGGAGTGAAGTTTCAGTTGTCTCACTTCACAGTTACCTTCCAGTGGGCCTCGTTTTGAGAAGTTTTAAAAACTGCTGAGTTAAAGGCTGACAGAGGATTAAGTAATACTTCAGGCGAAATTTCCTCTAAATACAGACTTTCAGAACAAAATGAATGGGGAAGTTAATCAGTTTGGTAATTTTGTGTCAGGTTTATTGCATGTGAGAGAGCATGACTGAAATGTATCTACCATAGGTTCCATTAGCCAACTTGCCTACAGCATTAACTATTGTCAAATTTCCATTACACATCTGAAAATACACAAGTGGATGTTCATGTGTTTTGTGGTCCCTCTTTTTTTTTTACAGAGCCAAAAACAACTCTGTCTTGCATACTTCCTTTGATGCCTGATGTGATCAGATAGTGAAACCAGAATATACCTCAAAAGCTGTCTGCATGATCAGCAGGTCCAGCTGCCTTGTTATGACAATTGCTGATGGCCCAGGATAATACACTCCATCGTGGACCACTCATCATGTCACACTCAAAATTAAGTGCTCTTAATAATCTAGAACACTCCAAACATATTCAGTGAGCAGAGCAGATCTATAATAAGCCAAGGTGTACCATCATCTTTCTCACACCAATAGCAAAGCTAGCAAAAGAGCAAACACAAAAGAGGAGTTAAATAATGACACATAGAAATGCTTAATAATGTTTGCTCATTCAGTAAAGGAGAAACGAAGACAACTGTCAGTCTTTACCTAGCCAAGAAAGAAGAGAATGAATTAGAACAATTTATATCTTGTGGCTTATCACGACAATACAACTCTGAAACTCACCATAATAGCCACCACAATTCATTGCTAAAATCTATTTATAGCTCACAATAAACACTGCAGCTGCACGTTTGACTATCGTTATCAATAACATTGGTTTAATTGATCAAATTCACAAGTATCTGTGGCCAGACCACTTGGGTTACATGGGTGAATGTGCCTTTAAACTTAATTTTATGGCAGATAACGAGAATAAAGGAGTGAAAGAAGCATGAGAAAGCATGAGAAATTTGAAGCCCTGTCCAGACGGAAGTGTTCAATTCATTTAGTTCCCAGAACAGCTGTTGCCAAAACAACAATGCGATTATAAGGGCAAAGGCTTAAAAGGGCAAAATGCTCCAAAGCAAAACATGCACTAGCCAGACTCAAAGAAATACAATGAAATACAACAGACAAAACCACAGCTACACAGTTAATATTTTAAAGCCTAAACTATTAGCAACCATTAAAATAGTGTATTAAACAAACAAAATATTACAGTTGCAATTCTGAATTATTTTAATCTCTTCCTTTCAAATATAAAAACAAGCATCTAGTATTGCTTTTATGAAAATGTTTACCAAAACCCGGGCTTCAAACAAGACAGCCACCAATCAAATATAAAGGTGATAATGTGCCATTTGGAGTGAGAGGACTACAAAGTTAAGACACCTTGCATTGTTCAGAAACCAAATCCAACCCTTAGGTTAAAATGGGGCTGTGTTGTTTAAACCTAGTGTGAAAGAATTGAAATTTCATGTCATGGCCTCTTTTGTCTGTACTTTAATGAACCCTTAGGTAGGGAATACACAAGTCTTTGTAAAGAAACAGTAGCTGTAGTATTTGGCAAAGCCATCCACACAGAAACTGGCGCTTAGAAGACCTACTACTCGAGACTTGTGATCTAAAAAGATTAGAGTCCTGTCGTTGAGGGGATGAGGTGCGTTTAGGCCAAGCCCAAGCTAATACTGACACTGAAAGTGTAATGTATTGGATCATTACACAAGAAATAAAATAGCGATATGGGTATTTTAAAAGCCTAAACATCATACACTATTTTATCATTCTTTAATGATTTCAAATGAAACTAAAGATTGAATTGCAGGGGCGTGTACAGGAATTTGAATACTGACGTCAGGTTCCGTATGGAGATTTTCCTCCCATAAATGTTTCTTTTAAACGATCATTTAAGAGTCGTTGCAAAGACCCAGAACAGGAGCACAAAGCGTTCAGTAAGTGTGTTAAAAAGCAATTTGTTTATACAGAAGCTGTCCGGTGCTGTGGAATTCATTCTTTCACAATCTTTTAAAAATACACTGCACAATCCAGATTAAGTCTGAATAAGGAAAAAATCTACTAACACACACACGCACACACACACACACACACACACACACAGCACTACCAAGATGTGTCTAAAGCATCAAAAGTATCATCTCTTAAAGTTTCATTAATAATATGGAGTGGTCCAGCTCAGGTTCATTCACAGAAGCTGATCTATTGGACTGACCATTTATTTCCTCCTTTTAATGTAGCACATTGTTGATATGAAATGTGTTGCATTCTGAACAATTTCAATAAACTCCTGTGAACCGTCCACCTAGTTACATCACAACTGGGAGCACTGTTAATCACAGTGAAAATAGTCTGTGAGTTTCAGTTTACACTTGTAAATTACTGCATATTTAGTTTCAGGTAAGCAACAGTTTACAGGGTCCAACGAGTTACTAGCAATTCACAAATATTCAAAATTCAGCTAAAGACGAACTCTAAGATTCCAAAAGAGTAAATAATGGAACCTTTTTTCAAACATTCTTTTTCAGGTAATTGCAGACGGTGAATTTACATTGTTCTCTTTCCAAATTTGGGCATGCAATATTTTTGGTGATATAACTGTGCAACGGAAGTAGTGTAGCCTGTCACCTAGAAGGTCATCTGTGATCTTTAAAGCAAAGCCCACTCAATTGCTTGGCTACATAGGTAATTAAATTATGCTTAGACATATAAGCGAAGCCTTCTCTGTAAACTAATCTAATTAACTACTGTGAGTGTTTGTGTTTGTGAGTGTGTGAGAGAGAGAGATTTAACAGGTCTGACCAAGGAAACATTATAGTTGCCATTGGTTTATACACTGTTAAATATAGAACATATAGAACTGTTGGCTTGGCTTGGCAATCTGGATGAACACTTAATGGTTCTACGTAGAACACAAAAACAAAGTGTTTCCCTATCAGAGAGGGTTCCAAGCTAAGAAGCTAAGAGCGCTTCGCTATCTGAAAATCCCTTGAGGTACCATTTTTATGGTGTGTACTATGTAATAAGTAAAAGGTAATTTAATGGAATTGTTTTGATCTCGAAATGTTATAGGTCACTACGCATTCTGCAGGAAAAACAACCTAAGAAATCTGGTGTCAAGAATATATCTGCTTCCCATGGTGATACTGTGTCTCAATCCAGGAAGTGTGATATTTTTACATAACCATTTATTAACCCTGGGGCTTTCTGGGAAATGCAACAACAGTAAACAACCCAACACACGCCGAGCATGCTCAGCATGCGGAAATGCTAACACTGAGCTGATACATCTGCCTAGTTATGGACTAAAAAACAGAGCATTTGCATTGGCCTCAATGCTGAGATGCATAGTGTGGATGAGATGTTTCCACTTTAAGAAGCAGGTGGCTAATCGCCCACTCAGTGGCCTGCCGATTGTGGAACAACCCAGGAAGCCTCTCTTGCCCACACACTCACAAACACACACATATTCTGACTCAGCCTGAAACCCAGAGGGCTGAGCAGCATCCTGCTGCCTCACACATGCCTTCCGGGGTGTGCGTAAGCGTGTGTGTGATGGGGGGTGGAGGGTGGTTTCTATATATCACATTCAGAAACAGAGATGCAAACTTTTTAACTGATATCTGTTTTTTTTTTCCATTATCTTAACAGGCACAGTGGGCAGTAATGCCACCTCACAATTCGAGGGGCTTCAGGCTGATCCTGACCTCGGATTACTGTCTGTGTTCTCCCTGTGTCTGTGTGGTTTCCTCCCACCCCACAAAAACATGCAAGTAGGTGGTTTGGCTACTCTAAATTTCCCCTTGATGTGAATGGGTCTGTGAATGTATGTGTGCATGGTGCCCAGTGATGGACTGGCGTCCCATTCCTGGTGTGTCCCCACCTCGCACCCTATGTTCCTGGGAAAGGCTCCAGATCCACAGTGACCCTGCCCAGGATAAAGTGGTTAATAAATAAATATTTTAGCATGCCCTATTTTACTATTTTTGTTAATGGTGATAATGAAGGAACATCTGAAAAGCCTGAGCACACAAAATTAATTTATTACATTTGACAGTTCTTTGTCTTCTTCATTTTGTCCTAAGGGTACGCAAACTATTGCACCCTGTATTTCTGAACTGTATCTCAATATAGCCTATTATTGTATACCTATATTGTATATTGTAACATATACAGTATAACATATTCTTAACAACTTGATCTTAATTTCACATGCAGAGTCTATTGCCAGCAGACCTGGTACATGTGCAAACAAACAAATTGCCTAATTTAAGAACTAACAGTTACAGTAAAATTCAAAATAGTTTTGAAATTCAAAATATGGGCATGCAGTGTTTTCTTTTTTTCTTCTAAGACGTGACTATTCTCCCAGAAATATGCACAATAATATTTGATATACAGCAGCAGTTTAACTCATCCTTAAAAGGGCATATTTTCAAAGCATACACCTTTGTAGAATAAACAAAACTTTCATAAGGATCAGTTACTGCAGACTCCATGTCATGCAGGCTGCCTGAATGTCTCTGTACTAAACACTGCAAACATGGTGCAACACCTGCATTAGTATTGACTCAGAAAAAGGGGGCGTGGTATATCATTGGCGACACTACACTGGTACTTTTTTATCATGTACTCTGCATGTAGCCCAGTTTTTAATGATTATTTGCAATCCGATAATGTCGTGTGAGTCGTCTGAGTAGTCCTTGAGCATCTGACTAATTGCTTAGCACGTTTCATGAGCTTTGGGCATCGCTTGCAAAAGCACGCACACGTTTATATTTCGAAAATAACCCACCAGGTCGACTTCCGCTCTTTCAGCTCAGCGTTTTGTTTAAATTCAGACATATTTGCTTTCACGGCGCATCGGGTGTTTACTTCTCGTGCCCCGCTGTTTGTTTGCTCTCGCGTGCAAGCGCTCTGTGCTGCCCGCTATTGCGGCGATGTGCTGCAGATGTCGTCAGACGCGAGAGGTGGAGCTCGAGATGTTGCAATCGCGCTAAGTACAGCATCATCGAGGCGAAGCTGGTGTCACGCAGAAAAGCATAATAGGAGTCGCCGACTAAACTGAGAGCCCACAAATCGGACGGTCAGGTGGAGGGGCCACGTCTGATTTGAAAGCTCATTCATCAACGGATCTTAAGTACCGCTTCAAGGCTTAACAGCAGACTAGGTCCTCTGGGGTCGGGACACGTTTTCCTCCCCCACACCTCACGTTTGCTAACTTTCTGGACAACTTTTTTTTTTTTTTCGTTAAAAACGTACAATAAACTCTTACGCCAAACTTTTTTTTATCTGGTGTGTTCGTCGAACAGCTTTGCTTTAAGGACTGTGTTGCTCGAGAAATCGACGTTGTTCCTGTGAGAATCAGCCTCCATTCAGCGGGACTAAGGAACAAAGACATTAGTGTCACCAAGAAGAAGCGCTGGATTCTATTTCCACTTCGACACTCATCATTATTTACCTAACAACTTTCCAAAAGGAAACTACAGACTTCCAAGGCCGAAAGGAATCCGGCTTCCTACTGATTTTCCTCAGTAATACCGTCTTGGATACTTTGTGGAGTCGTAACTCAGTGAGCTACAGCTGAGGAGCAGGCACCGCGTCCTGACTGGCTCATGCCAATAATTCGCCTGGAAGAGTTCTTGCGTTAGCTTCTATACATGTTCTAAGTTCATTACTTTCATTTTACTTTTAAAGTTTGTTTCTCAAGTTGGGGGAAAAAAATGTACGGAGACAAATAGCTGAGTTGGCTCCAACAACTGGCGCTGGAGTTTGAAGTACTATTGTTCTGCTATTGAAGAGGAGCGAGTCCTTTGTTCAGCAGCGAGGTGAGTGGCAGCCGTTTCGTTTTGTCTGCTATCTCACTCAGAAAGAAAATATTGTTGCCACGTATGTCCAGCCTCGATGAGGTGCGCTTTGTTTAGAAAAGCTAATTGTGAAATAGTCTGGGTTAAACTTTAGATGGAAAAAGTGATGGTGCAACTCTTTCGCAAACCACCCCTCAACCACGACAGGCTGTTTCGCCTTTCTCAAATAAATGCGATTTTCAGGCTTCTTTTTTTAGTTTGTTTGGAATTTCAACCAAAAAAATAATTGCCTATTATTTACAGAGATACGAGTAGCTTACATTATGTGTAAACTCTCAGATAGGGCAGTGGAAAAACGAGACTGCGCTACGTCACGTCATGACGCGCGCTTGAATGTGTAATAGGTCGGTGTGTGACTCACTGGCAGCGCCTATGCTTTCGACAGTAACTTGAGTACGAGCCTGGTTGCATCAAGCAGCTGCGCTCATCACACAGACATTCACCCATTTTAGTCTGTCTGATGGAACAGCGGATGTGATTCAGCGTTGCCTTCTCCCGGATGGTTTTGTCACTTTACCTCACTTGTTATTTCTAATCGAGCCTACTCAGAGTTCACTCTTCATGCAACTAGATGAGTCTAAAGTAACCTACTTACTTAATTTATCTGGTATGTGTGTGCGTATTGCACAACTACTGAACTAATATGCAGGAAAAACACAGCATATGGTGCACTTGGTTGTGCTATCGCTATATTATGACTCTGTTTATTGTTTATGCAGATCAGAAGCCAACCATGTTATAATATCGAAGGCAATCGATCAAATTTTGATCATTTTCATGTTTTGTCCTCAGATGACACCTTGACTTACTTCTGCTAGATGACTCTATTCATTCATAACCCTTGCTTCACCCTTTTTAATAGATGAGTGTGAACCTCTCAGCACCTGCGCCCCCATTGCGACTGAAGCGAGTAGACTGTGAAGACCCCCACAACACCCACGCACTGAAATGCAAGCGCCGTAAGCTGAGCCAACCCCCCTCCCCTGGTCTAGCCCCATGCCTTCGGCCTCAAACTCACAGCACAGAGCACACAGGCCAAGAGAAGCTCTGTGTCTCTTCCATTGGGCCCTATATTCTGCTGGAAGCCACAGAGGGCACTCAGACATATCGAGCTGTCCATCGCATCACTGAGCAAGAGCATACCTGTAAGGTAAGATCAGTGTCCTTCAATATGATCCAGGGGTTTCCTGTTTCCATACTGTACCACTTGTCCTTGGTTACTAAAAGTGACTGGACAACTCAATAAGTAACAAGTGTTTCCTTGTATGGACTCCTTTTTAAACTCTGTAACATGAAGAGGTCATTCTGTTTCTGTTCTTTGTGTGACTTGTGTGGACAAATAAATAGCCTAGTTTTTTGTGCTGGTCTATAATCAAATTTGTCTTTTCTTTGCTAGGTATTTTCGATGAGGAAGTACCATGAGCTCATTGCTCCGTACACCCGTCTGCTGCCCCACGATAACATTTGTAAGATTTCAGAGGTAATCATGGGGGAGCAGAATGTGTACATCTTCTTTGAGCGCAACTACGGTGACATGCACTCATATGTGCGCACCTGTAAGCGGCTCCAGGAGGACGAAGCTGTGCGTCTCTTCAGGCAGATGGCGTCAGCAGTCATGCACTGTCATGAAAACGGCGTTGTCCTGAGAGACCTCAAGTTGCGCAAGTTTGTCTTTACTGATGCACAAAGGTCAGTTATTATTTTTAACTTTTTCTTATCAGAAAACAAGCTTATAGTAATAACTATATAAGTATGTGATGTAAAGATATCTTTTGGAGTTTGGATTCCTGTTTAGTAACTCAGGGACCAAATTTAATGGTGGAAAGTGATCTAAATGAACTTTCTTCTTTGCCCACAGAACAAAGCTGGTTTTGCAGAACCTAGAAGACTCCTGTCTCCTGAATGGAGATGACGACTCTCTCACAGACAAACATGGCTGCCCGGCCTATGTGGGACCGGAGATCTTGAACTCGCGGCATTCATACTCTGGAAAGGCAGCAGACATTTGGAGCCTGGGAGTGGTACTCTACACCATGCTGGTGGGTCGCTACCCCTTTCAAGATGTGGAGCCTGCTGCCCTGTTCAGCAAAATCCGCAGGGGTGCATTCACAATCCCAGAGACTCTGTCACCCAGAGCCAAGTCTCTAGTGTGCTGCATGCTCAGAAAGTTACCTGTGGAGAGGTTGGAGGCTCCAGATATTTTGCTGCACCCATGGCTCCACTGTAGCACCAATGCCTTTGTCAGCCAGCATCCCAACTCTAGGCACTCAACTGACCAAGTGGTGCCAGACTTTGAGAAAAGCGATGAAGGAGACAGTTACTGAAGCTGGTGAAGCACCAGCATGAACTTTCATCTGCTTGTATCTGCTTGGACTATCAGGGATCTCTGACTGTTTGCAGTGGTTGCATACCAGGGAAGGCTGAGCAGATTCAAAATTCCAAGACAAAGAGAATTGGATTGCTGTTTGTAAGTCAACCTTCTCGCCTTTGTGGTCTGTGCAAATAGACCTAAGAACACTGGTTTGATTGGTTTATTTCAACATCTGGGAAATACCTATGGTGATAGATGCTGTTTAAGAGAAAAATAAAAAGGGCTATAAAAGGTTGAAAGTCTTGTGCATTGGTGGCTTTAAAAATGACTTTAGGAGTAGATTTGCTATTCAAAGCACAGCTAGACCTTTAGCCCACCGCTCCTTCATACATTCACTTCAGCAGTGTTGAGATATTCATGTATATATTTCATACTGTGTACATTTAAGTTGTTGAAAGACTTTGAATCACCTGATACCTCTGACTTGAATCCTGGAATACTTGATGCACAGTATGTGCCTTTTAGTATGTACTGTTTACATAATTTTCAGTGAAACACAGTTAAATAATTTAAAGTGCCTTTTCACTATGAAAATAAGTTTATAATAAGTAGTTTTTTTTTTTTTTTTGGCATAACCTACCAAAGATTTAAGTTTCATCACCAAACCTCATTTAATGTGTGGATCTCTGATAGGTTAGCTAAAGTGCTTACTTTTGCTTTCTTGTATATGAAGGGTTCAAAAAAAAAAGTATGGTGTTTCACAACACTTAGAGACATGTCTATAGTATTGTGACTCACCTTGGGCCTGATTCACTCAGATAACATGGTAGAACAGGAAGGATAAATGCAGTGCCATAGGACTAGGAGCTATGTTAATCCTGCTACAGTTCTGTATAACCCTTCAAGATAAAGCTTCCTCAGTGCCAGGTTTTTAAAAATGTTCTGAGGAACCTGATGTCATTGTTGGCATGTTGTCTTCGTTCATAGGTAAAAACATGACCTAAGGCTTGAGTACTGCCTGATATGTGTATGTGCTGTGGGTGAACATAGATCCTGAAGAATACAGACTGTTAGTTCACTTACACCACAGCACGTTTCCATGTAATGGTAATGTGGTATGTGGCATGTGTGACACATTTGAGGAAAAAGAAAGGCATTACAGCTGTCAGTAATGATGCCTGCATACAATGCTTTGACTGTCATCTGTTTGTCAAACTATTTTGTGAATTTGTAAATATCTTTTTCTAACCATGGCAACAAAAGGACACTACATTTTGTTCTCAGTTGAAGGGGTTGTTGTACTTGTTTTGTAAGTATTTGTTGCCAGTACAAATAAACATGCACAAAAGAAAGTTTGTTGTTTTCTTCATGAATATGAAATAATGCTCTACTACTGATTTTTGGCAGGCTTTGAGTAGTTTCAAATCATGGAGCTCTTCATAAGATTATTTTCCAACATAAAATTACCCATTTAGGTAGTTTAAAAATAAAAAATTAAAAAAAAAAAACCTTCAACCCATAATAGCTTAGGAGATTTATTAAACATAGCATTTCAGAGCCCAAAGCACACAAGGCCAGCAAAGCTGTTCTTCTTCTCAGTTGGGCCATACACATTAAAAAAAAAAAACAATAAGTTGTTCCATAACAAAAGAAATATTCCTTTAATATACAGAAGTACAAAATCAATTACATCTTTCTGTTTCCCATAGCTCTTTTCTATGGGGTTGTTGGCTGCTTTCTGAATACCCTGCACAAATAAATATTTTGAGTAACAAAAATGTATTTTATAACATTTAAAATCCAATAACATGTGACTGTATTCGCTGTACTCTGTAACTTGGGTATGAGTAAGCTTCCACAAACTAGTGCTGTGCACTATGAGGAACAGCAGGGTCACTGTCCAATATAAAACAAATGCCAAAAACAAAAAGACTGCATATTCATCAAACATGTGGAATCAATAAACCAATAATTCATAACAATGCGTTTTTATGTATTTTAGACACCATATTTTACACAGGGCCTTTTTGAGTAGCTGCCATCACACAGAAAATACTGAGCTGCTTACAACTTTATGTATCTTGAAAAATTGTTAGGAGGACATTCTACATATTAAGCAATATGCCAAAAGTTGAACACTGAATTTGAACTGAATTTCAACATGGATTATGCTAATAAAGTTCAGCTAAAAAAATTAATCAAAGGGTACAGCATATTCAGCTTCTGTTATTTAAACTGACCAAATCTGGGGGAAAAAAACTAAAAGATAAACAATAATGTCAAAGTAGAACAGTAATGTAATGACACAGTAGCATATTCAACAGGTATCCTACTTAAGCAAAGCAAATAATCACACGCTCATGTTAGCTTTGTTTTCCAGATGTGTATGAACTGGCGCAAACTGAAGAATTCAGCTCCAGCCACAAATAATGCTAAACAAGTTTAAATGTAATTTACACCTGACATTACCCATACACCTAATAAAAGTGTATCTTGATGTTAATATATTGCAGTAGAGTTATTATATCTTCATGTTGGCCAGCTCTACTTCAGGTCTAAGTGCCCTTCCTTCAATGTGATTGTGCACTTAAGTGAACACCCATTTCCCAAATCCACCAACCCCAAAGTGATTACACTGAAGGGAAGAAAAAACACTCAGTGGCCAACCCAGGATACCCCAGCATATGCCACAGAATTTTTTCATGAAAAATATAAAACACCAAAGACATGTTTGGTCCCTTAATATCACAGCAACCAAGAATTGATAACTAGATAGATCAAACAGGGATTCTCCTTAAAGCTTAGGGGGAAAAAAACACAAACCAAAAAAAGAAAAAAAAAGGTTGACGTCAGTGACAATGACATGGCAGAACACACCACCTGGTGGCAAAAGACAGAATTTTTGAAAGTGGTACAAAAAAGTCAGCATATTCCAGACTTCATTCAAATTCAAACACTAACAAAATGTTAATTCAAATGTGTATTTGCAGTTCTGTTCCCTGTTTTTGTGTGTAATTTAAAATTCACTTGCAAAACACATTTACGAGTGCATTTTCATGAACAACAATGTACAATGGCTGCCAAAATTAAAATGCAATTGTAAAGTCCATTTGACATTTCATTGTCTAAACTAGTATGATTCTGCCACATTTAAAGCTACAGCAATCCTTACATTCACAACTGCACTCATCCTCATGCTCCAACTTACCAAAACTAAAACACAACAGGTTTCCTCCAAAACACCAAAAAGTCCCAGACATAGCATCTGACAGATAGATATACCTTGTTGACAGTGAAAATGCAAACACAAACAGGATTGGATGAGACAGTGCAACTGCAATTGTAAGGATTGGTATAGCTTTTTCAACATAACAGAATCATACCACTTAACAAACTGAAATGTCAAATGGACCTTTCATTTGCATTTTAATTTTGGCACCCACTGTGCATTGTTCATGAAATTGCAATTATAAATATATGTTTTGCACTTGAGTTTGTATTAAATTATGCACAGGCAAAAAATGCAACTGCAAACAGATGTGTGCATTAGCATTTTCCAATTAGCATTTGAATTAAGTCTGGAAAATGTTGTCATAATAAGGACTGGAAGGTATTAAGAGTAAAGAGTAAAGTGCTTCATCCAACACACTGTGATGTGTAAAATACAACTATTCACTTTATATAATGTAAATAGCAAATTTTTTTTTAATTAAAAAAAAAAAGTCAACAGGAATTTTGACAATGTAGGAAAATCAAGTGTTCCTATGTCAGTGTGCAGAATTACTCAGGAGTCAGTGACAAAAAGGAAAACAAGTCCAATAACAACTACTGAGAAACACACAAACACTAAAAAATTAAAATCAATGTATGGATCTCATTAAGTTCCTGTTATTAAAAGCATTTATCCTATCATAGTGAGAGCAAAAACAAACACTTGAAATAAAACGGAAAAGACATTAGACTCCAAGAGACATGTAAATGTTTTTCAGAGGCATTCAGGAGCAAGGCAGCGGATTTATGACATCTTCACTGGGCACATAAAGGTCGATACCTGCAATGGATATTTTTGTTATAGAACACAATTCGCTTGTGCTGGTACAACTTAGTGTAAAAATCGACATTCAAATGTTTAATATCCAATGTTTGTCTCCTATCAAAACGTGTTTCCTAAAATATTTGCCAAATGTCTGTTGTATGACTTGATTGTAAGAAAAGGTGTTTTGTGCAACATCAGTGTATTTCATTGTAATGTTAAATGTTTTGTGATTTGGAGTTTTTATGCTCTTTTATGCTCTTACTGCCTCCTACACTGCATACTGTGTTTTTTATTCTTATTGCATTTTAAGTCCTGTCAGCACGTGTGTCAGCATTATGTCCTGTCAGCATTATGTCATGCACGTATGTTGCACTGTGGGACCACGAGAAACTTCATTTCATTTCACTCTATACTGTACATTGTATACAGCTGAGATGGAAAGGGCTGTGAATAAACTTTTCATTCATCACATAATTTATTTTCACATATCTTGTAATTACTGTATGTACCAATTTTTAAATATAGTATAAATCAAAATATGTGTCCTAAAAGTTATGTTACATGCAAATAGTTAAAATTTAAAGTGTGGGGGAAAATCTGTAACAGGACCTACTTACAATGTCAGCTTTGTTTTTTTTTTTTTTTGGATATTTTATTCTATTATCTTACTATCTTCAAGTGTGTTCTCACCTCTCCTCATCCATGTTCTCCTCCTCCTCAAAGCTGCCTTCATCCAGGTCCAGGTCCAGCTCCGTTCCAATGCCTGAGTCTCGTGGAGTCATAAAAAGACTAGAACCCAAAGTAAACAGATATTACACAACTACAAACACAACTTACTCCCACTTGAAATATTTCAAATTCATGGTACATGTACCGAATCGAGGTGTGATGTAAATAACAAACCATACCTAACAGAGCGGCATGTGAAGAACACAATTCTTTTCAGCCTCTTATTGTAAAAGAAATAGTTGAAGGACCACAGGTTGCCTTCTTCTCCATATGGGTCAGAATCAAGGTCTGGATTATAGCTGGAATTACGACCGAAAATGGTAGCAAATAATTATCTTAATCATAAAACACAAAGTAAAATCAATTGATCTAGATTAATCATGATCCCTGAACATGGATATCTTCAGAATGTTCAGAACTGCCTTCATGTTTTAGATTAAAATGTGTTGTACCTGTAAATGTCACACTCAGTCAGACTGATCTCATTGTCAATGGCCTCCCAGAGCTGAGGCTGCAAGCGACTGTATGCCTCCCCAGCAGCAGCAGACAAGCTACTATTCACGGCATTAAACACCTGAAACGACACCACCATAGTTTTGCTGAGCTTGCCTCCCCTCACAGTATATTCTACATTTTCTAATATTGGTGTCAGTAAATATAATCTAAACAGCTCTTCAGCATGCAGCATAGTTTTAACAACATTTGTATGTGGGAAAATTTCCCTACCCAGTTGACACTGGGCTCTCTACTGAAGTCATGTCCTCGGGTGCGGCTGAAGTCATAGTCTGGCCTGAAGGACTCGTTGAGAGTAGCAATCAAGTAGAACAGAGTCTTCCTGCTGCACTTATCAGAAAGTGGACCCTCCCCTTCATCGCCACTTTGACTGTGACTCAGCCTGAAAGTGTACGCACATTTGTATGTGTGCACGTGTGTGTGTATGTGTGTGTGTATATATATATATATATATATATATATATATATATATATATATATATATATATATATACACACACACACACATATACACACACACAACACACACTCACTTCTGGGCCAAAAAAAAAAAAAAAAAAAAAGGGGTCAAGCCCAAAATGGCAAATATTAAGCTTTTAATGGTCTTAACAACAAATCATTGGTCAGAAAATTAGCAAGAATTAAACAAATGCACTCCTGAGAGCTCCTGTGCCACCACTTGCTCATTTACTTTTGCTGCAGTGAACTGTTTGGGGAAAAGCTAGAAACAGGGAAATTCACTTATATAGTCTTCTTGTGCGCAAAGATAAAATCATATTAATGATTAAAATGTTTGATGTAAAAATTAAAACTAACACATCAGGGTGTACAAAATCTTCCAAAAATATCGTCTGGGACATTTTTTTCCTTAAAAGATTAGTCATTATTTGGTAGCCCATCAAGGGCCACAAGGCTTAAACGTTTAAAGAAATCAAAGGGAAAATCATTTTTTATAAAGTCCCTCCATTTTCGCAGGCTCAAAAGTAATTGGACAATTTTTATGGACAGACAATAAGTTTTATGGCCAGATATGGCCTGTTTCCTCATTACTTCATGACAAATTAAGAAGATAAAAGGTCTGGAGTTGATTCCAAGTGTTAACTTTGCATTTGGTAGCTGCTCATGTGAATTCTCACTTTGAGGTCCAAAGAGGTGTCGATGCAAGTGAAGGAAGCCATCATTATGAAAAAACAAAACAGACCTATCCAGAAAAATAGCGGAAACTTTAGGAGTGGCCAATTTGGTACATTCTTGAAAAGAAGGAATGAACTGACAAGCTCAGCAACACCAGAAGGCCTGGAAGGCCACAGAAGACAACTAAAGTGGATGATTGCAGAATTCTTTTCTTGTTGGAAAAAACCCTTCATAACATCTAGCCAAGTCAAGAACACTTTGTCAAAGTCTACAATCAAATCAAGAGACACCTTCATGAATGTAAATACAGACTTACCTCAAGATGCAAACCACTGGTAACACTCAAGAACAAGGTCTGTTTTGTCTAAATCTAATTGTTTTTCCTTGTATATTGACAATAATGCAATCTGTCCTTCCTCACAGGTTAAAAGTTTGGGTGTTATCTTGGATAGTACACTATCCTTTGAAACTCAAATTAGCAATATCACGCAGACTGCATTTTCCACCTGCGTAATATTAAACGTCTCCATTCTTTTCTCTCAATCAATAATACAGCAGTTCTTGTTCATGCACTAGTCATATCACGTATAGACTACTGTAATGCCCTTCTCACTGGTGTTCCATCTAAACTGCTATATAAGCTTCAGTTGGTTCAGAATTCTGCAGCTTGTGTTCTTTCTAGAACACCTTCTACTGAGCACATTTCTCTAGTTCTTCAGCAATTGCATTGGCTTCCAGTAAGGTATTGAGTTCAATTCAAGATCCTGTTACTTACAAGGCACTTCATAATCTTGCACCCGAATACCTTACTCAACTTCTTCATGTTTACACCCCTCCACGTGCTCTTAGATCCTCATCTTCAATTTCTCTTGTGGTACCTCAGATTCGACTAACTACTATGGGTACCAGATCTTTTAGCTATGTTGCCCCTCGCCTATGGAACTCCCTTCCCCCTTGATATTCGTAACAGTGATTGCCTGCGGACTTTTAAAAAGCATCTTAAGACATATCTTTTTATTCAGGCTTTTTTATAATATGTTTTACTGATTCTTTACTGTATTTTATTTGTATATGCTGAGTGTTTGTTGTGTGCTTTTGTCTTGTGTAGTGATTTGTATTTTTATTTTTGCCTGCTTGTGAGGTGACCTTGGGTGTTTTGAAAGGCACCATTAAATAAAATGCATTATTATTATTATTATTATTATTATTATTATTATTATTATTACAAGAACAGAAAGGCCAGATTAGACTTTGCTTGAAAAAAAAAAAAAGCCTGACCAGCACTGATGCAAGAATAACTTGTACCAGAATGATGAGAAGAGTATGGAGAAGCAAAGGAAGGGCTCATGATCCAAAGCATACCACACCATTTGTCAAACATGTGGAGGAAGTGTAATGGAATGGGCATGTATGGCTGCCAATGGAACTGGGTCACTGGAGTTTATTGATGATGTGACTGCTGATAGAAGTATCAGGATGAATTTTGAAGTGTATAGAGCTATACTTTCTGCTCACATTCAGTCAAATGCTGCAAAACTGATAGACGCCTCACAGTACAGATGGATAATGACACAAAACATACCGCAAAAGCAACCCAAGAGCTTCTTAAGAAATTAAATGTTCTTAAATGTCTGATGATGTCAACCCAATTGAGCATGCTTTTCACACATGCTTTTCACAACTGAATACAAAACTGTAGGCAAAAAGACCCACAAAACAAGAAGCAACTGAAAGTGGCTACAGTAAAGGACTGGCAAAGCATCTCAAGGGAGGAAACTCAGCATTTGGTCATGTCTATGGGTTCCAGACTTCAGGCAGCCATTGAATTCAATGGATTTGCATTCAAGTATTAAAAATAATTCTGATATTTATGATAATGTTAGTTTGTCCAATCACTTTTGAACATGAAAATGGAGGGACTCTGCAAAAAAAATGGCTGTAATTCCTAAAGGGTTAATGCAATATTTTTGTTAAACCCCTTGAATTAAAGCTGAAAGTCTACCATTCAATCACATATTGATTGCTTCATTTCAAATCCATTGTGGTGGTGTCCACAGGCAAAAGTACCAAAATTGTGTCACTGTCCAAATGCTTGTATATTACACACACACATATATGGCTATTGGCACCAGATGGGTTGATCTGAGTATTTCAGAAACTGCTGATCTCCTGGGAATTTCACACACACCAGTCTCTAGAGTTTACACTGAATGGGGTGAAAAACAAAAAACATTAAATGAGCGACAGTTCTGAGGATGGAATGGAAACGTCTTGTTGATAATAGCGATCAGAGGAAAATGGCCAGATTGGTTCAAACTGCCTGGAAGGATACAGCAACTCATATAATCATTCTTTACAACCATGGTGAGCAGAAAAGCACTTCTTTATGCACAAAACATTGAATCTTGTGGTGGATGTGCGAGAACAGCAGAAGATCATAACAGGTTCCACTCCTGTCAGCCAAGAACAGGAATCTGAGGCTATCATTGGCACAGGCTCACTGAAACTGGACAGTTGAAGACTGGAAAAAAAATTACCTGGTCTTTTTCCAGTCTTAGTGAGCCTCTGTCCGTGATAGCCTCAGATTCTTGTTCATGGCTGACAGGAGTGGAACATAATGTGGTCTTCTGCTGTTGTAGCCCATCCACTTCAAGGTTTGATATGTTGTGCATTCTGAGATGCTTTTCTGCTCACCACGGTTGTAAAGAGTGCTTATTTAAATTACTATATACTTCTTGTCAGCTCAGACCAGTCTGGTCATTCTCCTCTGATCTCTCTCATCAACAAGGTGCTGCAGCCTGCAAACCCTCCACTCACAGGATGTTTTTGTTTTTCACACCATTCTGTGTAAATTCAAGAGACTGTTATGTGTGAAAATCTCAGGAGATCAGCAGTTTCTGAAATACTCAAACCAGCCCATCTGGCTCCAACAACCATGCCACGGTTAAGTCATGTAAAGGTTTGATATTGGGGACAGCTTTCTCATGTATGTACTTGTTAGGGCTGATTCCGGATGACTGAGGAGGAGACAGAGCTTCCAGCACATGAGGCAGTCCCTCCTGACAGAACTGCTTAAACATCTGCTTGTCTTCACCTGCCATTTTGCAGGAGTAACTTTCAATCCTAGAAAAGAAAAACAGTAATGACAAAACAGTCAGCAGCAGAAGTTGCATGTTTTCAGGAAATAATTTAATGCTACAAATGGACCATGCATACACACTTGGTGCAGACTATGATATGCACATCAAGAGACAGGCACTTTTCACGTTCTCTCTCTCTCTCTCTCTCACACGCACACACACACACACACACACTCTCATGTTTATTTTCTACATTCCACTGTCCCATCACTCTTGAACCAATAATAAACATGGTCAATTAATACCGGGCATTACTTCTGCTATTTGTAGCTACAGTATATTTTCATACTTTGCTGTCCAGTCTACTGACATGACGAAAAACATCCCAAAAACTTACCGTCCGATTATTTTACAGTCTCCAGTTTCTATGGTGAGTTGAGTATTAATGGCCTCAAAACTCGAATTTTCCAAAAGCTTCATTGTTTGTTTACTCTATTTTGACAAGCTCACGAAAACGGGGGCCCTCAGCCTCACTACCAGTAATCTACCAGCACTTTACTACATAAACAAATTGTAGCTAAATGCACATATACCATATGTTTAATGTTTCCAACATAAAACTGGTAGCTACACTTTACTGCAGCAGTATCTTTCGGCTAAAACACACGCAGAAACTCGAGCCGTAATAGCGTTAGCTTCTTAGCTAGTTAGATTCCATCAGAACAGTATTTTTTCAAATCGTGCGGCTCGAGGCGACAATAAAACAGGGTCACGCTGTCTGTAGATCACTGCAAATGTATACACACACGTAGAGCTGTTTGTCGTAGAGCTGTTTGTCTTGCACTTCGATTTCTGATAAATATGTCTTCCTTCTTACTGTGAAATTTCCAGTACCTCCCATTAAAGGTAATATTACGAGGAAAATTAGGCATCCCAGCTAGTGAATCAGACCTTAAGCAGAGGCGCAAGGCTTATGTAAGCCTTTTCTTTCGCTTATCGTTATCTTAAATAGCGACACTACTTTGTTTATATTTCTGTCAGTAATATTAGCTACAGAGCTAGCAATGTCTTTCGAGACGCAGTTTTCGCTTCCTGTAGATTTGAAAGATAGAGAAAAGCGGCTACTGTACTGACACCTACTGGACTGGAGCTCCAAAAACAGCGCAAAAAAAAAAAATAAAATAAAATAAAAAATAAAAACCGGACTGCATGTGCTTTGTGGATTTGGAGAAGGCCTATGATCGTGTGCCTCAGCATTTGTTGTGGGAGGTGCTGCAGAAGAAAGGGGTATCTGGGGGTCTACTTTTCCAAAATACATGCAGGTAGGCGGACTACCTATGTAATTTGCCCCTAGGTGTAAATGAGTGTGTGTGTGTGTGTGTGTGTGTGTGTGTGTGTGTGTTCAAGTTCAAGTTCAAGTGGAGTTTATTGTAATTTCAGCCATAGTGAAACGAAACAACGTTTCTCCAGGACCAAGGTGCTACATAAGACAAACACAGAACAACACAGAACTACAAGGGACTACATAAATTATACATAAAGTGCACAAGTGCAAACATGTGCAGACAGCACAAAACAGTACAGGACAGTACAGGACAGTACAATGACTACTGGGACAGACAATGGGCACAGTAAGTCCCAGTGCAGCGCCGACCAGTACACAGTTCTGTTTAAAGTGAACCTAGTGACAATAGTGCAAATAGTACAAGAGTACAATACAAGTAGCTGAAATTGTGTAAACATAAGTGTAAACGTAAGAGTAGCAGCCTATGAACAATATAATATAATGAGTTATGTAGTAGCATAAACATGTGCAAAAACTTGCAAAAAAATTGCAGAGAGGATGCTCAGTTGTGTGTGTATATTGGTATGTGTGTGTGTTCCTTCAGTCCAGTTTCTGAGTATTGGAGGTATGTATGAGTGTGTTCCTTCAGTTCAGTTTCTGAGTGTTGAGGAGACACTGTGTGTGTGTGTGTGTTTGTGTTTGTGTGTGTGTGTTTGCGTGTGTGTGTTTGCGTGTGTGTGTGCGCATAGTGACCTGTGATGGACTGGTGTCCCATCCAGGGTGAAATCTCCTGCATTGCACCCAGTGGTCCCAGGATAGGCCCTGGAACTACCACAACCATGACTATGGATAAGTGGTTACTGAGAATGAATGAATGAATGAACGAATGATGATTGAGAACCACTGAGCATTAAGTAAGACTACTGACCACTGGTACAAAAGTATGTGGACACCTGAATATCATATCCATATGTGGACTTTCCCCAAATTGTTGCACACAGTCGTCTAGAATGTTTTTGTATGCTGTAGCATTAAAATTTCCATATCAGAAT
Organism: Pangasianodon hypophthalmus; assembly: GCF_027358585.1. Lineage (NCBI taxonomy): Eukaryota > Metazoa > Chordata > Actinopteri > Siluriformes > Pangasiidae > Pangasianodon > Pangasianodon hypophthalmus. The sequence continues at coordinate 8,616,828 of NC_069729.1, read as the reverse complement.
AAATCCATATTAATGCCCATGGTTTTGGAATGGGATGTTCAAGGACAGGATGTGGTGTGATGGTTAGGTGTCCATAAACCTTTGGCCATTTAGTGTATATTTATGTAACTTATAATAGGTATGGTTAGCTTTACCTAACATTATGAGCTTCAGATTCCTGGGTGTGCAGCTATCAGACTGTCTCTCTTGGTCCCTGTACACCAGCAGCATCTTCTAAAAAGCACAACAATACCTGTTCATTCTGATGAAGCTAAAGAGCTTTGGCATGAATACTACTATGGTACTCCCCAGCTATGTAAAGCTCTTGCACCAAAGAGAGCGTTCTGTCTGGTTGCATCAGAGTGTGGTTTGGTATCCTGACTGTTTGAGATCTCAGACTCCTACAAAGAAAACTGTCCAAACTGCTTGAAATCAGTTGTTCTGATCTCCTTCCCCTCCAAGATATCTATGCAACATTTAATATTCTTTATGCAATGTAGGCACCACGCATCCACAGATAGGGAGCGCACCTTTATTAAAGTATTTTACAGCAAATGGAAGTATATATTGTAACGGTCACTGAGTGAAACCGCTGTTTTCCTTTTTTGTAATTGACTGCACTCCAACTTTTTCATGTATGAGGATTCCTGTGCTGTTTGAGTACAGGTAAATTGAGTGTGGATAACCCGCTGTCCACTGTCTTCGCCTGTCGCTTTCTTTCCTCCCAACGCTCAGCGACCCACCTTTATTTTTCCTAACTCTGGGCAAAAACCCAAAGACACCTGCCACGTGTTACAGTATGTCACCCCATAAATGTATGTCAGCCCCATAAACCATCAAAAGGACTTCACCAGCTTTATTCAATCTCTCTGCTGGTTCACCCTCACAAGATGGACCATAAAAGGGAGGAGCCCTCATCTCTCCTAGTCTGATAGCCCTGCGGTCTGGCTGCAAAGGGATGACTCCCACTTATCTCCCTGGTTTGACCCGGTCAACGATGTAAAATCAATCAGCGCTACCCAGTAGCATCGCGTGTGTTTTTGACTTTCATTCGGTTCATGCAATTTTACTTCCACTTTCAAACGGCTGCTTTCAACTTCACTGGACGGCCGGACCTCTGTGAGTTATGAGGCAGACTGAATTTTGTCAGAAAGCGAATCCACGGACGGATCAACCTGCAAATTGCACACATGCATGAAGAGAGACTCAAACGCGTTGCATCGTTATTCACCTACAGGGGAATCACCACCAAACGAACTGCACTGCATGAGGACAAACTCTTCTAGAGGCTTCGATGTTCATAAAGACAATCATGCTTCAAAGGCTCGAGCCACATTGCTCTTGTGCTCACAACGAACGCCAAGTAAGATTGTACCTCTGGGCAGGAAAAGATATTATTCACCATTATTTTTTTCTAGGTTTTACTGTGTTGAGTAATTTGAAGCTGCAAACTGTTCCTTAAAATCAGCATTCTTTTAAACGAAGGGATTCACACGCAACGCTGCGAATCTCCTTCCTTCTCTCTTTGATCTCTCTCACCTTTACATGTGATCTCACTCTTGGTTAAGTAGTTAATTGGTGTTTATACTTTCTTCTATGTATTTCAATAATTGCGATATTATTTAACATTTTATTGCCTTGTTGTGGTTATTACTTTGATATTGCAAGAAGCCAAGCTATTCAGAATTAAGCCTTCAGAAAACAAGTCATTGATTATTATTGTTCTCAACTAAATTGAGGTTTTAATATTTTTTTTACTTATAAAGTTGGTGATTTTAATTCTAGTAAGCTAGTAAATCTAGTAAGCTGAAGATGAAAATGAATTTCACCTTTCATCATGACAATGACAATGACCAAAAGTTCAATGTTTTTGAATGGCCTAGCCAGAGCCCAGGCCTGAATCCAAATAAAACTGTGTGGGGTGACCTCAAGCGGGTTGTGCACAGGAAATGCCCTCACAATTTGATCGATCTCAAATGTTTTTGAAAGAAAGAGTGGTAAAATATTGCCAAGGCAAGATGTATCATGCTGATAGACACTTCCTCGAAAAGACTGGTGTGGTGTAATAAAATCAAAAGGTGCTTCAACAAAGTATTAGTTTAGGGGGGTGCACATTTATGCAACTAGGTTATTGTTAAGTTTTTTAGTTTTCTTTTTTTCGCTATAAAAGTTTTTGATCAGAAAAGGTCTGACATGATTTATCTTAGTGTCATTCTTTTACTTCACATAAACCTTATAAACAGTTTTACAGGGGTGTGTAGACTTTTTATATCCATTGTGTGTGTGTGTGTGTGTGTGTGTGTGTATGTATGTATATATATATATATATATAATTACACACACAGACGTGGACAAATTTGTTGGTACCATTCTTTCTTTCTTACCTCCTCAGACAACAGTATCCTTTGCTTTCTCCGGTCCATGTTCAGTGTGGTATACACGATGATACCAAACAGCAGAGTGACTACTTTTCTCCATTCAAATCATATGGAAAGTGATCCACAGTTTAGCCCATATAAACTGCTGTTGTGCCCACTGTGTTAAGAGTTTTGAAAATGTCTCTTAAGTACAGAGAACTGCATGTAACAATCACAAAAATTAAAAAAAAAAAAAAGTTACATCTGTAACTAGCATTCTATTTCTCCCAGTCTAACTGCTATTGGCAGTGTTTAACACTGGGAAACCCTCTGCCACCAGGTCACGTATTGCAAGCTTGGAAGATGGTCCTGTATGATTGCCATGCTCACACCACCAGGAGGGCCGACACTGACCTTGTAGAAGCTAGAGAAGGTACATGGTGCCTCTCAAAAATACACTTCAAATAGTAACGTGCATACTGGGTATCATAGGGAATACTGGGCAGATTGACCTTCATAGAACCATCAATCCCCTGGTTCACAAATTTGGGTGAAATATCCCTAGGCAGGAACCTTGGGTTCCGTCACAAGGTCACTCCGGGATCATCACCAGGTCACACCAGCACATGCAGTTCTCCCACTCTGTTGTGTGACTGTCTTCAATGATACCTATTTCAGATCAGCATCCTGTATGGGTTTGTATGGAGAGGTCTTAAGAAACTCCATCACAGGACTCTGAAATGCTGTTATGAGCCTGCCAGAAGGAGCTGCTGGATAATGCTATGTCTCTGATTATGCTGAAAGTGTATTTGGTGGCCATGCCAGCTCACCACAGCACAAGTGGATGGCACCTTGCTGGGAGCTCAAAAGCACTTGAGCATTGGGCAGTGCCCAAGGTCCAGTCAACCAGACACACACCATTTTGGAATAGTTCCTACTTGAGAGCATACAAGCCCCACATACTAGGGGCTCTAGCATTCAGGATTATTTCCTGGACTGCTATGGCTGGGGGTGCAACAACTCCTTGTTTAACTGAGACAATAAGTCTGCTGATGGGTGTGAGCCATAGTGTATGGTTTAAATTGAGCTGTAGACTGAGCTACGGCTGATGTCAAGCAATCCATATGCTTGAAGAGAACCTTGAAGCATTTCAATGGTGTTTTTTTCTGTGTCTCAGCTGGCGCTGAGCTTGTACATTAGTGGCTAGTGGCCAGATTATACATAAGAGGCAGTAGGCATACAGCTGGTGGCTATCTTTGGGCTCCAGGAGATTCAGGCACTGGCTCCATAAACATCCATGGTGATTCAGGCTGAACTCTGTGTAATCAACTGGAATCATTAGCCACAGGTCTAGCATCAGGTTACGGTGCACTAGAGAGGTCATTCGGTGGTAACAGGACACCATATGCAGCGGCTGCTGTGAGAAAGCAGGATTCAAGATAGCCACAGGCCCATGAGCTGAGGGTGGTGAGTGGGCAGTTTCTGAGTCAGGAAGCCGAGGGAAACAAAGGGACACACACACATCCTATCCTATCCCATAATAGCAAAGCTGTGGTGACAAGAGAAGTCCAGCACAGACGCAGTCCATGGTGTAAGGGAGATGGAGTGGCATGCGCACTTTGGCCCTGTTAGTGCTCATAGCTCTGGTGGGTATAAGGGAAACAGGGGGACACAAGCAACTATCCCATAGCCTGGACTGACTGAGTGAGTGGATGCTGACAGCTCTGGAGAATGAGTGGAAAACAGAGGGACACAAACACACATTGTCCCATGATTCACTGAACAACAATAGCTATCTCACACACTGCAGAGTGCAAGCTAACAAGCCAAGGTAGCAATTAAAAAAAAATCTAAGCTAGCTAGTCACAGACCCACCACTCACCACAGCAGAGAGGACAGCAGAAGAACAGGAGTCTATCACAAATTTGGAGGACAGAAAAACTGTAGCTCTGATGCTGCAAAGGATAGCTCAGAATCTACATGCAGTCCTGCATGTGATGTAGCATGAATATATTTATAGGAAATACTACATCACTGTGACTTTGTTGAAGGTCTCAGCCTGGATATCTGGATGTTAGGCACCTCCCCTGGAGGGTAAGTGTAAAATAGAATGAGGCATGAGTTTAAGTGTTTTCTCACTACTGTTGATTGACAGGCATGTTTGTGTTATATAGGCAAGTATAAAAATGTGTTATGACAGCTTGGGCATGAAAGCCCATGCCCCCTCTAGCAGTTGGCATCATGGTGTATCATTCGCATCTAAACTCGCCAACAAGCAACTTTTAGTTCTAAAATATTTTTGCTACATATTTCACTATTTTTATTCACTGGATTACCTCTTTAATCTTATTCAGTTGTTTATACAACACTGCGATTACAGCTCAAAAACAGCCAACTTCCAGACCTAAAATTATACATAGATTATACACTTTATTAGGAACTCTATACTAATACTGGGTAGGGCCTCCCTTTGCACTCAATTCTTCATGGCATGGATTCCACAAGATGCTGGAAACATTCCTTTGAGTTTTGACATGATTGCATCATGCAATTCCTGCAGATTTTTCAGGTGCACTTTTATGCTGTGAATCTCCCATTCTACCACATCCCAAGTGTTTTATAGGATCCAGATCCGGTGACAGGGAAGGCCACTGAAAAACAGTGAACTCATTGGCGTGTTCATGAAACCAGTTTGAGATGACTTTTGCTTTGTAACATGGTGCATTATCATGCTGGGAGTAGCCATTAGAAGATGGGTAAATTGTGGCCATGGAGGGATACACAGTCAGCAACAGTACTCAAATAGGCTGTGGCATCCAAGCGATGATTGGTATGATAAAGTGTGCCAACATTGCCCACACCATTACACCACCTCCACCAGCTTGGACTATTGACACAAGGCAGGTTTCCCTACCATCTGTGTGCCTTAGCAGAAATTGAGATTCATCAGACCAGGCTACGTTTTTCTAGTCTTCAACTGTCTAGTTTTGGTGAGCTTGTGCCCAAAACCTTGTCCCACTGCAGCCTCAGCTTTCTGTTCTTAGTTGACAGAAGTGGAATCAGACATGGTCTTTTGCTGTTGTAGCCCATCCAACTCAAGGATCGACGTGTTGTGCATTCTGAGATGCTTTTCTGCTCACAATTGAACAAAGTGGTTCTGAGTTACTGTAGCCTTTCAGTCAGCTCAAACCAGTCTGGCTATTCTCCGCTGACCTCTCTCAACAACGAGGCATTTCCATCTGCAGAACTGTTTTTTCTTTATTGCACCATTCTGAGGAAACTCTACTGTTGTGCCTATTTTGTGCATGAAAACTGCAGCAGATCAGCAGTTACAGAAATACTCAAACCAGCCCCTCTGGCACCAACAAGCATGCAGTGATCAAAATCACTGAGATCACATTGTTTCCCCATTCTGATGGTTGATGTGAACGTTATCCAAAGGTGCTGGATCGTATCTTTGTGATTTTATGTAGGTGTACAGTATAAATAAAATGCTCAGTGAGTGTGTATGTATAATTATGTATCTATATTACATATAAAACCATAAAACAAATAGTACGTAAAAACAATAAAACTTTGACTCCATATTATGTATATTATTGTCAACATATCCCATAAAGTTTATTTTACAAATAATTATCTGTAAAATACTGAGATAAAGAATAACCTCACAATGACAGTATGTTATGTTGAAGGTTACCATTTTTTCACCCATCCATCCATCTTTAATAACCACTTCATCCTTGCCAGAGCTGCAGTGGATACAGGGGCTATCCCAGAAACTCTGGACAAGAGGCAAGAATAGACCCTGGATGCCAGTGCACCATGCAAACAGACATTCCTTCATGGGGGCAATTTAGAGTTGCTAATCCACCTCAAGCCCACTCTGACACAAGGAAAACATTAAATTCCATGCAGACAGTAAACAGAATACATAACCTGTGAGGTGGCAATGGTAATTGCTGCCCTGAAAGGCAACAATTACCCGGAAAACACAAAAAATACTGCAAATCAAGAAAAAGCTACACAATGTCAAAGAAAATTAATTATAAAAATGTTTTAATAAAGCTATATCCATTTGTTAAACAAAGCTGCAATTAAACCAGCCATGATGTAGATGTCAAATATATTATCCTGTTTGAAAACCTAGGTTAAAACAGTCATCTTGAGGTCAAGTAGTTAACTACTAACAGTACAGAGACAAGGACCTCTGTCTGAATAAGTACTTAAATCCACTACAGGTAAAAATATTTGGAAAGCTAAAATAGTCCCTGAGAACCTTTACAAACAGTAAAAACATTTACATCAAGAGACTGAAAGGGGAACACAATTTCTCATCAATTACCTGGACAGGAAATATGGATAATGGTTCAAACATAAGCCTAATCTAGAGCAAAATACGTGCAACAAGATATAGTAGGTCTGACAAATGTCCAAATCCTGAAAACAAATCTATACCATCCATTCATAAACTCAAGACACACAAAACATTTCATTAAAAGAATATAATCCATCCACAGTCAATAAACATTTAGCAAATCCAATTTCAAATAGGAAATGAATTCACATGAATGAGAGCACTGATTAAGACATCACTTGCCTTCCTGGCCCTCCATCATCATTTAGTTCTCCAAAGCATACACAGTATACAAATAAACACTTTCTGCATTAATATTACATGATTAGCTGCACATTCTTTGTACTACTCAACAAATCAGATACCATAAACAAGCTATAAAATGTACAGTATGATCAAATAACAATTGAACAGCATATTATTATTTAATGGCTTAATGAATTTCTTTAAGATCTTTACAACAGCCATTGAAGTGAATCTTACTGAATATATGCAGAAATGCAATATATAAAACATTTAAATAGTCAAAAATAGAACAGAAAACTAAATGAACTAACCTTTACTCAGGAGTAAAGAAAATTAAAACATACTTTGATCCATGTCAAAAAATAGTTTTTTTTTTTTGTTTGTTTGTTTGTTTAAGACAAAGAAAGCTTCAGCTCAACAAGTCAAGAATGTTTTAAAGGACAAATGGCTTGACATAATTCAGTGAATGAGAACAAGTATTCCCTGAAATTAAGCTTAGCTGTCAATCATCTCAGAAAGCTCCAACAAGAGGTCATCCTCGCCTTTGCCAGGGTCCAGTTCAATCTCATCCTCCAGTCTGTCATCAGTAAATTCATCCAGCAGGTCGTCAAAGTCGTCCATTGTGGAGGAGTTTCCTGCAGGAGTAGTGCCACGTGCAGAAGCCAAACTTGCCCGACGTGGCCGAGTTTGGGTGGGAGTCTTAATGATGGGGCTACAAAAGATGAGCCAAATAAATACATTTAAAAACAATAGAATAGAACAATAGAATTAAAAGCAACAGAAATATAATGCAAAAAACCTTGACATATTACTAGAGCGGCAACAAAATTATTCAAGCAATTAATCAACTTGGTTGGTGGTTGCAAATCTGGCTTATAAAAAAAAATAACTATGCATAGCAGTGGTCAACAGTATTCTGTTACTGTTACTCAAGCACTGACAAGTCTAATAACTGACAACTGATAATTCTGTACAGGCTAAAAGAATTAAGCAGACACCAATTGTGTGATTTTCTCAAACACCAGAAACAAGAATATATGTATTAACACAAGCCATTTATAAGCAATCTTAGAAATTTTGAGAAACTTTGTATTCTTCCTGTTTTGTTGTGAGAGTTTGTTAAAGCATAATTGTGTTGTCCCAAGTTCAAACAAGTAAGTGATAAATTCTGGTTTATCCTACATTGCAAGTGTACACTCTAGAGACTCGTATTTGTTCGTGAAAATTCCAGGAACTCAGCAGTTCCTGAAGTACTCAAATCTGGCACCGACAAACATGTCATGGGCAAAGTTTTACGCTTATCGCCAGAATCACACACAAAATAACATGAATGCATATAGGTCACTTAGTTGTGTTCATACAAAATATCTGTCCTTCTTCCTGCATTTCTGAATATTTATTCAGAAAAACCACAGAGTTTCCTACCTTTGTGGAACAGAAAGGGGCTCAGGTGAGCACTGCTCAGCAGGAGGTGACACCTGTTGCGCCCTGGCTTCAACTTCTAAACTGCAGGACGGTGCAGACAACTAGGGGACACACAGAAATATTACAAAACTCTATCATCAGTTCATTTAATTAGATACTAATTCTGCACAATACTGTGGTACTGTCCTATGCTTCACCTGAGTCCGCTTGCAAGGTGGTTCAACATCAGGAGCAGGGGCAGCATTAAGAGGTTTCACTGCAGCGACAGCAGAGCAATGGATACCTGCAGCTTTCCTTTTTGGGCCAGGTTTCACCTGAGCAGCTGGCTTCATCACTGATGGCTTTACATTCAGTTTTGGCCTCACTGAAAAGCAGACACAAGTCACACACTGGCAATTTAACACAACAGGAAAGCTGCTTGAAGTTTATCAATAAACTCCATTCTGTTTTGATATTAAAACCCATAGTAAAAACAATAATATGCTAGACTGTACCTTTTAATTCAGCTGCTTTGCTTGGGGGCATCTTGGTGACTGCTTGAGTGTTCTCCCAATGTGGCTCCTGTGAATGCTGGCCTAAAGAATCTGCCATCTCTGACACTTGCACAGGAGGTGCCATTGAAGAGGATGACTTGGATTTCTTAGGACTTATGGTAAGAGAGTTCTCCTTGTTCTGCATCTCTGGAGACTTCCTCTGGGGTACCACAGAAGGGACAGGAGAGGAGGCCTGATGACTAATGCCTTGTTGTATGGACGAATTTGCTTGGTTGGTTATTCCTGGTCTGATGACAGCAGGAGGCTTCTTTTCACAAAGTACTGGGATTGGTTTCTGGGCAGCTTGCTCTGGCTCAACAGTAGATGCAGCCTGCTCCTGTTGCTTGCGAAGTCTTTTCTCTCGCATGATTTCCTCAAAGCTCTTTACCGTTACATCCTGAATGGAGGTGTCACTCTTTCCATTGGTTACAGTGGACTACATTTAGAAAGAAAGAAAAGAAAAAAAAAAAAGAGGAGAACTTTTAGAATTGGATTTAATGCAAAAATGCAAAGAATTATATGTCTTAAGATCATGACTGGACAACAAGGACAACTGGGGCTTGCCTCTTCAATGCAATCCGGCTTCTCAGAACTGTGCACTTTTTGAGATCTGATGTTGATAGCTGCTGTAAATAAAATTTAATAAATATCAACCGAATGATAAATTCTCAAACCATTTCATGAACCATTCCACAAATGACAAACCAAGGAAAAACAAATCTATTACACTTACATCCAGTCTTGCCAATGCAAAGAATTCGTCTTTTTGGGACTGCATCGCTTGAACTAGGTGCATCATCATTTGTTGTGTCCTGTGTCTTTGCTTGCATTCTGGCAGCTTTTTCTTTACGAATCTCTTCAAGCGTCTTCACTCTGATCTCTGCTGCTTGGGCAGTCAGTTTGATCACTCCAGCATTTGCAGGGCCCTCGGTTTTCTCAGTACTACCTTGCTGAGGCACCACCTTTGTCTCCTGGAGTTTCTTCTCACGCAGGATCTCTGAGAAAGTCTTTACACTAGGCGCAGTGACAGGCTTATTTACTTTTTTGGTGGAATTTAATGCATTTGTAGGGACCTCAACTCTAACACTTTTGCACTGCATCTGAGATTTAGCAGCCTTTTCCTGACGAATCTCCTCAAGAGTTTTGATCCGGATCTCACCAGAAGACTTTGGCTCACTGTTTGGTGACTTGGGTGCAGTGATATCAGGAGTTATTCCAAGTCTTTCACGCACTGGTCTCAGAGCTAAAACAGTGGACATGAAAGTTCTTAAATGCAGAATACAGATGTAGTGGTGATATGCATCAACAGTATTGCAAGGACACTTACTTTTAACTTTCTGGGGAGGCATACTGATTTTATTCTCAGTGGAGTCAACAAATCCACCAAGACGCTTAGCAAGGGACCCTTTCAGCCGTAGACCACCTTCCACAAGCAGGTCTAAACAAAGTATATGAGACAAAGCATAAGCTTGAAAAACTCCTGTAAAGTATTATGCTCTTTTATTTTACACATGTATGGTGTACAGAAGGATGCGTAATATATCCTCTGTCAATATACCTTCATCAGATCTCTTTCCAAGCCTGTCAGTAATTTTCCTTTTTCCGGAGTCCTCCAAAGCAGGAGACTCTGAAAAGGAGGACATCGATAGAAATTAAATTTTGAGTAAACTGAGGAGTTTAGGGTAATCCTGTAATAGTCTTGTGTGATATAGCAATTTATCATCTCTCTATATTATTATACTGCCACTGATGTTAGCATGCTAGTATGAAATATCACTCAGAAATACACTCAAACCCTCTCCCAAAAAAAAAAAAAAGGGTGGGGCACTCTTGACTGAACTCGCAGGGGCACCCGTACATTCTGTCAAGGAAAATAGAGAATAATTTGAGCTCATTATAAGGAAATGAAATCTATAAATGTATGTTTGATTTAGCTAACATTAGGTAAGTATATAGACCATGTGGACTTTAGACAACTGATTTGTAAAAGGATTTTATTGAAAATGCACTACTATTTACTGCATTACAACTATTTAGCATCACCTAAAAATCCAACATCCAGCTGAATTTTCTCAATCGTAGCTGCTGGGGTTCTGCTGATTTAATACTCCCCAGCAGAACTCGACTGCCCCTTAGCATGCACATGTTAGAGTAGTATTTACTTAAGATTTATATTACTCAAGTATTGTATATTACAGTTAATTTAAATTTTTCCTTCATAGTAAACACCAGATCAAAAGCAAAAAACCCAACAAGGAGCACAACTAATTATATTGTGCACTCCCCTACTCTCCTTATACTTGACAGTGGAAATGCTCATTTTCTGTTGGTTTGTAGGTTCTGGATAATTTAATTGTTTGTCTCAACCTTTTAAAAAGGAAAATCATAACATTTACAAAACTATAACTCCATACTTTGTGCCATGCTGGTCACAGCATGATTTCTCACTCCACTTTTCTCACTTACAAGTAAACATAAAAATTGTGATTCACTCCCTTTGCTATAAAACCCCTAAATATGTTCTTGTGCAACCAGCTGCCAAAGACACACAATTACCTGAATGTCAGCCTTGTGCACTTAAAGTTTAATGTGATCTCAATATAAATACTGGATAAATAAAGTTCCTGGAAGGCCTCAGAATTTGTTAGAGAACATACTAGTCTTGTGAAATACTGATATTTCCGTTACAGGTTTTTGAATATTTTTTTGGTGGCATGTGAGATAGTGAGAAGGAACAGGGCTTCCAGGCTGTGTCAGTTAATATTGGAGAGTTCAAAACACCTATACCAGTCATTGCAGATTCATACGTCGACTGGCTCATCTCCCATTTTATCGGATAGAAAAGTAGTGCTGTTTTGGCATATTTTTGAGTGATAACTTACACAAGCTTAATCTGATTAAATTGCACGTCTCCCGCAAAATACATAAAGGGTGGCAGGTCTATTAATACAATATGACAAAGTTATTGTCACTGCACATCGTGGCAATGGAATATTGCGTAGAGACGATAAAATTGTTATATCGAACAAGCCTAGAACATACCTAAACAAACAGCATCACAAACATCAAAGAGCAATCAAAATAAGTTCAGGACAAAGTTCAGGAAAAGTATCAATCAGGGCTTGGTTATAAATACCATTAATACCTGTACGACAAACACCATTAAATCTATTATTAAATGTCAACAGAATGTGGCACAATTTATAGGAGGCCTTCCATCAAAAGCCAGTGAATGGGTAAGAAGGGCATTAGTCAGTGAAGCAAGTGGAGAGATCCACATCATTCACCTCAGCACATACTTTTGGCAAAAATCCAAAACAGCTTATCGACAATGTTCCCTGAGTTAAACCTATTGCTCTAGTGCAGACCCTTCTCAACAAAAATAGGAGTAACTAACTTTTTATACATTTTGGTGTCTTTTCATTTTATATGATTTCTCAGTAAGAGCATTATCAGTGACCACACATGGTTAGAAGGAACAGTTAGCTTAGAGGGAACAGTGCTCACCTCCCTGAGAACACAGTCTGCACAGTAAAGCATGCAGTGGTAAAATCATGATGTGGGAATGCTTTTCATCAGCAGGGGCTAAGAAACTGGTCAGGTTTCAAGACAAGACGGATGTAGCCAAATACAGGGTTATCCTAGAAGAAAGCCTATTCCAGTCTTTAAGAGACTTGAGACTGAGGTTCACTTTCCAACAAGATAATGACCCTAAGCATACTGCCAAAGCTACAATGGAGTCTAAAACGACGTCCGATTGTGAATCTAGAGCAAGACTTTAAGTTGCTGTTCTCCAGCAGTTTCCATCCAATCTGACAGAGATTGAGCAACTTTGCCAAGAAGAATGGGCAAACATACCACAATCCAATTGTGCAAAGCTGTTGGACATATCCCAGAAGAGTTGCAGCTGTTACTGCAACCAATGGTGGTTCTACCAAAAGCCAACAAATGTCTGCTTTTCTGCTTAACTAACCTTTGTGTCACAACAAAAAACCATGTATTGCACATTCAAATATTAAGGAACACTAATGGTAACATTTTCAATTAAGTACATTTAGAAAGGTTGTAACACTACAACGTGAAAAAGTTCAGGGGGTAATTACTGTCCCATGGCATACCACTGGTAGTGACAACTGCTGCCTGTGTGACAGATTGAATGGTTTCCTTCTCTGTGCCAGTTCCGCTGCTATGCCGTTTTGTCGAGGTGAACTCATCAGGGCCTTGCAAAAAGGGATGATGAAGATAAAATACACAGAAAGCCACAATGTGTGCACACTATTATGATATGTAAAAAAGAAATAATTTTAACACAAGCGGCTAAAATTTTACCTGGTCTGTTTAGACTGGCCTTCAGAGCTTTCCCCAACCTGATCTCTTCTAGTGTTTTGATACCAAAATTCAGCGACTCATCTGTACAAGAAATACATTTTAATACAATTTCATTTTTCTTACAATTTAACAAGGACTCAGTATAGCATGAAGAACAATCATCAGAAGGAAGATATGCTACCTTTACTAGAGCTCAGCAGTTTCTTTGGAGAGACACCAGAAGCTTCCTCTCCCTCTTCAGAAAACTGATCTACTAACAGCAATACAGGGCATTTAGAATTCTAAAACAAAATCTGACAAAATACGAGCAAATAAGAATCTAGAAATTATATTACCATCTTCGTCATCCTCATCGTCCACAGGATTAATGACTACTGGTGGGTGTGTGGGACTGGGGACACTCTCTTGAGTCTCTACCTTGATGACCCCTCTGAGTTGTGGGTTGGTGGTGTTGGAAATGTTGGCAGAAGCAGACAAAACATGGTCGTCCTGTGGAGTTTCTTCCTCTTTTTCCTTCCTCACCACAGGCCCTGTGAGGTAAGGATTGAAAGCAAACACTGTGTGTGATCACAAGGAAATTACTTGTTACCTGCATTAACTTCAGCAAAAAACAGCCAAAGGAAACAATATGTTTTAAACTATGTCCATTTGGTTTTATACCTTTGTCTGCGGCAACAAAAAGGCCATCAATGAAACGTGGCTTCTCATGGTGAAAAGCACAATGAAACTTTTGGCATCCGCCTGGCTGATTTTCCCAGTAACAAGGGATTTCTTTGCGGTTTTTCTGTGAGATACAGCATAGTGTATAGTTAGCAAGAGAATACAAGACTGCCACATTTGGAAAAAACAGTGCATTCAGGAAATATTCAGACTACTTCACTTAACAGATTTATGGAAATTACAGCCTTACTCTAAAATGCAGCTGTAGATATACAAGTGATCATATTAATGGTATGTGCTGAATAACCCAAATGATTTGGCTAAAATCATGAACCCCTGGAATAATCGGATAACTTCTCAAGTCAGAAAACTTTTCTCTTATTAGTGTGTAAGTAAACCTAGTGTAGTTCCAGTAGCATCCACATTACCTTTATATCCATGTGACGGAATTTGCATACATTGCGAAAGCAACGGTTCTCCTGCCAAAGACTGCAGACAGTCTCATTACCCATGGCAGCCTCACAATGTCGGAAAGGGCAAGTATCACCCTTCAAAGGAAACAAGAACATGGGAGGGAAATAGGAAAAATTAGGTAAAAATTCAAAACAAAAACCTTTTCCATATCCCACAAAAGGCAGAAGTATGTGCGAAGAGGCAATACTCTATAATGTTGTTTCTCAAACAGTCTATACTACCTTAGTGCATGTTGAATAATAGTAGAAATAGCAATCATCTCCCTTATTGCTCATGCTGGTCATGGCCAGGGAATAATCTTGCTGGTCAGGAACTCTTCAAGTGCTGCTACAAGGCCCTCTGGAGTTTCTCTAGTCAAAGTGCAACAAGAATGTTCAAATTTCCATTGATTCTAACATTTATAAAATGCAGGAAAACTTGTGATTAGTCACACATAAGTTTAGATGATAAGAGGTTTTTAACTGCAAATGGTTGAGTTTTTTCCCCCCTACTAACTAGGTGGGGTCAATTCACCTGCAGTGGATAAGATGTCTCCACCAGGTGTACTTCTTCTGGGTTGTCTCCAAGCTGTAACGGTCCTGAAGGAACACTTGACCGATGAGTTAAGAGTGAACAGGGCGAGAGAGGCTTTCGTCACTGAGAAACGTGCTCGTCTTAGACTGCTTTGTAACAAGTAAAACGGTGGTGAAAAGTCCTTTTCTATTCCTCAATAAAAAACAATTGTTTGGTGAGGGCACAAAAATCTTCGGGCTAAATGTCGGAAGTGAGAGCCAGGGAGAGTGGGAATGAAAATCTTGAAAGGGATGTGTGTGTAGGAACGGGAAGGGTGGGGTCTTCTATCTCTTCACACCCGTTGTGGCAATTTGAAGATAGGTGAGAACATTTAAATTGGGCAAAAGTTGAATTTTCAAAAGAGAAATAAAAAATCATCCAATGTGAAGGGGGAAAAAAATTATCTGAGTGTGGGGATAAAAAGTGCCAATCTTCAGAGAAGATTTTTCTCCATTAGTTGGCCTCTATCCAAATCCAGTTATCGCCAGGGCTGTAGAAGAAATTCCTGTATATCCTTTAAAAAGAAAGCAAAACACTCCCCACATACTTCATATACTGGATAAATGAGTGAGGAATTGAGTTAATAAAATGTTATTTGAGTATACTTTCAACTGCCATGATCACAAAGAAATTACACATTTTGGCAAGTTGAGTTTTAGCTTTTCAGAACCTGAAACAGACATTGTACATCAGCATATACTGAAGCAAGCACTGATTCAAGCATATCTAGCAATTTAGCTTTCATTTAGCACACCATTATGGTGTTGGACAAATAGTCAGTTTTAATAACACGGAATAAGCATCAAGTTTTAAAATTAGATTTTTTTTCATAGACCATTTCCCAACTTGATTTCGACTCCTCTTGTTCTATTGTAAAAGGTTTTGCCTTTGAAGTCATGTGCATGACATTTTCTTTAAACCCTCTGTAATCTGCATTAAACATTATCATAACATGACATGATAAAATGAAACCTGAAAGACCTGGTCGATTACTCATGATTAACTTGATCTACTTGAAAAAAACAAGACAAATGTAGCAACGATATGCATCGAGTTTCTCAGAGTAACCGCTGTAGGTAGCTAACTAAACATGTTTCACACACCACGTTTACTTTAAAATAGAAATGAATAATTCGATCTAACATGCTACTAAAATATAGGTAAAGCAACAAGCCATACATAAAATGTTAAGTAGCTAAATGGCTAACAAAGTGAACCGTTCCACAACAGGCCGAGTTTGCTTCGATGAAAACGAAGCACGTTAAGACAACCTTACTTGCTGTGACGAGCCTGATAGCTCATATTTCCTACCATTTCAGTCTACTGATAATTGATAGAAAGTCCCGAAGTATGACATGACTTGATTTCACGTAATACTATCATGATTTCACTGAGATTCAGATTCTCACAACGCTAGCTAGTTATATGAGCTAAGTCAGCTAACATTTGCTCGACTCAAGACAATTACCGACGTTAACGCTAGCTACCTAGCAAATGTACGAGACCATTTACTTAAATACATAATTAACACAAATAAAACGTAGAAATTACCAGTTTATATGGATATGACTTGTTAAAACCTGTTTTCGTATAAGAGCATTGGTCGACGACGGTCCGGGCCTGGTTTAAACGAACAAAATGGCGACCACACGGAACAAACCTAACAGCCTCAGCAGTAACCACCCACTTTTCCTTTCGAGGCGAAGATGCAACTTGTAATTCCTGACTACAACCAGTAAAACCCACACAAAACGCCCCCTAAACTTGAAATTTCAACTCGTCGACATGGGGTAAGCGGCTCAACCACCAGTTCTTACGCCTTTTACAGAGTGACGTCAAATCAACATGGCCGCGCACATTGTGAACAGTGTAAGATGGTTTATGGTTCAAGGCTCTTTATTTGTCACATACATATTACATACGTGTGATGTCATGTAGTGAAATGTTTTTCCTTAGTGCCTCGTCCCACAGCGCAACAATGAGCAACGAACTAGATATACACATGCATAATAAAAACAAAATATAATAAAATGTAGTAGACTATATGACAAAGAAAGTTTAGCAGCCTTTAGAGGAATGTAATGTAGAATATGAATATACATAAAGAAAGCAGATATACAGAGCTGTAGTGTGTAAAAAATAGTTTTTTTCATAGTGCAAACTATAGAGTTAAAATGTTTTTTTTTTCTTTTTTTAAAAAAAAAAAAAAAGCAAATATACAGAGCTGTACAGTGTATAGAGTTACAATGTAGTGTCCAAAAAAATTGTTTTTCCGTAGTGCAAACTGTTTGTGTATTTTTGGCTGTGTGTGAGGTACGGGAAGTAGTAGCTCAGTGGTTAAGACGTTGGACTCCTGATCAGAAGGTTGTAAACATCAACGTTATAGTTATCTGTGGTTACTGATCAGAAGGTTGAGAGTTCAAATCCTAGCACCTCCAAGCTGCCACTGCTGGGCCCTTGCGCTAGGCCCTTAACCCTCAACTGCTCATGTGTATAAATGAGACGAAATGTAAGTCACTCTGGATAAGGGCATCTGCCAAAAAATGTAAATGTTATCACTAACATTAGCCAGCTAGCTTGTTGCTAACACTACTTGCTGTTGTCCATTGTTGTTATACTGTAATTTCAATCCAAAATGTTGCATGAATGTTTGAAATTAAATTATTACTATGCTGTAATATAGGCCTGTAACTGTAAAAGTGCTGTTAAAGTAACTTTTTATGAGCTTTATGTACTCTGACAGAGCAAACAAAAGCCACGCTTTCAAGGAGGTGCCCATGTGTTTTTATCCACTTTGTATGTCAAACGTGCCGAGGTGGGAAATGACGTTATTCCAAGTTGCAAATTACCACATATAAGGCACTATGAACACAGCAAATATTTCAAACACATATATTGCTGCATTAGACTTACCTCAGAAGTGGGAAGTCAGAGCTAGGAATGTCATAATTTTCGATCTCCGTGCATTCAAGTAAATTTAGAGTAAATTTTCCTTCTCAAAACAGCGATCGATACAGTCAGTTGGGATTTGTGCAATATTGTATAACAGAGGATTTGGGGCATTGGTTGGCTGGGGCCAAGATATTAGCAATAACACTGTGAAAAATTGATAGGCTATCTTCACAGCCTTGGGACAACCTGGTGAACATGTAGTGAGAGTTACCATGGCAAAAAAAGCAAAACAGTATTGGTCCTATGGACAAACTGAACAAGACCAGAAACCATTGGTGATGTCAGTGCAGGATAAAACAGTGTGACGTGGGCCAAGATCATTTGAAAGGTTGGCGACAATGGGAAGAGTCTTGGGGGTGATGGCATTTAATGCAGTATAATCAATAGTTAAATGATATTGAGTTGGATTAGTGCCACATTTGGGAACAGGCAAAGTTGGAGATGAAATGGGAGAAAAAAACAGAACAATAATACCTTTTGAAAGTAGCTTCTGAATGATATTATTGGTGGCTTTCTCAGCATCACACTTCAACAGATATTGCGGTTTGGTGGGATGAATGGGCCCTGGAACGGAAATAAGGTCAATGTTACATAGCCCAACATCCAAAGGGTAAATAGACCATAAACCAGGAATTGTATCAGAGAAATACTTAACCAATTTGTCCTGCTGTGCTTTGTCAGGGCTAGGAGAATGAATTACCTCAGTGGTCACAGGACTAAAAAGATAGAGCTGCCACAAGTTAGAGCAGAAGAGGTAAGTGGAAGATCAGCCTCAATTTGATTTAAGATATCTCTACTAGACAAGGTGCCCAACTGGTTAGGGCTTACCCAGAGTTATTCCTTATAGAGATTGAACCTGATGAGTGAGGCTATGGGGATATGGGGAAATCAGTAACAGACACACAAGCACCAGTATCCACTAATACATTCAAGCTTGAGTGGCCTCCTACAGATTAAATACTTGCACTGTCAAAGGAATAGTAGGGCTGTGATGGCCCTCAGGTTTAGAATTGGGAGTTTTAAAAGCCATATTTGCCACAAATTCAACGGTACATAGCACAATAAAAACCTTACTTATTCAAAAATTCAACAAAGATAATCTAGAGACTCAGGAGGAGGGTAGGAGGAGAGTGAAAGCAGACAGGGATTCCTACCCCTTTCCAATCATCCAAATGAAGCTTCCAACTGCAACAGGATGTTCAGTTTACCAAGACACTGGAATAAAATATTATAATACTAGCAGTGTCCAATCATCCAGCTGAAGCTTCCAACAACAGCAGGGCATTCAGTTTACCACAATATTGGAATAACTCTAGTAAGAACAGTGCACCCTTTTTAACTCAGTTTAGTCTGCATCCACAATCCTGTTAACTAGAAAGTAGCAGGTTCTGTCTTACCTGATTCCTTTCCCTTTTTCATGGTCTCTCAGCACCTTCTATTCCAAATAACCCGTTCTTTTCCCTGACAACCCCTCAAGTCTTGGGGGGAATTTCCCTGAAGGAGAGTGAAGAGAATCATGCCTAGACCAAAAGCTCAATCAAGAATGCAGGTGCTTATTGTGCCTGAAGAAAGAGTGAGAATAATCTCTAATAATATTCACCAACAATATTGCAAATATTACTAATATTCGGTTATCCAACTATATTATATCAACTGCAGTATCACTATTTAGCAAGTAAAACCACAACTAGCTACATAACTGACATTATTATTCTAAACAGCTGAACATATTTTTGTTATGATTTGTTCTGAATATTAGTGGATTTTTTCAAGGTTGTTTCTAAGAAACCTCACTATAAAAATGAAGCAGTAAGTGCTGTCACGTGCCCATATGGCATAAGGTTATCTAGCTATCAGCGATAAGTTAATATAAACTCAAAGTGGTAGTGAAAAGTAATAGTCAGTGACTGGTTAGCCATTTTAGCAGTTAGCTAGCTGTGACAGAAGGTAGGTCTACACTTCACAATCAGCCAAGAACACTGTGAAAAAGCTGGTTTAATATTGTGTGACATTCAGCTTTTGGTTCTTCTGTATGAGTTGTATTATAGTCAGTACAATTACAGCAGGGATGCAGGAAGGTGTTTTACATTGGGGTGCACTATGAAGACACACGAAAGACTTACCTCTGAAGTGGGAAGTCGGAGCTCGGAAATTACGTCATTTTCGATATCCATGCATTCAAGCTAAAAAAAAATGGGGAAAAGCTAACGTCATAGTTAGATGACTAGCTTGTTGCTTTTGTTAGAAACAAGCTAGTCAGCTAATTATGATGAGTGATGTATATTTTCCTCCTCAAAACAACTATATAGTCAGTGTTATAGATTTAACAAGCTAATATGTATGTGTGTTGATTGATATAAAGCAAATACTTGTATATACAGTACAGCATGATGCATGATTCAGTGCACGTAAATATAACACTTTTCTCTCTGACGCTTGTTTTTGCAAAGCGCTGATGCAAAATAATAATAATAATAATAATAATAATAATAATAATGTAATATTTGGTATTTAGGCAGTTGAGGACTGAACCAAGAAAGGACAACACCTGTGTATGCACATGACACTTCAGTAAAAACTATTCCTCTTCTCCAAGTTTGTGCCTGCATGCATCTCTATTAAAAAAAAAAAAAAAAAAAAAAACAGAAAAAAGCTTTACAATTCATCAAGTGGTGTTGTCAGCAGGACATGACATGACTGAGTGTTTTTCAACAGGAAACAACAAAAGCATGCATTAAGGATGTAAGACACCCATCTTCCCTTTTTCCTGCTGTGGAAAATTTAAGGCCTTGGGCGTGATGTGAAGTAAAGTCAAGAAAAGTTTGCAAGCAAGATTTCGAAGTTTTGGGTGGGTGTTGTACTGGATGCATGAATCTGAAATTCGGTAGTGTCAAATGTTGAATTGCTGTTGCTGTAAGAGCTGTGGAGAAAGGTGTGATTGCAAGTGAGAGTTGTCACTATAAAAGACAGATATTGGTTTACATATGTAAATGAGTAGTGAGAAACTGCTCTGAAGGAAGTCAGAAGAGCTCTGAATCAGACAAAAGCCTTAAAAGCGAATTCCTGCAGAAGTATAAAAAGTGTGTCAACACGTTCATGTCTACAGCTGTGTGTGAATGAAGATGTCTGAAGTGTGTGAGCTAGCTCTATGAACTTGTGAATTGACAAAGTGACTAAGAGTCAAGGCAGAAGAAAATTCTAACAGAGTTGAAGAGTAGTTGTCTCAGAAATGTGACATAGCCAGAAAATCATTGCATGGAGAAAATCAAGAATGCATACGAGAAAACAAAAGCCACTGGCAATAAGCAGAAAAAGCTCAAAAGGACAATGGTGGTTCTGTCTCATATTCACCAATGCAAAGAGATACAGACAAAGTCTGAGATGGACAGAAAAAAATAAAGATTATGAAAGTCACATGTTTGCTATAAATGATATCAGAAATGAGAGGAGCATGCAAGAGGACACTTAGTAGGCTTTTTATGCAGAAATTGTATCAAAAGCAAACATTGAACAAGAAGTTAAATAACAGCTTGTTCAAAGCAAGTCTAGAATTACAACTAGAACACCAACAAGTCCCAAGTCAGTTTGGAACAGCTACTTGAGCAACGGCTTGAGGCAAAAGCAAGTTTAGAGCAACAACTTGTTTGGTTTAAGACTAGAGTGGCTAAGTTGGAGAAGAAAGTGTCAAATAGAACACAGAAAAAGTTGAAAAACTCTGGTTTTCGGAGCAAAAGAAGAAATGGAACAAGATTGATACCTACTGTTCGAGATGGCACATTGCCCTAGACCAGAGAAGGATGAGAGTGAAAGTTCCAGTGAATCAGAAGAAGAGGAAGCAATGCATCTGAGACATCAGAAAACAAGAGTCAGTGGTGGAGCAATAATGATTCATCAACATCAGGTGCCTGCTCCAGCTGACATTGATAAGTGGAGTAAAGACATGAGACATCCTAGAGAAAATGGGATAAAAACATGGTATGAACTTTGTCAACTCAAGGGTATCTACAGTCTATATCCATATGATGGAGTGATGATTCTGAATGCTTTATTAACTCAGTGAGAACAAACTGAGGTCTGGATGAAGCCACTGGCAAAGACAAACAAAATATTGAAGCTGCATGGGCTGCACTAGAGGAGTGGATTCACAATCAAGCAAATGCATGTATCTGCTGGGGGAACATCATAAGCTGTGTTCAAAGTGCAAATGAACTATTTGCAATATATGAAGCACAATTTAGAGAAACCTGGTGCAATTATTCATGCATTGATAACATAAAAAATGACTATATGGACAGCAGCAGTCTTGTTTCATGAAGCATGGAAACAAGCTCTTCTGAATGGAACCAGAACTGAATTGTCAGATACCTACAAGCTCATAAATCCTCATGTTCGCGAGCTTGATGGGTACATGATGGCTGTCTTAACCCAAGAGCTTCGAGAGATGAACAGACCAGTCTCATATTATTCAGGAAAAATGGATGAATTGTCACGAGCATGAGGGCCCTGCTTAAGAGCGATTCAAGCCACAAGTCTGGTCATGGAGTCAGCCTTGACTATTGCAATGGATCAAAGGCTCACAGTGAAGTGCCCACATGCTGTACACACAATAATCACCATGAATCAAGTGTCACAAGTTACTGCTGCATGATATACATGATGGACAGCAATTTTAGAGATGCCCAAAATCATCATTGATATAGCATACCCTGTGAACCCACCAACCTTGCTACCAGACCCACAGAATGAAGAGGATGATCAAAACTGTGTCGATTGTTCAGATGACGGGAGAGCAGAGACAGCTCAAGGAAGAACCTCTGCATAATCCAGACTTGATTCGGGTTACAGATGGATACTCTCAAGTGATGAACAAACAGAGAGTGGCAGGCTGGGTAATCACATAAGCACGAAGTGTTAGCCTCAGGGGCTTTGTCAGTGAATACTTCAGCACAAAAAAGCAGAAATGAAGGCACTTATTGAAACATGTAACTCAGCCAGTGGGCTAACAGCGAACATCTACACAGACTCCAGATACGCTTTTGGAGTGGCTCATAATTTTGGGCAATTGTGGAAACCCAGAGGTTTCTTGTCTGCTCCTGGAACTCCAATA
Organism: Pangasianodon hypophthalmus; assembly: GCF_027358585.1. NCBI lineage: Eukaryota > Metazoa > Chordata > Actinopteri > Siluriformes > Pangasiidae > Pangasianodon > Pangasianodon hypophthalmus. Next base: position 8,593,857 of record NC_069729.1, on the reverse strand, counting down.
AAAGTTGGTCCAAGAATTACTGGCTGCATAGCAACTACCAAAAGAAGTGTCCATCATTAAAGTCAAAGTACACATGAAACAAAGCACGGAATTAGCAAAGGGGAATGCACTAGCAGACAAGGCTGCAAAGCTAGCTGCAAAGGAAGGAGTTAACAAAGCAGCAGGTGATCAAATGATTGAGATAAAGACAAACTTGAAAGCTTTACAAACACAAACTTTGACTGACATTAAATAACTATAAGAAGGATGTAGTCAAGAGGAGAAATGGTCCTGAATGGCGAATGGAGCAAAGATGCACAACAATGGATTGTGGAAGCATGGAGACAAAGTTGTCGCTCTTGCAAAGTTATTACCATATCTGGCTACTAGGGCTGGATGATATTGCAAAAACAAAAAATCTTGATATTTTTCAACTTTATGAATGATTCTCAAATAAGGATTTAATTTTTTTGTTCTTACATAATGCAATTATAAATAAATTGCATAATTTTTCAAAGTTTTTTATTTATTAGAATGGACTTTGGAAAATGTAGATGTGCAAAAATAGTAACAGCAGCATTTATAGCAAATAGTGCAAACAATGTTTCTTTTAAATAAAGAATATTTAAAGAAAGCATATTTAAAAAACATTGTTTGTATTATTTGCTGTAGATGGCGCTGTTACTATTTTTGTACAAATTAGTGAACGCTTCTTTCTCGACAGAGTAAATGGGGACCTTGTCTTTTGTGACATGAAATGCCACCGCAACTGAGAAGTCAACTTGTGGTATTCTACTCAAATCCAAGTTCCTTCCCTATTTATGGAGTGATGTCAAATCAGCGTGGTTGCGCACAGCTTCCGAAATAAACAAAGTAAAACTTCTTAAATGAGTTCTGCTGTATGTACACAAGTATTAGCTTTAGATTAATCAACATTCAGACACACACCGATCAGCCATAACATTAAAACCACTGACAGGTAAAGTGAATAACATTGATTATCTCGTTACAATGGCACCTGTCAAGGGGTGGGATATATTCGGGAGCAAGTGAACAGTCAGTTCTCCAATTTGAGTTGTGTTGGAAGTGGGAAAAAAGGGCAAGAGAAAGGATCTGAGTGACTTTGACAAGAACCAAGATAACTGGGTCAGAGCATTTCCCAAACAGCAGGTCTTGTGGGGTTTTCTCAGTATGCAGGCTATGATAGAAAGGTGTTAACACAGTGCATCGCAGCTTGCTGCGTAGGGGACTGAGTAGCCACAGACCGGTCGGAGTGCCCATGCTGACCCCTGTCCACCGCCGAAAGCACCTACAATGGGCACATGAGCATCAGAACTGGTTCATGGAGCAGTGGAAGAAGTTGGCCTGGTCTGATGAATCGCATGTTTTTTACATCATGTGGATGGCTGGGTGCATGTGCGTCGCTTTCCTGGGGAAGAGATGGCACCAGGATGCACTATGGGAAGAAGGCAAGCCAGCGGAGGCAGTATGATGCTCTGGGCAATGTTCTGCTGGGAAAACTTGGGTTCGGCCATTCATGTGGATGTTACTTTGGCATGTACCACCTACCTAAACAACAGTGCAGACCAAGTACTCCCTTTATGGCAACGGTGTTCCCTAAAGGCAGTGGCCTCTTTCAGCAGGATAATGCGCCCTGCCGCACTGCAAAAATTGTTCAGGAATGGTTTGAGGAACATGACAAAGAGTTCAAAGTGTTGACTTGGCCTCCAAATTCCCAAGATCTCGAATCCTATCGAGCATCTATGGGTACACAGATTCACCTCTACATGGTGGAACTCAGTGTTCAGGAAAGAGGCTAAAAGTGTGAATGGATGGTGTGTTATCTTTCTGAAAAACAATCAAAGGGGAGAACCAAAACTCCTGGGATGAAAACTCCAGCACCTCCAGGCCCATTCCGACATTTGCAAGTGGACTACATAACCATGGCAAAATCACATAGCTATTCAGAAGTCTTAGACATGGGTGACAAAGTCTCAAGGTGGGAGAATATATTCGATTGTTAAATCTATGACATTGACTATACAGTTCGCTGTTTGAGGACCAAAATGTACATCACTCATTACAATTAGCTGGTTAGTTTGTTGTTTCTTTGCAGGTTACCATTCGCAAGGTAAGTTGAATGCAGCATTACCCTCTTTGCATGGCTACGGGAGCTGGAAAGGTCCAAGCCATGGTTTGCCAATGATAATGTGGAAGAACTCGATTGGGCCCTGACCTCAACCCCACTGAAAACCTTTTGGATGAATTGAAAATGGTCACAAATCCCCACAGCCACATTCCAAAATTTAGTGGAAAGCCTTCCCAGAAAAGTGGAGACTGTTATAGCAGCAAAGGGGTACCAACTCCATATTAATGCCCATGGTTTTTGAATGGACATATATGGGTCAAATGGTCAGATTGTCTTTTGGCCATATAGAGTATATTTTAATATACTCGTATATACTGTATATACAATATAATATAATGTATATACAATATAAACATATACATACACACACGTGATATATCCAGTTGAATTAGTAGTTATAGCTAGCTTAGACATCAAAATGACCAACATATTGAAAAAACTGCCTGCCAGGGGTCTGTATACACACACACACACACACACATATATATATATATATATATATATATATATATATATATATATATATATATATATATATATATATATGTATATATATATATATATGTATATATATATATATATAAGTATATATATGGCTAGAGCCCCTGTTATTTGCAGTGCGAGAGGCCCCTCAAGCCTCCACAGGGTTTTCCCGCTTCGACATATTGTATGGGCAGAAGCCTCGCAGGACCTGCAGGACGTCATTCGGGAAAATTGAGAGGAGGTACCTTCTAACAGTAAAAACGAAATTCAGTACGTGCTTGACCTGAGAGCAAAACTCCACCCCTGCAAATAACAGGACTCTCGCCAATTTCACGCATTGTTGTGAACGAACTTAAAAGAACTTACGAATCATGTTTTTCAACATTTGATTGAAATGTGGGGTATTTGTTTATTATTTTGGCTTTGGCACAGCCTGAAGCCTGTGACCTTTTTTTACACTGTCTTTTCCAAAATTGTATAAATAATATTCAGTGCATTGTATATTATACAGATAGGGTACAAACACGGTACAGTTTGTAACAGCAGCAGTTCACACACAGGAGCTGTCCTGATAATTTTCTGGGAATTATACTAGGTTTTCATTTCTAGGTTTGGACTCTAACTTGTTTTCACACTTAACCTCTTCACCCCTAACTGATTAAATGCCATCGGATTCTCCACATAAAAATGCTTGTGTTAAAGGGGCTAAAAGGGGCTAGAGGTCCCTAAGGTCCCCAAGTCCATTGCAGGGGAATATGCACTCATTCACATCTAGAGACAATTTAGCTTAGCCAGTCTGCCTATCTACATGTTTTTGGACATTAGGAGGAAACCTGAGAACCCAGATGAAACCCATGTGAACACGCAGAGAACATGTGAAACTCTGCAGAAACAGTAAGCCACAAGCTCTGGGTCAAACCCTGGACCCTGGAGCTGTGAAGTGGCAATGCTACCCACTGTGCTACTGTGCTGCCCTGCCACAAAGCAGATTACAGAAATCCAGATATAGATGTAGACCCTAAGGAGCAAGCTAGATGCAACAGTGGCAAGAAGAAAACTCCCTGAGCAACATGAGGAAGAAACCTTGAGAGAAACTAGTCACACCCATCCTTTTCTGGCTGACACCAGATAATGGGATTATAAATCATCACATTATATATTTATAGAAGAATAAAGGCAACAGTATAGTGTGTTAAAAGGATGCTCAATATGAGTATATTCGGCCATATTCAGAGTTGGCAATGTAAGTCAAAAAGTTATGGCAATATTGATGCAGGAAATTTCTTCCTATTGAGAGTGGTACAAGTATTTAAGTTGATTTTCTAAGTGGTCCACTTAGATTATTAAAATAACCTGTGTATAGTTCATGCCACCAAGATTTTCTTGCAGTTGTCCAAAATATTTTTTTAAGGCACCACCTTTAAACCCAAGCACTTGCCTTTAAGCAGGGGCATTGCAGCCATTTTAAAAGTGAGGGGGACACAGCTATCATTAACTTGTGCCCCCCACTTCCACACCCCACCACCCAGGTGAGACCTCACCAACCAGAGCATGTGAGCGCCAGAGCAGTTTCTACTTTTTAATTAATTTTATTAATTGTAATGTGTTAATTAAAATTTATTAAATATATGAATCTTAAAACTTGTTGTTTTTAAGCTCCTTTTCGTTAACTTTATTTCCGTGAATATAGCTGCCGTTGTTGTGCAATAGAACATTCAAAACAGGCTCATTAAAACACAGACGCACACACACAAGATGAAATGTGCGTAGATCTTCACAAAATACACCTGGATTATAAGGCCTGTGAAAAGCACACACACGATAAAATGCACTTAAAGAACGCTTGGATTATGTACTGACGTTAATGAAAGAAACACACTTTCTAAAGTTAAAATAGACCATAACTGCGGGGAACTGTGGTCTATTAAAACGTCTCTTGATGTTTACAGGATTTTAGAATTTACTTTTAGAAACATTAGCTTGGACAAAGTGTCAGGCTTCAGGCTCATTCGGTGTGCCCGGGAAAGTAATCCGGCGGCAGAAAACACTCACTCGGTGCTGGAAGAACCACTGGGGATGCTGAAGATTTTGCGGGCGACCTTGGCTAGTCGAGGGAGGGATCCAGCACTGGTTTTGGAAAATTCTAGTACGTCTTCCTGTGCTGCCTATTTCACAGATGCTCGCTGAGTGTATTGAGCTCCGCTAAGCTCACATGCTCTGTCACCAACATCCAGAAAATGAACATCCTGAAGGGCCAATTACTTTTTATTTTTCTACTGGTGCTACCACTGCTTACGCCAAAAGAACAGAGCATAAATAAATCAGGAAACTGGTACAGAAAAACTTAATGAATTTAACTCTTACCAGCTAGCCTAGCCCATAAAAATGCACAAGAATATAATAATTATTTAGTTTTCAATTGAATCAAGAATGCAGTAACTGCACATTCAATGAAATTTGTTTGTAATTTATGTGTCCATCACTAGACTTCTTGAATATATTTCACCTATTCTACAACTTTATATTTTGACCATTAGATGGCGAGAAAGTGCTCTGGTTACTAGCTTTATTATTTAGCAAACTATGATGACTTTTATTTTATATAAGTATGGAACACCAGTCTTGTAAACATATGTTTTAGCCTAAACAAATAAAATAAATCCACTAAGATGTAATCGTCTTTTGGTTTTTGTTTTACTGAGGTGGATGGCTAGCATCTCAGAAACAGGGATGAGAATACATACTGTAAGTAAGGTTGCAGGTTGATTATCATCACCAGCACTGGGTTTTATTAGAATATTTTATTACAAGGCAGTTAAATTGGTAGCAATCAGTGCATATAGTTGCACTTGGTGCCAAACATATCCATAGGTAATGGAGCACAATCAAATTTTAAGTTCATACTTCTTGTCAAGTCTTAAAAAAAAGTAACTCTGCTTTTAATTTATTGAATTCACTCTCTCAATACTTCTGTATCCTTTCATAAAGCTGCAACTGACTTCATACAAAGCATTCATTCTGATTGGGTCCCATGTCTCTTAATTATGATTGGTTGGGTTGCTATTTAGTCAGTTCAAAATCAGTTCAAAAACGCTATTCGTAAAAAAGTCCCTATCAGTCACAGGCTCAATTCAGGGAATGTGCAAGGTGTGAAAAAGTGATGGGGACAGAATTACTTGCAGAGGGGACATGCCTTTTAAGCCAGAAAAAAAGGGTTAAAAATGCATTTCACAGGATAAAAATCTCACAGGATTCTAGTATATTGCAAATATATTGTTTCATGTCTTACTACTCTTAATAGTCTTACTAGTAATTATTGCATCAATCACTATAAATTTGGTTTAATTTAACAATATGGCTCCCATTCTTATTACTGGAAGCTTATAAAATAGCACTTGATCCAGCACATCCTATTATTTTGCATTTTAGTTTCTAATGTGCACCGACAATTGTGTCCACAACTTAATAAAGTCACGAGGTCAATCATAATGTGTGCACAGGATGTAGGCTATTTTGTCATGCTCTTAATTTTCTTTCACTTTATGTTAGTTCATAACTTTGTCCATAAAAATTTTGGCCCCAATAAACCTTTAATTTGCTGTCTCCTCCAATGTCCTTTGTGTGAAAAAGACCTTTTTGTAGACTTTAAAGGGACGATGCTATTGTCATGTATTAAATAATGGCCTCAAATAAATGAAAATGTATTTACATTCCCAAAACATCAACTTCCAGACTGAGTAATTTGTCACTGAGTTGGCCATTGCTGCCAGCTGTAGTCATGAATGCACAGCTGATAAAGTTTTCTGATACACTAAACTGCTTTGTGGAAGCAGTTTCACAACTGATTTTGCTCAGGAGAAAAAATATTTGACTATTCTGCATTTGTGAAGAATGCAATGTGCTTGCTGAGAAATTGTTCGTTACAGCCCACATCTTCCTGTCAAACAGATCTACGAAAGTGGGGGAAAAGGCACCTAACAAACATAAGCTTGCTCATTAACATAATGATGCTATCAGTCTCAGTAAATCATTGCTTCTTAACAATGTTTTCTTACATCTCAGCTTAAGGAGAAATATTAAATATAAAAATATATATAAATATTATAAGATAAATCTTACATATAATTCTAGCTTAATTACTCTTAAATTTTTACCTAACAACAGTTATTTATCTATGATCTAGTGAGCTCTGTGCTGTCCTGAATATTTAAAGGGTAGCATTTTCCTGAAAAGATTAAAACTGCAGCATTTTTTTTGCTTGAATGCACCAAGGTAAATAAAATACAATGAATTAAATTGTCTTTGCTTCAATACATTTGTTTTATTGCTCCAAAAATAGACAAATTAATATGGTACAGACATATTATAATTTTCAAAACTAAAAGCATATTTAAGATTTCAATATTGATGTTTGTTAATGAACATTTACAGCAGGATTTAAAATGTTTAACAAGATACATTGGGCAAATATACATAATTATAAGAAATATAAGGGTCCATAAATGACACTGTTCTGAATATATTTATATTCCTATAAGATAAATTAATACTAGTCACAATTTGTTCTACCAATACTGTTTCAGGAATTTTGCCTTATATTAATTCCTAATATTGTGACGTGGCATTGCTCTTGTACAGCATTAATTTGGCTTTTACTATTGCTATTGAGTTTAAGGCTTAGCCCAGCCACAGCATTTGCATGTGTCATCAAACACTGTTCCATCTCCACACCTCTTTACATATGTTGTACCTCCAGCACAGTCATAGAATTTGTTTGGGTCTTCAGGGTTAGCATAAATGCCATCAGGCTTTCCAGCACAGAATCCACTTCCAGGCGCATGTGTGGTAGTTGTGGTTGTTGTAGTTCTTGTGGTGGGTTTTGGGGTGGTTGATGCACCAGGTTTGGGAGTAGTGGGAGGAGGCAGTGTAGGCATATCTAGAATGCAAAATCAGGTGATTGAGATTTTACTTAGTTAAGTAAAGATCAGTTAAGTAACAGGAGTAACAGGTATCCATGGCTACCTACCAATATCTAGGAGCTTGCGTAGGTGACCCATAAGAGGATGCTTCCCCTGCCCACAGAACTCGCCAGAAAAGTCATCCAGATCCAGGGCCCAAACAAAAGCCCCCCCAAACTTGTTGTCTTGCAGATACCTTACCTATGAGGAAATGAGTGGTAAGAGTAAGAATTTATGATATACATAATTGCCTTTATGCCTAAAGTAGTCATTTGCTACTCTTTAAAATTTAAAGTACCTTGATCTCATAGCTCTCTTTGGTGTCAAAGCCAACCCATTCACCACTCTTGGAAGTATACGGTACTCTCTGATCCTCAATCCACTCAAGTTTTGTTCCCTGAAGGAATCCACAGATCTGGGGAAAGTGGTATGTTGTATTAACTAACAGCTTGGTAAAAATGCAAGTTGTATGTTTAACTTTAATTTTATGTTTAGCTTTTTCACAATACCTCATAGTAGGACCAGAAGCCGGCCTCCCGGGTGTAAGGTCCAGCAGAGGCTGGTCCACTGGCTGAAGCTCCCACTCCAGTAGCTGAAGAACTGAGGCGGAAGGTACGACCATATGTGGCAAATCCCATTCTCAATTTCTCCACAGGGGTACCGTTGTCCCTCCAGTATTTCATTGCATAATCCTTAACAAGAAACACACAGTTTCTGCATCAGCGTTGTTCAGTTTTGTAATATACAGTGAATGCTAGAGGTTTAAATGGTAAAGCTTAGACATTACATTGAGGAAAACAATATATTATAATATAATTAAAGTAATATAACTAAACATAGTTTTGATCCAGTGTGGTAAGACTAATTTATCAGAGCTTTCTTACAGTGTTGAAGTAAACAAGATCTCCGAAGTCTTGAGATCCCCTATACAGGGGGCTGTTGTGTCCTGTGAAGCTCTCCCAAGTTCCATGGAAGTCATAGGTCATCACATTGATAAAGTCAAGATAGCTAGGGATTCAGTCAAATATTGATTATGAAATTCACAAAGAGAAAGAAAGAACATAATTCTTTCCTAACTGATGTAATTGCTTTCTTTTAATAATAGATATCTTATCCAATTAGATATATTTTTGCTAATGTATTTCAAATAAAAATACTAAAATTTACTTTGCAATCTTTGCTATTTCATATCCAGCATCAATGGTCCCTTTGCCAGCGGCTACTGCAGCAGTAAGCAGGAGTCTAGGCCGTCCAGTAGCTCTACCTTCTGCCTCAAAAGCTTCCACCAGTTCCTGTTCAAATTCGACCAGAATGAGTGGTTAGATCAGACCCAAAAAATGGACAAACTCTTTCAAATCAGGTAGTTGAATCAGGTAGTTGCAGCTTATACAATGTTGGATTACATAGTCAAGCCTACCTTGCACAATAAAGTAAATCTCTGTTTGTCCTCAGGAGGGCTACCTCTGGAACCTGGGTATTCCCAATCCAAGTCCAGACCGTCAAATCCATGTGTCCTTAGGAAGGAGATGGATGACTGGATGAACTTTTGACGGTTGGCAGATGAGGAGACCATGATGGAAAACCTGAGGAAGATTTATTTTTCATGAGTTGCATTGTCTGTACCAGGTCATTTAATAAATGTTAGACTGTGATATAGTATCCCGAAATTAAAAAAAAAGAGTACTTACTGAGTCGAGCCAAAATTCCATCCACCAACAGCCAAAAGAGTTGTAAGGTGGGGATTACTGTATAGATTAAGAAAACATTATAAATATACTCTATCTGGTTTCATGTTGGTATTGTGAATAGTTAGATAATTATCATTACTATTATGATTACATGTCTTACAACTTTTGTCATACGTACGTTTTCTTTAAGGCATTGAAGGATTGGTAGAGGGTTTCATCGTTCCATTCATATGTGACAAGCTCATTGGCATGGTTAATAATAGAAAAGGCATAAATCAGATGTGTACACAGGAACGGATCTACACTAGCAGGCGTGAACTTCCCAGCTCCAGGTCGGTACTGAGACCAGTTGGTGAAATAGCATACCAGTTGCCTGGATGTTGCTGTAAAATAAAGACACAAATTTAGATAAAACAAATAAGTAACTGCAAAAGAAGTTACATCTAGTGATTTTATTAGGTGTTATAAATTTGCATGACTCACCAAAGTGACACAGCACCAAGCACAAGCCTAGAAAATACAGAGGTTTTATGTCAATGTAATATATTTTACTTAACAATTAAATATCAAATTGAAAACAATTTTTAAATACCTGCAAGAAGTGTGAGCCTGGCCATTCTGATAGCACCTCTTGTGTTTTTTTCGCTTGTAATTCTTTTGTCAAAGAGAGAGGTTACGTTTAGTAATTTGCTTCACTATTTAGGAAAAGCCAAATCTAATTTTTGCTGGACTACTATAACCCCTAAGCACTGAAATCTTACCTGGGGTACTTTCTGGATGAAAGACAAATGAACCTATATTTCGCAGAGCTTAAATAGTCTTGCTGTTCGCTTGTCTAATCAGGTAGGAGATGGAAAGTCTATTAGGTCATGCAGAGATAAAGTGTAAAGTGTGGACTGATATGACACAGTGTGATAAAATGTTGGCACAGTGAAGAACTCTGGCCTACCTTTAAAGAAAAAATGATGATGCTTTTACAGCTTGAGCATGAGTCAGAACAAAAGCTATACTTATTTTTGCTCATTTATTGCTAATAGATTTCCTTCTACTGTTCTGTGTGGTGGCATGGTTATATAATTTTTTTTTTTTTTTTAAAAAAGGTTGAGAGATATACTGCTCCTAAACTCTCATTAATAGACTGATCACCAAATAAAAGCACACATAGAATAATGTTGTTTAGGAGGACAACTGAATAATGTAAAAGCTGAATGTAACATTGTCTATCTATCTATCTACATATATATAAATATCTAACTTTAATCTATAGCCAAATTTCTATAATGTTTACCTTCAATTCTGTATTGTTTATCTTAAATTACCTATGCTGGGGCTGTTTTTTTACACGCAATTCACACATGTATTTTATCTGCTAAGCTATAAAAACGTTCTTGTGTCCTCAGAATCCTTATCTTATCAGGACACAGTGGTTTATGAGGCAACCTTTTTTGTCTTTAAAAAAAAAAACCACTAATAAATATCTACCACTGGTTATCTTGGTAGGTAGTGACAGCCATTGAACTAGCGTTTTGTTTTCTAAGATCTAGTGGATTCAAAGGTCCCCTGCATTTACTGTAAAAAACACCCATCCATATTGAGTTAGCTAGAGAATATGTGACCATTTGTACCATTTGGCTACACAGCAGAAGCATAGGCCAGAACATATGGGCAAATAGTGCTAGTACTGTTTATTTGTGCTTGTGTTTTTCAAACATTTTTTCATACATCACAATAGAGAATACATATGAAGATACTTAATATTTAATTAAAATGAAATATAAACTTAAAATAAAGCAAGTTCAGTTTTTAACATTTTCTGCACAATTTTGTGTATGAGAAGACCTTTCTTTAATATGAGGAAGCAGAACTCTATGTGTCAGCACTATCTTATCATCATATAAGTGGCAGAGGGATGGTTGTGATATTAGAACTATAGATAAGGTGGTGTCCATCTGAATAGAAATTTCCTGCAACTCCACATAAAAACTCCATACTGATGCCTTATCTAGCTTTACAAACATGAGGTACTGAAATGAGAGAGAAGGGTTATACAGGGGGTTATTTCACTGAGTTGGTGCAGTAGGACTGTAGCTGGTTAGATGCAGCAACTAGAGAAATTTTTTTCATAAGCTACAAGCTCTATAACAAGTGTGCATAAACTCATAATCTTAAAGTATGCTCTTACTCTCTTACCCATGACCTGTCAAACTGACTATATTTCTTTTCTGGGTTTCTGATACACAATTTTGGTCAGAATTATGTTATTTGTAACGTTTTGACTAATTGGTTGTTTTTCTATATCTAGCTACGAATTATGTGTATCATTCATTCATTCCTTCATTCATGTTTAGTAATTGATTTATCCTGGTCATGGTGGATCTGAGGCATGTAACACTTGCTGTGAATTGACTACCCTAAATCGGAAGATTTTTTTGGAAGTAGGAGGAAACCAGAGAACCCAGAAGAAACCCACACAGACATGGGGAGAACATGGGAAATTCCACACAGACAGTAACCTCAGTAGCTGGGGATTGACCCAGGAACCCAGGAGTTGTGAGGTAGTGACGTGGCAATGCTGCCCGCTGTGCCACCTCACCTCCCACAATGTGTCTTAGTGATTAGGTAATCTTTTTGAAATTCCAATAATATTTGAAAGAAATACCAGACATTGAATGTGCATAAATCATTTTCTGATTTATCCTTCTGTCTGTACTACATTAACTACATTAATACTTAACATGAGCTTTCAATATCTAAATGCTTTTAGATATTTGCTAACTCAAAGGAAACCTTATCACACCACATGGTCTGCCAGTCATTCATGACACAGTGCTGATCAGATATGCTAATCTGTGAATTCATTTGTAATATTTGTGCTAGTGTCTTTGTATATTGAACAGAACTCTCCTGAGAGGGGATAAGGTTCAGTTAAGTAGATTCCACGTTTGAGCTCCATTTAAGAGAAGCTCTAAGGAGTGTATATTATGAGCAATTTTATCATATATTTTTTTTGTTCTGTTGTTTAATTGTGAATTGTGATATCTAAATAAATGGTTCCTTTGTCTTATCAAAGAATTGCATTTAATTCAATTGGATTTACGGGCAGCAAGCCACTTTAAGCTCCAGGGTCCAGTCTTTATATTGAGCTCTGTTTATCCTCTGTGTGGGTTTTTCTCCTATTCTCTTCCACCTCCCAAAATGCCTGTAGATGGATATGCTTCTCTATGTGTGTATGCATGTGTGTGTGTGTGTGTGTGTTATGTATGTGTGTGAGAGAGAGAGAGAGAGAGAGAGAAATGCCCTGTGATGGCCTGGCATCATTGCATCCAGGGTGTGTTGCTGCTGTGGGTCCATCGTGACCCTACCCAAGATAAAAAGGGTGCTGCAAATGAATGCTGGTCCAGATGATCCCAAGAATGTGCAAACCTTCATCTTAACAGAAACACTGTTAAGAATTTAAAAATATAAAATTATTTTGAGTTAACACTTTTCTTGGTCATTGCATAATTCTTATTTCATAGTTTCATAGTCCTTTGGCTCCTGGCCATGGATGGCTGTGGCATTGTGGCATTGTTGGGATTTGAAATTGTGATCTCCCAATGATAGGCCAAATGCGTTTCTGTTGCACCACTCAGGAGCCTTGTTATGTTTTTTTTTTTTTTTATTACATTGGTGAGCTTGACACGTGCTTTTTTAAGACGTGAGTTACATCCCAAACCGTGTACTACTGCACTAAATAGATTACCACACAATTTACTAAAAGGGCCATGGTCATGAAACTAAAACACTGTTCAAAACTTTATTGACAAATATGGTCATATGTAAACATTTACATTAGGGACCCCCTTGTGCTAGTGCAGTTGCCTATGGTTAGCATTTGCTGAACAGTGTATTAGTGTCAGTTGGAAAGACATTGAAACCAGGGACGCTCAAGCATACTATAAGTAGTCAGACCTGAGGCCCATTCTTCCATCAATTTGACTTGATCTGGATTTATCTGTTCATCTAAGCTGCTGTAGTACTTCCTAACAAGACAAGATGATAAGCTAAAACCTGTTCAAGAGCAGGATTATTCACTGAAAAAAAATTAGATAATTGTTTTAGATGTATTCTCTATACAGGAAGTCTGTTGCAACCATGGTCACTCCATTACTTTATGAGCAATCAATTGACACAGAGGCATTAATAATAAGAAGGGTATTTACAGTACAAAAGTTGACAGATTACTAAGACCCATTAGACCCACATGAACAAGGTAAGTCTACCTTCATGTTTAACAGTGGAAAACTATGTCACAGTATTATATTTGATTATAGTAAACTTAATTGTATATTTCCTAAAAATATGATGGGATCCTGATGGGAAATAGGGATTACACCTGGAGGCCATTTTCTATAGGCAAATGCCAAAAGCATCGTGACAATTATTGAAGAAATCCTGAAGCTTGGCAAAAGAAACATTGCTTTTCATGGGAACTTGACAGATCATGAAGATGGTATCAAGCACAGGTATACAAAAAATAAGTATGGCCTCTTATTCGCTGTATTGAAGTGGCATTTGCAGCTCATACAAAATACAAGCTATTTCTGCTCTAATGTTCAAAAAGAGTTCAAAGCATGTTGTGAGACTGAAATCAGTGATGATATAATCAAAAGAATATATACAAAGCAAAGTATTTTGCTTTTCTCATTGCAAGTGTGAAAGTGAACACATCTTGAATATATTCAAATTTATTCAGTATTCCCTATTATAAGATTACAATAAACCAAATATTATTAAGCCTATTTCTAGACATTTTACTAATTTTGAGCTTTAAATTGTCTCTATTGGCATATAATTGTGCTTCTTTCTAGACATAATTGTTTAAAATGATCTGCTAGAATAAAATAATTTCAAGCTCAAATTAGTAAAAATGTCTAGAAACAGGCTTAACAATCTTATTGTAGTAGACAAGCAGACAAGATCTTATAATAGGAAATATTAGATAAATTTGACTATATTCAAGATATTAAATGTCTTTCTCACCTCACATTGCTAAACTGACTCAGTCATACAGGTTTCTCCTTTATAACCTTGGGAGGATCCAGCCATTTCTATCCACAAAGGTCACTCAGGTGCTTGTTTGGTCCCTTGTCATTTCTTGCCTCAACTACTACAATTTGCTCCTGGCAGTTCTGCCCCTTTGTGCCATCCAACCCTGGCAACTGATCCAGAATGCAGCTTCATGGCTTGTTTTCAACCTCTCCAATGAGGTTGGGATGGTTGATCTACTACTTCACCAAACACCTGAATTAGCACTTTGTTTTTCTATTATTATTTAAAAAAAATGTTTGCCAAAATTTATTTGCCATGTTTCTGTTCATGTTCTATCTTAACAAGTGAAAATATCTTGAATATTGGCAAATGTATCCAATATTTCTTATTATGAGATTATTATAAATCAAATATAAAATGTTTCAGCTTATCTTTAGATGCTTTTACTCGTTTCAAGCTTTAAATTAAACTGTCATTCTATTGCCAAATGAATTTTGTTAATGTGCTCCATGGAATTGTTGCTGCATATAAAGTTCTTACGAAGAGGTTAAAAGAAGTGAAGGCAGAGAGAGAGAGTGAGAGAGAGAGATACTTGAAACTGAAAACAAAATACTTTATTGTTTAAGGAAGAAAAAGGGCTGTAAAAACAGTTGCAACACTTAAGGCTGATAATTACACACTTAAATTGTCCACAGAAAGGCTATCAAGTGATCCACAGGAAGCGAAAGCTGCATATTAAATGATGCTGAAACATTCTTTTGAGAGAAATGACACTAGAGTAAACTTGACTCAAGGAGATCCTGTGTTGCCATGTCAGATCACCAGCTTAGCCAGAAGAAAGGTCCAGATAAACATAATCTTTGGGAGAGACTTTATAATTTTTTTGTATAGCTTTTTATATAGCTGTGAACATTATTGTGATCGCACTGTTAAATTTTCTGTGGTGCCAGTCCATTCATCAACAACATTTTCCTCTGGTGGGGAGGGGGAAGGGACTGTTATCACTACACTGCTAGGCACTCTTAATCCTACAGACCTAGAGTCACTGATTAAGAGTTTTAGAAATTTTGACCCATCCAAATATGATGCTTCGGAATTTCTAGCCATTCTAGAGAAATATGTTGATGTGCACAGATTAACACATTCAGATGCTTGTGTGGTTTTGACTGTGTGTCTCCCACAGAGTCAGGCTAGAGTTGTTGGTGGCCAGTGCAATAGCTGGCTTGGAAATTCTGGTGCTTTGTTAACTGTCATTCCTTCTTGTAAATCCCCCCACTGACCAAAAATATTGTACAGGGTGTATGGGCAATGATAGCACTTCACAGAGACCACACATGCACACACACAGGATGTTACCTAAAGGGTTTTGACTTTTTTACCTTGTGTTGTGGGGTTTTGTGTTTTGTGTGGTGGTTCCGGATGTCTCTCTCCCTAACCCAAAGTTTATTTGCTTTCGTTCCAAATTTTAGATGGACACTGGTAAAAGATACCAACATGTCCCAAAGTGTAGATTCAATGACAGGTAAAACTCCCTATTGCTTATTGCTACTGGGCCTCCCTCCACTTGCTAGGGATTACGATTTTATGTGATGCTTTATGGCCAAAAAGCATTAAAGGGAGAATCTATAAGTAATTATAGAATCTGAATATGTCCTTTTTTCCTTACAGACATTTTTATGTACTTTTATCTTGTTACTCTCAGCTATTAAAGCCCTGAACATGACCTCTTAACCTAAATAAGATTTTAAAAGTTGATTTAAAAATGATAAAACCAAGCAAATGAGGCTTCAGGCTAAAAACATTTTTAAAAAAAAATCATTATTAGTATAATTGCAGTTGCAAAAATCTATATTGGTCATTTTCACTTGAACAGAGAACAGAAGGTAAAAAGGCTGAACCATCCTGTGTTTGTATTTATTATGTAAATGTATATGTACTCATGTATACTCAGCATATGCTTTCAATATCTAAACACAAAGGATTTGCTATCTTAAAGGAATTGTTATTGCACCAGCAATTCACAAGTTCAGTATTAAAAATAGGAGGTCCTAAGATAAATGATATTGCATAACGTGTTCATCGGATCTGTTCTTGTACTTTGAAGAATCTAGAGTATGGCATTTTTCTAGTATGAGTCACAATAAGTACACAACTTTATAATCGGTTTGTACAAATAATCATCCTGCCATTATATTTTACAATCTAGTAGCATAAATTAAACACATATTTTATTTTTACTAAGCAGTAAAAAGCTTTTTTTTTATATTAGAATCCTTATCAGAACATATCATATCAGATTTTTTTATCAGGCAGATTATTGCTAAGGTGGGTTCCATCAATAAACGTATTATCTTTGGTTATCTTGGCAGGGAGTGGCATGTTATGAAACTGTTTTTATTTTCAAATGTTTTCTTCTAGAATTTATATACAGTACTGTGCGAAAGTCTTATGCACATGCAAAGAAATGTTGTAGAGCAATGATGCCTGCACAAATAATGAAATTATTTTTGAATTAAATGTTTCTACATTAAAAAATACTATAAAGAGCATTAAACAGTAATAAATGAAACAAAGTCAGTATTTGGTGTGACGAACCTTTGCTTTAAAAAAGTAGTCTCAGGTACAATTTGTTCACTTTTATATTACACTTTTAAATTATATTATATTAAGTACTCTCACATTTACTAGTTTTACTTTTACATTAAAACACAAAAATTTTTTATAATCAAACAAAATGTTCCCAATGACCAGTGCAGTGGAGCGTAGTTGTAGCGTCACCACCGGCACCTGTCCGCCAGAGGGAGCCCTCACCCGAGTTTTGACGCCACCCACGAGGAACACTTCCGGGGTTTTTCAGACTTTTAAACAGTGCGTTCACCACACTAGGACGCGAAGTAATGAAGGCATTACCAAGCCTTTTCTCTCTGCCTTAGTGTTTTGTTGTCTTTTGTGCTTGACCCTGTTTACGTTTACGGTTTTCTGCCTTTGCCTTGTGTTTTTTGGATTTGTTTGACTTCCTGGTTTATTGGACTTTACAATCTGTTTCTCAACTATGTTTTCTGCCTGCTGTTTTGGATTATCTGCTATTAAAACTACTAATGGATCATACACAACCCGCCTCCGGCGATTCATTACAGAATACTTCGCCTGTTTTGGATCCAGCAGAGCACGCGAATTTTCAGGCGGTGGTGGCCCGCCAAGGAGCTATCATTCGCGCATATCAGGAGCAACTCGTGGCGCTGCAGGCCACTCACAAACAGCTCCAGCAGACTCTGGCGACTCTCGCTGCTTCAGCTGCACCGGTACACAGCGAATCGATCCGGATGGCTCTCCCGGAGAAATTCGATGGCTCCGCGGAGCGCTGCCGAGGCTTTCTACGGCAATGCGCAAATTTTTTCGCATTTCAACCCATAGCCTACAGGGAGGAGAACACCAAGTGTGCCTTCCTCTTGTCTCTGCTCACGGGGAGGGCACTGGACTGGGCCTCGGCCGTCTGGGACACCGATCCCCAGGTAAAGACATCTTTTACTTACTTCTCTGAGCTGATCCTCAATGTTTTTGAATACCCGGCAGGGGGGCGCGATGTAGCAGTACAACTCTTGGAGTTGCGTCAAGGCACCGAACCGGCCGGGAAGTTCCGTACCCTAGCGGCCCAGTGTGGGTGGAATGACCCCGCACTGCTAGCAGTGTTTAGGGAGGGACTGTGTCCGGCTTTACAGGCGGAGATGGTCTGCCGCAGCACGGACGTCATGCTGTCTGAGTATATCACCACGGCCATTCGTCTGGATAACCTCCTCCGCCAGCAACGCCGCACGTATCGCCCTCGCTATGAACCTCGGGTTCGGGAGGACTACAGCAGACCACGGGAGGAGGGGCCGGAGCCTATGCACCTGGGCGGCACCAGAGTGTCCCTGGAGGAACGTCAACGTCGGGCTCGCCGTAATCTATGTTTCTACTGTGGGGGCGCCGGCCACCTGCATGACACTGAAAGTGACTTTGCACCACACTCAGGGTACTATTGTGGTTCCAGCACTAGTGGACTCCAGGGCGGCCGTCAACCTCATCGACCAACACCTTGCAGAGTACCTTCACCTCCCCATGCTGCCATGTGAACCGTCCCATCGGGGGAGGCCTCATCACTCATCAGACCCGTCCGCTCACCCTACAAGTGGGATCACTGCACTTTGAGGAAACTACATTTTATGTCATCTCCACTTCTTCAAACCCCATCATCCTGGGCTTCCCCTGGCTGCAACTTCATAACCCCATCATGTCCTGGAAGGTGGGAGAACAGATGAGCTGGTCACCCTACTGCCAGAACCATTGCCTCCGCAAGGTCCAGTCATAGCCATGTCTCTCGACCTCCATCGAAAGTCCCAACACATCAGAGAACATCTCAATACGGCGCAAATACCAGGATCTACGAGAAGTGTTCAGTAAAGAAAGAGCCAGGCAGCTACCCCCCCACCACCCGTGGGACTGCGCGATCTAGCTGCTGCCATGCCATGCCACCCAAGAATAAAGTTTACCCTCTCTCTCTTCCCGAGACCAAGGCTATGGAGGAATACGTCAAGGAAGCCCTAGCCACGGGCTACATCCGACCCTCCACTTCTCCAGCAGTGGCGGGATTCTTCTTCGTTGAAAAGAAAGGTGGGGGTCTGCGGCCATGCATCGACTACAGGGGACTGAATGCGTTGACAGTCCAATCCCCCTACCCTCTCCCACTGGTACCAGCAGCCTTACAGCAACCCAGGGAGGCTCGGATATTCACTAAGCTGGACCTGCACAGCGCGTACAATCTAGTAAGGATCAAGGAGAGGGATGAGTGGAAGACGGCGTTTCACACCACCAGGGGGCACTATGAGTATCTAGTGATGCCTTATGGATTAACCAGTGCCCCAGCAGTGTTTCAATCATTCATAAACGAGATCTTCAGGGATGTGCTCCACCGCTACGTCATCTCTAAGAAGGGGGTGGAGATGGATGCCGGCAAAGTAAAGGCAGTCGCGGACTGGCCCGAACCTACCACAGTCAAAGAATTGCAGCGGTTCCTGGGGTTCGCAAACTTTTACGCTAATCCAGTGACGTCACTCCTGCGGTAAACCACGGCATCTACACTGGACGGAACAGGCCCGATCCGCATTCACCCAGCTAAAGACTAGCTTCACCACAGCGCCGATCTTGAGGCACCCAGACCCCAGCTTGCCCTTCATCGTCGAGGTGGACGCTAACCTCAGCTGAAGCTAACTATGATGTCGGCAATCAGGAGCTCCTATCTATCAAGGAAGTATTGGTAGAATGGCGGCATTGGTTGGAGGGAGCATGTCACCCGTTCATAGTACTGACCGACCATCGTAACCTGGAATATCTGTGTAACGCAAAGAGACTAAACCCAAGACAAGCTCGATGGGCACTGTTCTTTATCCGGTTCCGGTTCACTGTCACATATCGACCAGGCACCAAGAATGGCAAGGCCGATGCACTATCCTGTCGACACAACCCAATAAATGCGCCCAGCAGCCTGGAGCCAATACTACCGCCCGCCATAGTACTTGCACCTATCTGATGGGACATCATAGAGGAGATCAAGCGGGCCCAGGCCAACGAACCTCCACCACCAGCTTGTCCACCCACCAAGCTCTTCGTGCCTGCCCCTCTTCGTCCGAGAATAATGCGGTGGGTGCACGAGACGCCCAGCTCCAGCCACCCCGGTATCCGGTGCACCACAGCCCTGATCAGCAATCGCTTTTGGTGGCCCGCACTGGCCCAGGACGTGGAGGAGTACGTGGGGACCTGCAGCTCCTGTGCACAGTCTTGAACCAGCCGCCAGCTCCCGATGGGCCTGTTAGAACCTCTGCCCATTCCCAAGCGACCCTGGTCCCACATGGCTATAGACTTTGTTACTGACCTCCCTAGTTCTGCAGGGTACACCATGATCCTAGTAGCCATTGACAGGTTCTCTAAGGCATGCCAACTGGTCCCCCTCAAAGGCCTACCCACAGCCATGGAGATGGCTACAACACTGTTTCACCACATTTTCCGCACCTACGGCCTTCCTGAGGACATTGTGTCCGACCGGGGCCCACAATTCACGTCTAGAGTCTGGAGAGTTTCTGCACCCACCTAGGGGTCAATGTAAGCCTCAGTTCTGGATACCACCCTCAGTCTAATGGACAGCCCGAGCGTTTGAACCAGGAGATCGGCAGGTACCTCCGCTCCTACTGTAGTCGTGAACAGCAGCACTGGAGTGAGTTTCTCCCGTGGGCAGAGTATGCCCAGAACTCCCTCACCCACTCATCCATGGGACTCACACCATTCCAGTGCATTCTGGGGTATCAACCACCTCTGTTCCCTTGGTCAGGAGAACCCTCCAACGTACCTGCCATAGACGACTGGGCCCGCCGTAGCCAGGAGGTCTGGGAAAGCGCCCAAGTCCGCCTGCAACGTGCCATACGACGTCAAAGAACACAGGTGGACCGTCATAGATGCCCACATCCCAGATTCCAGGTGGGTCAGAGGGTCTGGTTATCACACAAAACCTAAGACTGAGGCTACCCTGCCGCAAGCTGAGTCCACGATTCATTGGTCCTTTCCGTATGGTCCACCAAGTGAACCCAGTGACTTACTGCCTCCAACTCCCCCCGCCAGGACGACACAACCACGGAGAATGAACCACCGCCACCACTCGACATTGACAGGTCCCCAGCTTATAGGGTGAGCTCACTCCTCAACTCTCGACGCCATGGTAACCGCCTACAGTATCTGGTGGACTGGGAGGGGTACAGCCCAGAGGAGCGATCCTGGGTAAATGCGGACGACATCTTCGACCCCTCCTTGGTGGAGGATTTCCATCGCCTCCACCCCAACTGGCCAGCTCCTCGGCCCCGGGGCTGTCCACTTCGTAGAACACTGGAGGTGTTCCTAGAGGGGGGCTCTGTAGCTTCACCACCAGCACCTGCCTGCCAGAGGGAGCCTTCGCCCGAGTTTTGATGCCACCCACGAGGAACACTTCCGGGGTTTTTCAGACATTTAAACACTAGGACGCGAAGTATTGTTTTCGGGACATTACCAAACCTTTTCTCTCTGCCTTAGTGTTTTGTTGTCTTTTGTGCATGACCCTGTTCACGTTTACGGTTTTCTGCCTTTACCTTGTGTTTTTTGGATTTGTTTGCCTCGCTGCTTGACTTCCTGGTTTATCAGACTTTACTACCTGTTTCTCGACTACGTTTTCTGCCTGCTGTTTTGGATTATCTACTATTAAAACTGCTAATGGATCCTACACAACCCGCCTCCGGCGATTCATTACAGTAGTTTTCCCCAAACCATGTCCACTACGCTGGTTGTTGGTATATATCTATTTGTTTGTTTTCTGTTGTTATTCATGTCATTTGTTACGTTCAAGGCAAACTTTATCACTAACAATAATTCAAAAACAAACCTCTCACAGGAACATACGCATTATTACAAAAGATTTATTTATATATATTTATGAAACATGCAAATGTGGGAACATTTTGTTTGATTATAAATTTTTTTTGTGTTTTAATGTAAAAGTAAAACTAGTAAATGTGAGAGTACTTAATATAATATAATTTAAAAGTGTAATATAAAAGTGCACAAATTGTTGATTTGATTTGTGATTTGATTTGTAAATTGATTTGTTAGATTGCTCTGCTCCATAAATAATATTTGCTATGTTGTTTTGTGTTATTTTAAAGGCACAGTTTAAACAAGGGTGCTTCACATGGTGGCATTTCACAGCTCCAGGGTCCATGGTTCGATCCTGAGTTCAGGTTACTGTCTGAATAAGTGTCTGAGTTTCTGAACTGTCTGAGTTTCTGAACTTGTTCTCCCTGCATTTGCATAGGTTTCCTTCCGCCTCCCAAAAACATGCAAATGGGTGGATTGGCTAAGATAAATCGCCCCTAGATGTGAATGTGTGTGTGTGCATGGTGGATGGTAGACTGGTGTCCCATACAGTGTGTACTCGTGCCTCACACCCAGTGTTCTGTCTTCATACACATTTTATATGAATGTGATAGGTAAATGTGTGTTTGTGAGGGAAAAGGAAATATAATAGCATTTTCTATAAAGGTTTGAGGTAATTAGTAATGTGTATGACAGTGTTTTAAGTTTATGCTGTTGTTCTTCTTTAGGGGTTGCCAAAGTGGATCACTGGTCTGCATATTTGATTTGGAACTCTTTTTTACACCGGATATCCTTCCTGATGCAACCCTCCCCAATTTTATCCAGGACCGGCACTGGGGTTGCACACAACAGTGAACTCAGTGCACTTGGATTATACATTATTGCATGCCGTATGAAGGTATAGGCTTATACAGTATATGACTATACATCATTGCACAACATATGAGATGAGGGTATAGGCTTACACAGTATAGGATTATACATTGTTGCATGCCATATGAGGGTATAGGCTTATACAGTATAGGGTTATACATTGTTGCATGCCGTATGAGGGTATAGGCTTATATAGTATAGTATATATAATATATAGTATAGATAATTACTGTGAAAATCCCAAGAGATCAGCAGTTTCTGAAATATTCAAACCAGCCCATCTGGCACCAAAACCATGCCACGGTTAAAGTCACAGAGATCACAGTTTTCCCCATTCTGATGTTTGATGTGAACATTAACTGAAACCCTTGACCTGTATCTGCATGATTTTATGCACTATGCTGCTGCCACATGATTGGTTGATTGGATAACTGAGCAGGTGTATAGGTGTTTCTATTAAAGTGGACGGTGAGTGTATATACACACAAACACACACACATATATCATATTCCTTGCCGTATGTCACCAGCCACCTTAAAAAATATGTGCATTGCAATAGTCAGAGGTAAAGCTGTTCCTGATAATCTGCTGTTTATTTTGTCTTAATAACTTCGAGGTAATTACTGTTTATAGCTAAGTATGATAGGAACTAACTTGTTTCGTGAGTGTTCTGCAACATTAAATATACTGTAGCTATAAAAATAAAACTTAAGATGTGTTTTTTAAAAATACAGCAATAAAAAACTTTGGGATATGCTGTTATAAGAATATAATCAACTGCAAGGTGGTAATGGCCCTCTGTTTTGAGTCAGGTCAGAACACCCTGTTCCATTGTTGACTATTTTCCTAAAACAGCACGTCTGAGTGGGTTTTAATGATGTTATGAAATAACTGAGGTTTGGGAGAAAGCCCACACCTGAAGATCCACTTTTTTCTCAGTTAACTCCCTATAAATTCCCATCTCTTTCTTTCTCTACTAGTGACAGAGTTTCCGCATGACTGGGCTTTGTGCTGACTGTGCCAACTGCAAACACTTCTGTTTGTACTATGTTTTCCCACTTACCTTGGAAATCCACACATGAACTTTCCAACTGTCTTCATTTGCCGATTTCTCTACTTAATATTATCATATAGCACTGTGTTACCGTCTGCCATACACAGCTATACTGCTCTTCCCAGTCCCTTCACAGTGAGAACTCTTATGAGTCCACTTTCCCCTATAGGGTTTGAAATTAATACAAATTTTGAAAGCACTTTATTTTTTATAGCAAATTTGGAAAACATAATTTTACAAAACCAAACAAGTCTGTATTTATTGTTGCACAAGCACTGGCATTTTTGTAAAGTATAATAAGAATTACAGTTCAATTATGAACAAAGGGCCTAATAACTGATAAAAACTTCCCAGGTTGCCAACAGTTCAATTTAGGAGCTGCTGTTATTCTGCACTTATTTTGAATTTGCAAAATTCAAAAATTTTCAGAATTTGCAGAGGAAATGCATGAGCTATGGCCTGTTGCCTGAGGTAACCTACATCTGCATATATATATATATATATATATATATATATATATATATATATATATACACACACACACACACACACACAGTTTTTTCCATTCAGCGTAGACATAGTTCAAATAATCTTCAAAAACAACTGTTTTGAAGGGGCTCTTAAAGTAAGTCCGTTTCATTACTTCACTTTGGAATGACCCTACAATTGGCTGCCATGGGCTGTCCCCCTTTGAAGTGCCTTGCATAGGGTTCAGGAAAGACTGCAGTGCTAGTCAGTCAACCATGCTCTCAAAATACCATGCTTCCTCTTCCATTCACACTCTCCCTGCACTTCCAACTGAACCACTCCAGAAAGTACAAAGGACAAAGTACAAAGAGACTTCTGTGTTCAGATCAATGACTTGTCAACTAAGATTTGAGAAAAAAAAAATACAGCACACCTTCCAAAAATCGGACGAAAGAACCACCAACAAATCTCAAACAGAAAAAAATTGTTTCATAGCACAATTATTCCTTCCTGTCTCTTAATGCTTGCAGCCCCTACTGTCAGAACCTCCCTTCTATGAAACATTACAGTGTATAATGTGTATGTGATCACTATCTGAAGGATCACAGAAGCTCTTTTTCTCTATAGCTGATTCTTAATCTCTGAAGGATCACATATCCTCTCTTTAAAGGATCACAGATGCTCTCTCTGAAGGATCACAGATGCTCTGTCTGAATGATTGCAGATTCTCGCTTTCACTAAAGGATTTCAGACACTGTCTCTGTTGCAGAAACTCTATCTGAAGCTTCACAGGTGCTCTCTCTCTCTCTGAGAGGTAACACAGATAAGATAAGATAAGATAAGATAAGATAAACTTTATTGATCCCACAGTGGGGAAATTCACTTATCACAGCAGCTCACAGACAGTTAAAGTGCAGGAAGAAAGAAAAGGAAGGAAGAAAGAAAAGTTAAAACTATAACTATATATACACCCTTAGGAATAATAAAAGAAATAAAATTACATAAAATTATATAATTATGCTCTGTCTCTCTCTCTCTGAAGCTTTGCAGATGCACTCTCTCCCAGGATAGCAACTTCTTTTTCTAAACAATGCCAGCATCATTGTCTTTCTCCATCCACTTCATCCCAACCCCTTTCCCCTATTCCTCCCAATTTCCTCCCTTATACATCCCATCCATCCCTCACACATCCCACCCCTCATCACTCCTCTCAACACCTTCCCTCATTCATCCAACCCTGTATCCCCTATTCATCCCATCCCTGCCCCTTTCAACCTAATTCATCCCAACCTCTACCAGGAGTATAATTAATCCTGATTAATCTTCATCAATCAACCACCCAGCATGCCTTTCCTCTTTACCCAGAATCAGAAGCAGACTCGGATTGGATATCAGGAGATTTGGGAGAAATCCTGGTGACCTGGCCTGTCTTGCTACTAAGTTGGCTTACCTGCTTTTTTCCGATCTGAAAACACATAGTTAATATTATTTATTTAGCGTGTATTAACCGAAATATCACTATCTGGCAAGTAAGACCACAACTGCCTGCATAATTGACATTATTAGGCTATACAGCTGAACATATTTTGTTACAATTCATCTGAAAGTCAGTGAATATTTTTCAGATTGTGTCCAAGAAATCTTGCTATAAAATTAAGCCCTTTCATAAATAGTAAGCACTGTCATGTCCCTAGCTAGTAGCTATAACTTGATGTAAACTGAAATTGGCAGCCAATATTTATAGTCATTGACTAGTTAGCAAGTTAGCAGTTAGCTACCGG
Source organism: Pangasianodon hypophthalmus (assembly GCF_027358585.1). Classification (NCBI taxonomy): domain Eukaryota; kingdom Metazoa; phylum Chordata; class Actinopteri; order Siluriformes; family Pangasiidae; genus Pangasianodon; species Pangasianodon hypophthalmus. The sequence continues at coordinate 8,567,965 of NC_069729.1, read as the reverse complement.
TGACAGAAGGTGGACCTACACTTCACGATCAGCCAAAATTACAGGTGAAATTTACAGAGTGAAATTACAGGTACATGGAAAACAGGAAAAAAATTCAATATTAAGATAGTTATCTTGCACTAAAGAAATTCCATGATTTGATTTAGTATTGTAGCTTAAGACCTTATGTGCATGTTGATGTGGTTACTGTAAAATGCAGTACTGATGTTAAAGTTTAGATAGACGATGGGTGCTGAGATTAATAAAAAAAATAGAATAGTAGTTCCTATTAGAACTGCACACAAAATGAACAAATGTATCACTTATCAGACAGAGATGGTTTTATACTCACAACTGTTGTAAAGAGTGGTCATTTTAGTTACCAGAGATAGCCTTCATGTCAGCTCGAACCAGTCTGTCCATTCTCTTCTGACCTCTCTCATTAACAAGTTATTTTCACTCACAGAACTACTGCTCACCGGGTGTTTTTTGTTTTTTACACCATTCGGTGTAAATTTTTGAGACTGTTGGTGTGAAGTTCAGCAGTTTCAGCCTGTCTGGTATCAACAACTATGTCACAGTCAAACTCACTGAGATTACTTTTTTCCCCTATTCTGATGTTTGAAGATCTGTGCCTACCTACATGGTTTTATGCACTGAGCTCCTGCTTCATGATAGGGTGATTAGATAACTGCAAGAATGAACAGATATACAGTGGCTCCTAATGAACTGGCTAGTGAGTGTACATTACAGTAGATCAGTAGGTCTGTGGTCTCAAAATTTGTTGTGGGTGTATGGGGTTGTCTGGTGTGAGACTCCCACAGTATAACTATAGTGATACCAGCCATAACTGGAATATTCATCTTTGCTAATCACTTACCCCTAGTAAACTGTTCAGTTTCCAGTGCCAGCCAAAGAACCACACTTCACTAACTGACAAGAAGGTGTGGACTACACTTGTAAATTGCATACTAGCCTAACGTCATGGCTGTGATTTGGCTGGAGGCATAAGCATGCCCATGCCAATGCTTTATTTGGAAAGGCAACCTACTTTTGGATCCAAAAGTAATGCTTATGCAGGGGCCCATTGCAACAAAGGGTTCTGTCATGGTAGCAAAATAGGACACAGAACTACAGTACCCATCAACGCGCTCAGGGGCAACATGATGCGCCGCCTCAGCATGCAGCATTCAGACATGCTCTTCACTCCTTTATAGTTCATTTGAGGCAGTTTCTCACAGGATTGGGCCTGAGAGGCTCCATGTGGTACACCTCCCCTTTCTGCCACCCCTCACACCTCTGCTGCTGTCTGTCTGCTTACAAAAAGTCACCTGCTAGAAGCCTCAAATAGGGGAGGGATGATATTTTAATAGCGCCATACAAAAAAAAAAAATATCTAAGTGAAATCACAAAATTAAAATGCTTCCCTACTCCTGATGAACAACCAGTAACGTACAGTTGCAATTTCCTTGGATTACTGTAAAACATTTATAAATGACAACGAGAGACTGACACGCTGTACACCACAAATGTGGAATGGTTTAGTCTTGACTGTTGATTGATGGGGCAGAATGGGATGGGTGAAGTTTACAAGCATGTGTGTGACATGATGAAAAGAGAAACTGTGAATGAGAGTAAATGCATCTGAGAAAGAAAAGCCAAAGAGAAATCAAAGCCATCAAGATTTCAATTTTAGAAAAAGAGAAAGGAGGATGATGAGAAACGGGACAAAGATAAAGGTGTGGTTTGTATGTCATTAGTGCACTGTAATTAGTCACTTGCCACACATGGAGGACAATCAGAGATAGATGGAAAAGAGCTTGCACAGGTGTTAAAGAACATGCCTGATTTGCCATCTAAAAGTATGACAGCACTTGAGCTACTGGTATTCATTCATGATATGGAGCTCTCAGAAATTTCTCCAAACTTATGGACTGCCCTTAGAGTTGCTGCCAACCTTCCAATAACAGTAGCTGGAGCAGAGAGGAGCGTTTCTAAGATTAAGCTCATCCAGACATACCTGATGTCCACCATGACACAGGATCAGCTCAGTGGTCTTGCAATCATTAGTATCAACCATGTGGTTGCTGGACAGGTATTGTATGATGAAGTCATTGATGACTTTGCATCAATGAAGACCAGGAGGGCTAAATTGTAGATTCAAGATTCAGTATTTATTGTATTTGTATTTTCATTTATTCTTTATTTATTTAAGTATATAATATATATTCTTTAGTATATAGTTCTGCAATAAAAGAATGTCAACATATGTAATGTTGTTGCATCCTGATTTTCCTCTTGGGGATTGGTGGGGGTGTCATGTTTGATTTCACCTAGGGCACCAAGTAAGCTAGAACCGCCACTGATACCCATCAGCCTCAGCATATCACATGACCAAGTCACATGCCTCACTAATCACTCTCACCTGTGTCTCTTTATGGCTTGGTGGCACCACTATATGTTCTAGTTTTCAGTGTCTGACAATGGCTACAATTCCTAAATAGTTCATGCAATATTTTTTTTAAAACCCTTGAATTAAAGCTGAAAGTCTACACTTCAATCACATATTGATTGCTTCATTTCATATCCACTGTGGTGGTGTACAAAGGCAAAAGTACAAAAAACTGTTTCACTGTCCAAATACTTATGGACCTGACTGTATATATATATATACAGTATATGTTATATAATATATGATAAATATTAGTACTTATATAGATGCATACATTTGTATATGCTATTTTTTTCTTTTCTGTGTTTTATGTCATTTTTTTTTAATATTGGTATTACTTTTTATTGTTTTTATGATGTTGCCTTTTGCTGTTTTAAGCTGTGAAATGCAGCTACACAACACAATGTTGCTTTAAAAAATAGCATGTTATTTAGGAAGTAATGTCACAAAATACCATAAATCACGCAGGACAAATCAAGTACAAATAATCTTTTTCAGTTATTTTATTTTTTTAAAAAAGTATTTTTAATTCTTTCTCTATTCTTTTATTTGATAAAATTTACAACTTGCGTGTGAAATTAAACAAATTCAATTAAACTAGAGACTGACTTTTTGTCTGTAGCATGTGATATTAAACCAGAAACAAGAGTTCTGTAGTTTGTATTTGTGACTGCCCACACAAAAGTTTCATCTTAACACTGATAAGTGATAGTCAACAGTGTTAACAACTGATCAAATGTACAGTATATAAACTGAAAGACATGGTAAATATTGTGTGGAGTATGGCTTTGATTTTATTGAATATTTTTTTTACATATATTTTCTGGCTTCTTATGGCCAGTTGCAGCATTTGCAGGCATCAACATAGACCAGGCCTGGTTGGCACCGGTGCAAGTAGGTGTTTCCACGGAAGCACTGGAAGTAAGTGTTGACATCAGCAGGGTTTGGGTACAAACCATCAGGTTTTCCAGCACAAAAGGAGGCAATAGGGTCTGGGGTAGTGGTTGGAGGCTGAGTGGTGGTTGGCTTGGGAGGGAAACCTGTAAGAGTTTTACATTGTTATGTAACAGATTAAGAATGGCAAAAACACTTCTTAAACTGATTTCAATTTTGCTCTTTTGACTTTAGTCGATAAACTAAAAACATATAGTCAAATTAAACTTAGCTATGAAACCTGTATACTGAGCTAGCATTTTACCCAGAGAGTTGCGTAGGTGGTTAACAAGAGGGTAGTCTCCCTGTGCGCAGAAATATCCTCCAAAGTCATCCAGGTCAAGGGTCCATACTGATGCCCCACCTAGGTTCATGGATGTGAGATACTGAACCTAAAAGATAATAATTAAACAAAGAGAGTATAACACATAAATACAAATTATGGAAAGTAATTTGTGGAATTTTTTTGTTTCAAATAGTTTCATTTACCTTGGCAGCAAAGCTTTCTTGGTTGTCATAGCCCACCCATGCTACTCCGTTAGTGGCATATGGAACGCTCTGCTCAGTGATCCATTCTACCTTGGCCCCCGGTGCAAAAGTACAGATCTATGGATCAAAAACCTTCACCATTATTTTTTTAATAATTTCCTCAATATGCTTATAGATTTTTCACTGAATTACTTTAAAAATAGAGTTAAGCTTAAATAAAGAACCCATACTCAGTCACCTCATAAAAAGACCAAAAGCCAGGATCACGTGTGTAAGGGCCACCATCACCTGGGCCATTGGCTGGTGCACCGAGGCCTGTTGAGGAGGTGGTAAGGCGGAAAGTGCGTCCATATGTGGGGAAACCCAGAAGCAGCTTTTCAGCTGGAGCCCCTTTGCTTATCCAGTAAGACACAGTAGCATCCTGAACAAAATGAGTAGAGACCCAAAACAAGAAGTCATATTTTAACTGTTTTATTTTTTACCTTAAAAGTGGATCATAAGATTTGCTCTTACAATATTGTGTTCGGTGTGTGTTCCTTGATCTAGAGAACTCTTGAAAAGAGGACTGTTGTGACCTGTAACCTTCTCCCATGAACCATGGTAGTCATAAGTCATGATGCTGAGAAAGTCTACTTCACTGCAAGAACAAAAAATATAATGAACAACCTTTTATAATATGCAACCTATGTTTTCCTAAGCCACTGAAGAGGTCTCAGGTATCTCTGGAGTACCTTGTTATTTCAGGGACTTCATAAGCTGCATCAATGGTGGGCCTAAGCGCTCCTGCTTTGATTGAAAGCAGCAGCTGGGTCTTCCTGTTGTCTATGGCTTCCTGTTTAATGGCTTGCTTCAGCTCCTGCAGAATGCAAGGTTTAACAATACAAATGGCATCAATTCATGGCAAGCACATGAAACTGACAATTCCATGCGCTGTATTTTAGATCTATCAGTAATCATTCAGCTCCATATATAGTCTGCTCACCTTTATCAGTGCAGCAAACCTCTGCTTGTCCTCAGCAGAACTACCATTCTGTCCAGGGAACTCCCAGGCCAGGTCTAGGCCATCAAAATCATGATCCCGGAGGAAAACCAGAGCAGAACGGATGAAGGTACTACGATTTTCTGGAGTGGCCACCATATTAATATACCTGCGTCAGAACAGGCGATCTCTGTTTATTTCTTAAAAATTATTGTGACTGTCCAAACAAAAACTGTTCCAATTGTTTAAGCATGTTAACACTCAACATTTTTGAAAAACTGTGAGTGCTGGCTGGTTGTCATTTCACTAGGGTACTTACGGGTTGATGCCATTGTACAAGCCTCCAACTGACAGCAGTGTCTTCAAATAAGGGTTTCTGCAAAGGAAAGATATAGCAAATAACAAATGTATTACATTAATAATATATACCAGCAGTTTTATTACATGTCATTGCTCTCTGTTGCATAAAGCATACAATCTGATTAATTCCAATTATGATTAGCCTATTAAAGAAATATTAATAATGACTCTACTACGATGTTTAGTCTCACTTACACATTTTTCAGGCTGTTCAGTTTCTTGTACATGTCCTGATCATTCCATTCCATAGTAGTAAGCTGATTGTCTGGGCTGATGGTTGCCAGTGCATAGATGACATGTGTGCAGAGGAAGGGATCAACATTCTCAGGAGTGAAACGGCCACTGCCTGGCCTGTACTGGGACCAGTTACTGAAGTAGCACACCAGCTTTGTAGAATAGGCTGTGAGAGGAACAGTTATTTTCTGTAACAGTCTTTGTAACCTTAAATCACATCAAGAATGCATTAAGCACACCGTCTAAGAAATCTTATTCACACATGATTGCACAGATTCAATGGCCCATATTCATTGGTTGCATATGGATAAATCTGATCATGAAAGGACTGTATACAAATTCCAGTGACAATTTCCTTATTCATCAGTTTCATCTCTGGCCTCTCTGGCCTATCAGTACAACCAAAGTCATGTCCAGTTGGAGTGTGTGTAAATTTGAATGTACAAATTTAACAACCTGAAAAATGCTTGATTTGCAGTTAAATAATCAAAAACTATATCACAAATAATAATAGCAAGTATAGAAAGTAGAACATTATTATAATTAATAATAAGCAAATAATATGGATAACTGCAGGAACATGCAGGAACCTCATTTTAAAATATAGGAAATGGGCTTTAGAATTTAGCCTGCTGGTTAGCTGATGTTTAATAAATGTTTAATAATGTTTAATGTGGCAAGAAAAAAATTAGGGGGTCAAAATGAAAATTTAAGGAGGAAAAAGTATGTTGCTTACTTTTTACTAAATTTACTTTAGTAAGGGTACATTCAATTTCAATAATTAAGTAAAGTAAAAATCTTACAAAAACAAATAGTAGGCCTACTTAAGTAGAGTAATGAAGTACAATTATTCAAGTATTTTTCACCCTTGATAAATAATTTGTGTTTAATTCGTCTTTTATTATTTTATTTATATGAAATAAGGATTTGTTTGTTTGTTCTGGATGGAAACCTGGCTTACCTATGTTTTATAAATAAATTATTAACAAAATCAACAAAAACCTAGTTATAAATGGAATTCGCATGGGCTGCTTTATAAAAACAGAGCACACATCCATAATTGTCTTTTTATCTATAGCAACCTTGGACAAAAGCACCTGTAACTCAGACTAATTGAAATATATTTTCCCATCTCCATTTTGGAAGACTTTTCTCAGATCTGGTTAGCCTGCCAAATGCTTTCTGTTTATTGGCTGACTGTCACACCACCTTATAAATTAGGGTATGTTTCATGCATTAGATATATGTGTATAAACTGGGGCATGTAGGGATTTGTAGGCAGGGGCATGATTCCACACAGATGAAGCTGATTCATTATTTCCTCTCATTTTGTTGTATAAGACATAGATCTGTTCATACCATAAATCTGTGCTCATTTCTACACAACTTTGATGAATAAATGCAAGTGTTAACTTTAACCTAAGCACCAATACCAATGAAATTTGAAATGAAATTTGAAAATTTGAACATAAATACATAGACATAATTACCAAGTTGAAGAGAAAGTAGCAGTCCTATGTAAAAGAAGAGAGTTAGCATGTTAACATGTGAGTAAAATATGGTAAGAACAGCTAGTCTAAAAATATATGAGTATTTAAGAAATATATTTAGATGTCATAATTATATACCTGCTATGAGAGTTAATTTGAACATGGTGGTGCTGACTCAATTCAGATTATTTTAGAAATCCACCTAGAGACATGATTATTGAACAATCAGTATATATAATAATAAAAATATCTAAGTATTAACAAAATAAAGTAAAACTATCAGGATAAAATTAACATTAAAGTAGATAATTTTCCTTTTCAGTATGCAGTTAAAGTTTAGTAAAATTAAGACAAACCTACTGATATATCGTACCCACTTTTATATGCTCATGGTATATGTTTAACCAGTAATAGCCATTACTTGCATTCCTGACTACAGTCATTTACCCTGACAAATACACATGCGTGTTTGTGAACAACTAATGCAAAATCCTTCTCTAAATCTAAAACATGTACTCAATTAACAGTCATTATTAATATATTTACCTGTCACATTCCAAGAGAATCCTCTGAAGAAAGTTGAACATGTTCAAGCTCATTTATACTTAGGTCTTATTAATGGGTACCAAAGTGCAGGTGATAAGTGTTTAAAAGTCTAATCAGGAAGAAGGAAATGAGCTGATAATTTACTGATTTATGGTACACTACTTTACCACATTTTACGGTAAGCTTGCTTAAATTATCATTTCTGCATTTATTTATTACCACCGAGCCACCTGAATGCCAGGGCCTGTAAATAGCATAAACTCATATCATCAACTTCTTGTAGAGAGTTTGCTGCCCTCTATGTGTGTTTCAGCCTGAAAAACAGAGCACAGAAATCTCATTCAAAATGTCTTTATTTGCTCAAATAATATAATACAGGATATTAATAGTCAATTTTGAAACATTTGCGAATTAGTGCAAATAACTGAGTAATTACTGCAAATTCATTTCACATTATGTTCATATGGGGCTTACAGCATTGATAAGCAAATCTGATTTGTTTACTTACTTAGCTGTAAGATCACTGAAAAATAAATGAGGCTGGGATGAATAATATAGCTTTAACTAGTCTGATTGACCATAGGGGCCAGTAACTGGGTATAAAGTGGTATAAACCTAAAAGAACATTTTCAAAGGCAGCAATTAAGCTAGAGATCCAATGGGTTAGGTGAAATTCTGTTGCAATGGGTTAGGTGAAATTCTGTTGTAATTCGAGGCTGTGACACCTGCTGTGCATTTATTTTATTTACAAGAGAGAGTGAGGCAAATACCATTTATTTAAAACATCCAATTGTAGTTATTCATCCATTCATTGTCCATAGCCATTTATTCATTTGAAGGTCGCAGTCAATCTAGAAAAAGTACAAACTGGACAGGCAGCCAATATTCCATAGGGCATCACACACACACACACATACACACACACACACACACACAAAGGGACATTAATGCATGCACATGCATACCTAGCGGCAATTTAGAAGAGACATTCAACCTATTAGACATACACACAAGAAGAACATATAAAATTCCACACAGTAACTAAAGTTAGACAGAACAATAGACAATAGTTAGACAGGATTCTGGAGCTGTGAGGCATCAACAGATAAACACTGTACCACTCTATATATGCAAATCAGTAAAATTCTACCAGCCATTCTAGTATGTCACAATAATATTAATAAATCTTAGAATACTTTTTAACTAAGAAATAAATCACAATGACATGATAGAGGAAAAAAATCAATGATGGGGTGGTGTAATGACTCAAAGTGAAGGACCATCACCAACCCTGAGTTGAATAATATTTTATTCCTCTTACATCACAGCAGTTTGCCAACATTTTTTATTCATTAAAGATTAACAAGTCGCACTTTTTAGCAGTTTATAGTTAAATTTAATGTTGTGCAACATCCGTGAAACAAGTTAGTTCTTGTTATCACCTTCATTATTGCAGCTATAAATAGTCACTCTCTCACCAGCCTCTTTTTTCTAGGCTTAGGTTATGTGGAGATGCAGATTCCTGGGCATTAGATGGGCTAATGATAGCCAAAATGTAAAATAATACAAGGAGCCCATTAATATAAACTTGTGATTTGCTTTGTAGTTGGCACTACGCTCAGAGCTTCTGTTACAGAAAATTAATCATCTTCTGATCAATGAGATTTGAGAATTCAACAGTGCTGTAAAAACACAATGATCACAGAAAATAATACAGAAATTCTCCAGTATCTGCTTCTCTGTCTACATTTTAAGCTGTTCCAGAAATAGACTACAGCCCTCTCCTTACTATGATTTAACAGCTTACTTAAGTTCGGTCAGAAATCTGTTAGAAAGATCACCATTTTTATGAGGCCATATAAATGTAACATGACTCCAACAGAACATTTCCAACAATTTTGCAACAGTTTTGAATCACTGAACATTGTGAGCATTTTTGCAGGATAAAAGCATCTGCCAAATGCCATAGATGTAAATGTAAATGGATTCCTCCACCTCTCTTGGGGTTATAAAATATGACCCTGCATGTTAACTGTATTTATGTACTGAACAGAAATTATTTACTGTAAATGGCCATCAAGTACTTTAGTTGTAGACTTGAATGAGTAAACGTGGTGAAATACCAGACACACTTGCATTAAATACAATCAGTGGGTGTTTATTGAAGAATATTTACAAGTTCCATTTAATGAAAGGCTCATTCAGTTCACATTGGACAGGGTCAACCAGACATTTACAATATACAGTAGTTTAAAAAGGTAACCTCAAGTGGCACCAAACATGGAAGTTAACTCCTTTTATTGAGCTGTAACAGATGTAATTTTATGTAATGGATGTTTTGTAGATACAGTGAGCTGACTTCAGGTTAACAAGAAAAAAGAAATCTCTGTGAAACACCATGGCAATAAGAAATACATGAAACACATGAGGACTACTGCACATTTAATTAAAATTGTTTTGGAATGTTCTCAAGAGATGTTCTCAAATACAAGATTATATTTTATCTAAGCTCTGATGATTTTAGTACTTGGTCCCTGCTGTCTCACAAATGGAGCACAAAACAAGAATATTTTTGCAGCATTGCGTAATGAGCCATTTTTCAAAAAAGTGGAATATCAGAATAAATAAAATACTACTTGGAAAAAATGTGAAAAACTACAAGTGGTGAGCAGTATGAAGAATGCATCCCTGTGTTTGATGAAATCCTATAGCGCTACAGACTTTCTGACAATGTTCTTCTGCAATGCATCCATTTATTTGTAGCTAACATTCTTTGAAAACACTGAGTGAAAGTAAAGTTGAAACCAAGAGGAAGATTTGATGCAAATGTGTGTTTAAGTGAGTATGACTAGACAAAGTAGTTTTGGTAAACCTGACACAGAAGATGAATATAGTACTATAGTATGTCTATAGTAATATAGACATACTTTTTCAAGTTAAACATTTTACACTGTGTGCATGTGTGTGGATCATGACTGCCCTGATCATTCAAGTTTGCAAAAAACAGAATTAATTAGATTGAATAAAAAAAGCAGTATAAATGCAGGGACATGTACAGGGTTATATTAGGCTTTGCTACTATGTTTAATTGTAAATTGACCCTGTATAAGTGTATCTATAGTTCATATCCTTAGTAAATGTAATAATATAGAAAACTTAAAAAGGCAAAGATTGTCTTTGTTATGTTTTTTGAAAAGCATGACTGTAAAATTAAAGTGATGTGGAAGGTGCAGATAAGAATGACACACTTGGATAATACAAATCCTGCTCTGGTAACATTATACTGGGTGTAGTCCTGATACAGATATTGGTAAATAGCAAAGATTTTGCCCCTTTGTCTGCAAATCTTTCATCACAACGAGGCCATGCACGTACAAATCTATACTGTACATACATAAGAGGAAAAATACTGCCATAAATATTACCACAGTAAGATGATTAACCAGAGTGCACTCTAACCCACTGCATTGTACAACATCTGCCTCCATGGACTTTTCACTGGATTTCTGGCAAACACTCAGATTGATTATTCTTTTACGTAACACTTGATAAACAATCATAATAATGGCTTTGATAACTAAATAACCCTGATATATGAAGATAACTTCATAAGCCATACCGCTTTTAGTATCACACATTATTTTGTTTAACCACTGTGTCCATGGCAACCATTATCCTAAAACAGGCACACACGCATACACACTCACACACCTGGGTGCACATTGTAAGAATAAAGTGATGCTGTTGAGTTTGTATTGGCTCTACAACGTTTCAGAATTGAACACAGACGCTAAACACTGTATACAATTTTTAGCAAAATAAAAAGTAAACTTTCATTCGAATCCTCATTTAGATACAATCCTCACGCTGCCAAACACTGGCAACAACATATAAAAAAAAAGAGTTTTTTTCTACATGGTGATTCACATGGTGTCAGAATACCATGATGAACATATCCCAGCATTGGGCCTCATTTATCAAGTTGGATAGGAATGTATTTATTTGTAAATCATTTGTAGGAGCATTTACACAATACATTTGGTATTCCTGAAAATCCCATAATTTCCAAAAAAAAAAAATCTTTGTATCCTTCTCATGCTCGTGAATGTGTGTAAATTTACACATAAGAAGACTAACTAATGTATAGCACATTTGCCTGGCTTCAAATCATATAAGAGTTACTGCACTTTTATATACAGATTATGCTTCATATTAAAGGCATCAACTAAATAAATGTGAAAAAATTTAAAAAGCAAGAAAAGATCATTAAGACAAATGAACCCAGTCAGTCAATTAAGAATGCCACTGTAATAAAAGGAGGATGGGCTGCAAAAACGCGATGTATATGTCAGTTCCATTTTCCACAGCATCTACTTTCAATGCTATGCATTAGTTTATTAGTGCCAGTACTCAGGGCCCGATAGGTGACTGATCTGGTATGTCTCAAGATGCAATGTGCTGTATAATCCCTAGTGTGCCATCTTCGGGCTTCCTATGACACTCAGTTCAGTCTGACTTATGAAAATATTAACACACAACTTTACAGAAAAATTGATAAATGAGGCCCATTATATGTACATCATATTGATCCTGACCTGTTGAAATCTACGTGCCTGTTATCATTTATGTATAATGATTACTAAAAATGAAAACCCAGTACCAGCTGAAATGCTGACCGCTGACCAATTCCAAGTAATCAATGTACTATGTACTGATTTTTCCTACAAGGCAAGGTTTACAACACAAGTTGTTCTTGTTAAAAATCATTTTTTATACAAAAGAGTAAAACAAATGCTTTTTGTCATATTTATTACTAAAACCCCAAGCACTCTCCCTCCCCAACCTCCCTAATCAGAGACCCCACGCTTAAAGTCGCACCCCACCTTTGGAGTACCCAGCCAATATCTGTGGTGTATTACTGGGAAAGGACCTTTACACTGGCTGATCACAGCACCAATAAGCCAGTCAAAATGACAACCACAGCATGCCAGAGCAAAAATAATGTGCTGAAGGATCTGAGGATTCCCACACTGTTTTTCTGGACCATCATCCCAGTTCCTGTAGAACAAACAAAAACAAAATTAGGTCTTCTTATCTCTCATTTAAACAAATATTCTTCTTGAGGAATCCAGAAATTTTGATTAAATATTGCATCCTTTTAAAGATTTGCTGCTTAAGACTATTGAGCATGTCCACTCTGTTATTCTGTAATGATAGGCAACATACCTGAATCTCGAGACACTATGATCTCGTGAGCTGCCCCATCACCTCCCTCTCCCCAAGATCGGATTTCCAGGACCACATAGCCATTATCTTTGGGTAGTGGAAGACTGACTGATGTCTTGCCTTTGTCTAACACCTTCAGAGCTGACTGCCCCTCATGCTTATATAGGACCTATAAATACAAGGGGAATATAAATAGGTAGATCAATTGGTATCTTCTCAGCCTATTATATGTCCTGTACCTTTTAACCAGCTGGTCTAAGTGCAATTGCTAAACAAAATATCTTGAGATAGAAACAAGAGTTTTTAGGAAAGACAAACCAGAAGTACTTGAGCATCCTATGTGAAATATTTAAAATCACCACCAGGTTAAGAGAGTTTGGGAGCAAGTAGCCACTGGTGTTAATGTAAGTTCACTGGGCAGACTGCTACACAGTGGTATACAACAGTAAATTAAGTGGAGGCAGACCACTCTCCTGATATTACAAGTCAAAATTGACTCTGTACAATAGCAGAGATTGAAGATTGAAACACTATGGAGCATCAGGTGCCAGTCATTAGGGGTGTAAACCTCAGGCTTCCACACATCACATTATGATTTTGATTCAAAAGGCAACAATTTAATATTTGATGATACCACTGAATCCGCTACAATGCAATATGATTCGATTTAGTAGCCTCTGATTGATATTTGACCAACTTCAGAATCTGGGGTAGGCCAATTGTTAATTCCAGTCGTTGCCATTTAAATCAACGCATAGATCCAAGTCATCCAATTGTTACACCCCTCCTAGTTATAGCCCATTGCAAATAAGCACCCAGTTAATAATCTGTTTGACTCTTTTTTTTGTTTGCATCACACAGTCATCGCAATACTAGATGGAACAGAAATCTAATCATTAGGACGTAGCATAATATAGATTTAAATGATCCAACTCCCAAGTAAAAAATTAACATTACTCCAGGAAAAAATAATGCTAAATTTAACCCTTAAATTTAACCTCAGAGGCATGGAAGAGAAATAAAGAAGAAAGTTCTTAAACTATTGTATTTTTCTTTTATATGTGCTCATTATCATTAGATTACTTAGAAACTTATGTCCAGGTTTGTCCAGCTTATGTGGTTGATATGTACTGTTTTTCTTCAATGAAGGGGTGCTTTGAAATGATTTGCTTAAAAGCATTTTTACGTAGTAGTAATAATAATAATAATAATAATTTTCAGTTCTACAGAATGTTGTCTTTCTTTTTCTTGATCTATTCCCTGTTTTTAGAGGCAACCTGCACTCATCTCATAAATCCACACTAGCACAGCTGGTTTAAATTTAATCTACTTTAATTTAGTTCAGGACATCATAGTCTGGAAGCAACTTAAGTTTATTTAACAAAGATTTTAAACAATTTTAAAGCATTGATTAACTATACTACATTAAGGTCTAATTCTGTTTTAATTTATACCATGTCTGGGTAAAACCAGTCCAAAAAGTACATACTCCTGTGTGCCACTTACTTTGTAGCCCTGCACTGTAGACTCATTGTCCATAGATTTAACATGATCCCACCTCACAGTTACCCACGAACCATCCGTCTTCCACGAAACATTCCCTGGTGGACGGTTAGGGGCTGAAAATGAGAAGACATGCAAATGAACTAATCAGTCTCGTAGCACTCACACTGTTACTTTGTATAAAATTGTCTGTCAAATGAACAAATGCAAATTTCTATGAAAAACATGGCTACATTTAAAATGAATGGTACTGGAACCTCCAATTCATATAAATTTTCAATTATCCAACAATATATTTTTATATACAATATAGTTTTAATTCAGGTAGATTAGACAACACAGATGCTGTAGCTCCATTTTATTGGGTTCGGTAATATGATGACATAATATCAATATTGTAATAAATTATGTCACAACGCACTTTTCTGATTATATCACAGGTATTGCGATATCTTTATCTAACATTTAAATAGCAATGACAAACTCTGATTGAAAGCAGATGATTTGAAGTTTTACACTGAACCTTTAAAACTGCAAAATGTATGTATTTATTTATTGTTATTAGAATTTATTAGTACTATTAGAATATTTTAAATAAATTTTAAACTTATTTTTATAGACATTGCAGACATAAAATCTTTCATAGTTTTTTTTGTAACACCAATGTTTTGCATTTGAGCTGCTTAGCAAACATATACAGTGCCCTCCACTAATATTGGCACCCTTGGTAAATATGAGCAAAGAAGGGTGCAAAAAATTGTCTTTCTTGTTTAACCTTTTGATCTTTTGTTCAAAAAATTCACAAAAATACTCTCATGGATATCAAACAACTGCAAACACAACACAGGTTTATCCAAAAAAAAAAAAACTTTGTTAAATATATCTGTGGCACAATTATTGGCACCCTTTTAGTCAATACTTTGTGCTACCTCCCTTTGCCAAGTTGAACAATTTCCTGTTCACAGTCACCAAGGCGTACTAAAAAATGTAAAATATCAATGGGTATATACTTCAGATATATTTTTCTCATATGAATTCATAGGGGTGCCAATAATTGTGCTACACATATTTTTAACAAAGTTTTTTTTTGGATAAACCTGTGATGTGTTTGCAATTGTTTGAGCATTTTTGTGAATTTTTTGAACAAAAGATCAAAAGGATAAACAAGAAAGATAACTTTTCACAGCCTTCTTTGCTCATATTTACCAAGGGTGCCAATATTAGTGGAGGGAACTGTATACTGTGATACATATTGTGTATTGTAGTATTGTAATGTCTGCAAGTATTGTGATATGATATTTTTGTCATATGGCCCACCCCAAATAAGCATCAACATCCCAGAATCCTCTTCCACTTTCAACCCAGGCCCCCAGGAATGTCAACAATTCTAAAAACTCTTACGGGGTTTCTTGGTGATGACAGTGGTCCGTGGAGAGGGCGGCCCAGTGCCAGCGCTGTTATAGGCCAGAACAGTGATATGATAAAGTGTGTTGGGTCTTAATCCAGTCACCCGCGCTGTATTCTCCAGGCCAGCTGTTCGAACACGGTCTGCTGCAGCTTCCCTCTCATGCTGCCGCCAGTACCGGATCTACAAAGAGATGACACATCAGGAGTGTAGTGCTGACTCAACAGGTATTAAACACAGGAACATGTTGTACGTAGATTTCGGGTTTGGCAATAATATTTTTTTCAGAATCAATTATGCTGTTTTAATGTAATTAAAAGGAGTTTATGTCTCAATCCAAGATACTGGTCATGTAGGAGTTCTTACTTCTTCTTAATTTCCAAATCAACACAGTAATCCTATATTTTATCATATGATGAATGCTGGTTTCCCCATTACTTCTACAGTTATCTGATAATGATATGGTTGGTTTTTATTAGACACTAATGATTGAATATGAAGTATAAGGAAGTAAACCTCATAGCCACGCAGTACTCCATTGCTGCTTAAATGCTGGATGGGTTCCCAAGAGACTTGGATCTCAAAGGCTGTTAATGCTGAGGCATTGATCTTGCGGGGCGACACTGTGGGCTCTGAAGGAGATAAAAGTCTTCAGTTCAGTGACCTTGAATTTCTTTGATAAGACACTTTTCAATGTTAAGTATTAAGCCCTTCTAAGTTAATTAAGTGATTGTGGCATCAACTAGTCATGTAAAATATAATGATATATGGAAAAGCTTTGGACAATAATTCAGTGTATTACACTTCTCAAAATTGACTTTCTCTTACAGCCACATTCTTGTCTTGTCATCTTACACATGTCTTACCCTCTTCAGCCGAGTGCACCACGGCTATCTGACTGAAAGGGCCTTCTCCTTTTCTGTTGTAGGCTTTGATTTTAACCTCAAAGGGGCAGTATGGTGTGAGACTCTGGTTACTGTAGACGTAACGTGAAGACTCCACATTAGGAACACGCACCACCATCCATGTCGATGCCTCCAACTTCTTAAATGCCAAGATATAGCCAAAGCCATCACCATTCTGATATTCCCTGGCCATGGGCTATATGTCACATTGATGGAAGAGAAATCATACAGTTGCTGTATGCAAAAAGTGATGCAATTTTTTTGCTAAGATCAGTACATACAGTATATATATGCATGAAACAAATGAATACAACCCATAAAAGAAAGTATGTAAGAAAACTGTCCACTCACGGTCCATGAGATGATGAGCTCACTGCGGTCTCCTCCTCCTCCACCCAGACCACTAGGTGCCACTGTTGGTGCTGAGACACAACCACACACAGAAAGAACTTACTTTAACAGTCATGTACTGCTCACTAGTCAACATTAGATATCCTATTGACCTCAGGCCATCTCTTTTAATTGTATATTGGTTCACTTGCTTAATTTAGTATTAAATATCCAATATATCTTCCATTTGTCTAAATAGCAATATAAACAGCATATAGACACAGACAGAAAAAAACATGTGTTTGGATTTAGAGAGTTTCTCTGACCTGCCTGTTTGGTGCGAATGGTTTGCGAAGGCATGCTTGGCTCCCCACTACCCAGAATGTTGCTGGCAATGACCTGGAACTGGTAGTCCATCCAGGGTCGTAAGTCAATCACACGTGCAGATTCGGCATTGCCCTCAATATTAGCAGGTTCTTGATGGAAAATATATGAGAAAAAGCCATCTGGTTACTATTAGTGTGACCGAATGGCAAATTAAAAACCACTAACTGGGACCAACAGGAAGTGGTATTAAATATTCTGGTCTTTATTTTTGTGCAGGCACAACTTTAACTTAGTATTCAAATGTAGCCATGTTGCTGATCTGATTAAGAGTAAGCTAGTTTTTTTCCTTCTGTTCTTGTCTAGTTAATATAGTCATGGCCAGTGATGAATGCTCTTGCACTGACATGGGTGGCACAGTATGTGTGACATATTAAACCTGTTGGACAGGGGCAAAGCAAAAAACCCTAACCCTAATCCAGTTCCATTTCTAACAATCTGTTTTTCTGGACGTGCACTATTTATTTCACCCCACTTCATCAGGCTACTTTACCCAAATACTAATTACATATAACTGATTAGATTAGTTTATCCTTAACAAACAAGAACAAACAACTCAGTTGTAATTGAATCACAATACATGCACAGTAGTCATTAAACAGACTACATCCTGTAAGTAACAAAATCAATAAAATTAATTAGCTACTTGATTTATTTCCATCATAGGGGATTTTGCAAATAGAAATGCTCACACATGAGTGAGCATCCAAAAAAAAGTGTAAGTTGGTCCCAAAAGTACCAAACTATGTCCACAACTATACTGTGTATCCAAATGTTGCATATTTTATGCCTCATTTTTTTATTATGATCACAAAATTGTTTTCTTAATGTTCACTAGAATTAAACTGAGAACCAAATGTATTGCAAGTCAAATTAACTTACTTAAAACCCAGATTAATTACAGGTGATTTGTTTTACCTGTCCTCATTCTCCTCCAGTCATGTGAGTGCTCGGAGCGGCCCATGATTACATATTTCCCAATGGGGCTGTGGTTGTCATAGCCACGACTCCACCTTAGCTCTAGTGATGTTTCATTCACATTCTTAACCACCAAACCTCCAGGGGGCCCCGGAGGGCCTGGAGTAAAATAGAGAGAGAGATAGATAGATAGATAGATAGAGAGAGAGAGAGAGAGAGAGGTTAAGCAAATCTTTTACAATAACATTAAAAAACAAATACCCAAAATTCTATCACAAATATTCTACTTTAAAAATGAAATATTTACACACACACACATTTCTTTTTAAAAATTAAACACCAACTCATCTTCATAAATCTCACATAGAACTTGATTAATACACCGTATCTCCGAAAAACAATCCATATTATTTATAAGTTTGTAATATAAAAACTCAATTTTTATCCTTACAGCCACTAAACTCTTTAAAACATCCCCTCAGAATCTGTGGAGGCAAGCTGTAGACCTTTATTGTGCTGTGTTTTCCAAATTGCTAACTTTGTTATTCCTATCAAGTAATTCAACAAACAAACTTTCCGTCTACTAGAGTAGCTATACTTAACTCCGCCAATGAACAATTTATCAGAAAACTCCTCCTCAAATCTCTGGAACCAAAAAGAAAAATTTCTTTTTGGTTCCAGAACATTTAGGCTTGGACATTTTAAGAACAAATGCTCCAAATCTTCATCTTGTTGCCAAAACCTTCACACTCCCCACCCCACTGCTGTACACAGGTTGCCCCGTGAATAAGCCTCCACTGTAGATCAGCCATCCGCTTTTCTTTTCTATGGGAGGCTTATACAGGGCTCTCCACCTCTACCTCACGAGAAAATGGTCCTAATAAATCTGGCCACTTCGATGCTCTTTGCTGTCTCAGTGAATTCAAACGCGTAACTTTCAGCATAATGTAGTACAGTGCCTTCTTTGATGTATACTCAAAGTCTCCCAATTGAGGGGTTTTGGGAGATAAAATTGAACAAGCATCTTCTTCTCCCTGTTCCTCAATAATAGCTGGAGCAATCATAGATGTAGATGTCCTCTTACAAATATGTTCCTGTAGCTACTTGGTAACACAACAAAACTTTCATCCTTCAACTTTGAAATAAGACGTGTTGAGCATAATCCTGTCACCACTTTAAGGGCCTCCTCAGATATCCATCCATTCTTATCTAAGAGCTGCCCCAGTTTTGTGATGCCCTTCCTTAAAAGACATGCTCGTACACTTACTGAAGACGACAGTCTAGTATGAATAATTGGATCGAACAGCAAGGGTTCTTCAAAAGCCCAATCCCCTTGCTCGTTTACAGTCCTTTCCACTTTTAAAATGATCTTCCAGGCTTGTATCATTGACCTATAAAATGGTGTGCGCTCAGAAAGGCTCACCACATCACTGTTTAATAAAAATATATGCCTGTCAGGTCCAAGGTCACCTGTTCAGGATTAAACAAGCAGTTTGTGTCCACGCCAAATCTTTATGATAGAGCTGTCTCTGTACTGCTTGTAATCTAAAGGCTCAGATGCAGCTCTTGATATCCACCAGGCCTTGACCTCCTTCTTGAATTGGTAGAGAAAGTGTTAAACCTGTATCCAATGCTGTCCACTCCAAAAAAAATCTACAGTTGTTCTCTGTACTTTACAAATTGGTTCATAAGATGTTCAATTACCTTGTGCCATAAAATAGAAGCAGCCAGATTATTCACCACCAGAACTCTGCTTCTGTATGACAATTGTGGTAATAGCCATTTCCAAATAGTTTCAAAATTTCACTCCCAATTTTTGGTTGGAAAATGATCATTTCCACCCCCAACACTTGTAAACCCTCCCTTCCCCATCTCAAACCACTGGGAAACTGTGGGGGGCCGAATCCATTCCATTGCCCAATAATAAAACCTTCGCTTTTTTCCCAATTAACTTTGGCTGTGGAAGCTTTTTCATGCTGCTTAATACTTGCATTTAAAATTGCAATATCATTCATCGTTCAGAAATGAGAACTGGTATATCATCAGTGTGTGCTGATAGATACACTTTAAAACTTTTTTCTGCACCTGACATTGAGATGCCATTAAGTTCTCTCCAAAACTTACACAAAAATGGTTTAATAGTCAAACTATACAGCTGTCCTGACAGAGAACAAGCCTGCCTAATCCTCTTGAAACATGTATTGGAACACTTAGTCCTCCACCCACACTGACCATTACAGATACCTCATTATACAGCAATCTAATAAAAGATAAAAATTTATCACCAAAGCCAAAACCTTCCAACACATTAAAACGATAATTGTGATCAACCCTGTCGAATGGTTTCTCTTGGTCTATTGAAAAGGACACCCATGTTAGAATCATTAAGACGACCAAAATCAATAACATCACCTATGTAAAAAAAAATCCTGATCCTTCTGAATCAATGAACTTAAATAACCTTTTAATTTGTACTTTGCCTACATCCCACCACTGACTAAGATTTTCAAAAGCATTTTTTTTCTTTTTGCAATTTTCCCACTTTAAAACTATTACAAAATAAAACATCCTGCAACAATTTCACGTTAAAATGCCAAACGTGCCTGGGCTGTAACATATGTTTCATATCAAAATCAATGGTGACCATATGATGATCTGAAACTCCATTTGGAAAAATAGAAGCATTTATTACTCTATTGTTCCATGCTCTGCCTATATATAATCTATCTAATCTGGCCCCACTAAGCTTATTATCCACTATTTTAATCCATGTATATTGTCTTACTCCTATATTTCTCTCTCTCTCCACATATAATTGGCCATGAGGCTCCTCTCCATTCCTATCACACATCCTACACATCCATTTTCACTGAAATTTTGAAGAGCATTTTTCAGTTTCATAAAAACTTCCACTCTTTCTGGCTCCCTATTTAAAGCATAAACATGTACAAATACAAAAACCACACCTCCATACTCAGTCTTTGTTAACAAAATTCTGCCTTTTTCAATCTCCTAAGTGGCTAAAATATTTATATTCATACTTTTAGAGAATAAAATGGCTACACTTGCACTGGTGTTTGTATGTATCATGACTACATACAGGTTTTCCTTCCCACCACTTGCCCCACTCCATCTCATTTTCACTGTCTGTATGTGTTTCTTGTAAGAACATAACATTCATCTTATTTATTTTTAAAAACTCTATTGTTATTTTTGTCCTGTCTCTACCCCTATTTATATTTAGAAAGCCTACTCTCAGGCACTAAAAGTAAAGCCAGCAGAAGAGAACACAATAGAAAAAAAGTCACCCAGTGTAATTTATTCATTTTTTTTTAAATAGGAGTTTACTTTCTCAGCAATTTCATTAGCATTTCCTCAGTCTAAACCTTTTTTTTTTTTTTTTACTTAAAGCCTCGTGAATTGCTGTACGCTATAACACAACCATTGAGAGCCATTCATTTTTCTACATCTGGGAAAAAGTCTTTCACTTCTATGGTCTTCCCAAACGTTTCATCCAGAAAATCATTAATCTCCTGCACTGTATACAAATCATCAACTTGAGATCCAACTTCAGAGATATCAGAAAACGCATCATCCTCTCTCACATCTTCATCATTGCCCACTTCAGAACAATTTGACGACAACTGTGCTTGTTCCACATTAACCTGTTCAACTTCTTTTTAATTTATTTGGTCAACCACTTCCTCATTTCCAAGTTCATCTGTTCTTACAGAATTTTCATTTCAATTTACATTTCCTTCAATAACTATTTCTTCATTCCTCATACTATCATCTTCATTCCTCATACTATCATCTTCATTCCTCAGACTATCATCTTCATTCCTCAGACTATCATCTTCATTCCTCAGACTATCATCACTCAACTCTATGTCATGTTCACCACTATTTTTTGTCACCTGAGATTGTTCTTTTTTTTTTAATTTTTAATTTTTTCTTTTCAGAGGAAAAATACATACAGAGATCAGGGCATACATAATTTCTCAGAAAGAGATAAGAAAATAAATAAATAAACACATACATACATATCAAGTACGCATATACAGAGTATATATGCCCTCAATCTTGAAAACAAATTTCTCATATGTTACATAAGCATTATATTTTCTTCCTCTTAACAACAACTATATACAAAAGAACATGGGGAGCTATTGCTTACAATACATATGAAAAGATGCCTTAAAAGAACTGATACCATTCAAGAAAAATCTGGGCGTACCAGTTTAATATAATCTATCCATTTATTCCAAATTAGAAAAAAAATCTTCTATCTGAGTTCTTAAAGAAAAATATTTTTCCATCAGGTTTTTCCATCATGTATATAATGTGTATTGTATCAATCCATTCTTCAACTGTGGGTGACTCTGGCTTCAGCCATTTTTTAGTAATTACTTTTTTACTAGCTGCCAGAAGAATTAACAACAATTTCTCATCCTTATTGTTCCGCCCATCTAAGTTTATATTACCCAAATATAGAGATTCACAATTAAAAACAATCTCTACTTCAAAAACAGATTCCAAATTCCTTTTAATCTCTTGCCAATATGGCATTAGTTTCTGACACCCCCAAAAAATATGGTAGTGGTTAGCTTCCTTTACCCCACATAATCTCCAGCAGCTAGCACCCTTCCCTTGGTGTTTTTTCTGTGATGGTGTAATAAAGAACCTAATAACATTCTTCCAACAATATTCTCTCCACATGGCTGAGCTTGTAGATTTCCACTGTGTTTTACAAATTTTTCCCCAATCCTCATCTGAGACATTAAAATTCCCTTCTATTTTCCATTTGTCTCTAATATAAAATGTGTTTTCGGGTACAGTTTGGAGTCGCCTGAGATTGTTCTTCATCGGAATTACATTGATTAATTTCAGAAACTGCACTTTAGTTGGGTACCCATAACTCCACTATTACCAGCTTTACATGGGCAAGCAAGCCCACATTCAAAGCTGGTGTAAATCATGTATGGCTTCCCTTCATGCCACACACGAAAAGACACATCTAACTCAGGTTCATTCAGAAACATCAGAGGCTGTCTTCTAAAAAACATCATATGCTTTAAAGCCGAGTTTTTAAAGCCAGGTGGAATCATTTTGATTGCACTTGCAAATCAAATTTAAAGCATGCGAGTCCCTTCTCAATTTCTTCATTTTCGATGAATGGTGGTACATTGGAAACAATAACTTTAGTCGGGAGTAACAAGCAGTGAGACAAAAACATAAACGCCACTTACCCAAACTCTGCTTATTAGGTGATTAACCAGATTTTTCTCTTTTACAAAAATCATCATGGTTTTATTCATCCTTGAAGCCAAACAAATATTTTCGTAAGCAGTCTGATCCCCGCTACCGCTACCAGTACATCCTCTACTGTCACACTGGGCTCAGGGACACACCTGAAGCTATGACGGAGCAAGAGAGGAGGTACACCCTCCTGCGGAGGGAACACCATCCCAACCACCACAAAAAAACTACGACTTAAAAAACATATTTTAGAGTTCCCACTATTATTTTACTTACTTTCCAAATACTCTTCTACATTTGAAAGGAAAAGCAGTAAAAGAAAAAAGAAAAAAAAAAAAACAGTAGAAGAATTACTGGCACCATGTACTTTCAGAGTACAGTTTTTCTCCTATTAGATCCAACACATATTCACAGGGTGAGTAAAAGAGATACTGATAGCTTCAAATTCCACAAGCTTCATGGTGTTTTCTTTAACAGAAGCATATGTGTTTATTCATATTCTTTTGGCTCTATGTAACACTTATGGTATTTACAGTATAACACTCTACTACAGTAAATAAAATATCTTAAGCTATATCTTAAGATAAAAATATCGGTATGGTAAAAAGGATTTAAGAGTAGAACAGCCATTGCCTTAGGTCTGCTAAACACACACACACACACACACACTCACCCCTAACGACCAGCCTGGCAGATGCCACTGCACTGTCTACAACCGTCTGCGCTGAACATGTGTAGATGCCTGCTTGGCTCAACTGGGCGTTCATGATGACCAGGTCACCGATGGTTTCTTTCTGCAGAGTGTATTGTATTATATGAGCAAGGGAAACAGAGTCTGGCTTTTCCCAAAGGATTATTATTACAGTGCATTATTTTGTTAATTCAAGGATGTTTCACAGTAAGAATACTAAGCATAACCACATAAAACTGGCAGAGCAGAAAATGGTTATGTGAAAACCAATTTCACTTTGAAGCCTATCCCATTAAAAGACATTTTGAAGGCTGCTGAGATGTGTGAATACTAAAGCTAATCCTAATCAAATCATAATACACATCACAACCTCACTGCAACATGGTTTTGCTTAAATTCACAACAAAAGCCAGAATCACATAATTACTGAGAAAATGACAGCAGATTTGCTGACTGCACTGTCATCAAACCAAGAGCATTAGGAGTAAATTAGAGAAAAAAATATAAAAGATTTTGTATTCCATTTGTATTTTGGTTTTCATGATCATGGTAAAAGTGAGCACATTATTAAAGCAGTTACCCCATCCATACGATGGTAGTGTCCGTTTGGTTGCTCCAGGTCTAGCAGAACCCCATTGAGGGACCAGGTGAAGGTGAGGTCCATGGTTGGATCATGTGATGCGTGACACTGTAGGGTGACATTATCCCCCTGGTTGATGTCAGCATTAGAAGGTGCCAGTGTAATTTTGGTTGCGTCTGTTTGTAAAGGAATAAAACGTCAAGAATTAATAGAGAAGTGAGTCCAGAATCATCATAGCAGAATGTAAACTTGAGACACGTGAATAAAAATGCAATTATGAAATTGTGAAATTTATTTGAAAGCTACTCAATAGATCTTAGCTTTAGCTTTCTGATTAGCAATATCATGTGGAACTAGATACAAGTCCCTTTATTTGCTTAGGAATCTTCCTGATGAGATGTGTGTGTGTGTGTGTGTGTGCGCGTTTGTGGAAACAGGGAAACTGACCCAAGCATTTTAAGGTTGCATGTTTTTTCTTTATTTTTAGTGATGACTACATGTTTAGTAAAAAAATTTAGGGTCTTGTTGAACAGATAAGAACATACAGGTTAATGAAGGTGGTGTACCTCTGACTGACAGATGGCCAGTGCTGTTGGCTTTGCCCAAGTAATTCTCAGCAAAGCAAGTGTACTTTCCTTCATCTGCACGGCTGATGTTATAGATCCAAAGAACCCCATCTGGCGTGACTGTAACCCTGTATGCAGTTTCATCATGTTACTCCTCTATGCTTTCACCTACACAGCTTGGAGCTGAGGCTTCATAACCTATTAGCTACTATAATCATTATTTCAACATTTCATTTTATTTCAGTGAACGGTGAAAGTGTAAAGCCCATTTGGCCCTTTCGTGAAAAAAAAAAAAATGCTGCCAAATATGATGAAATCAAATGTAATTCTAACTTGGGAGTCTTCTTGAAGTTATTTCTTGAAATGGTGTTTATCTACTCACACCTTTCTGAGGGAGATTATGGCACAGGTTACCTGCTGCTGTTGGTGAGGAGCTCGGTGCCGCGGCTCCAGAAGAGCGTGGGTTTAGGAGCAGCACGTGGTTTACACTCCATCTTCACCTGGCCTCCACGAGCAGCAGGGACCAGCTTTCTCACTGGGTTCAGCCTAAAATCTGGAGCCTGGACTGAGAACCAGGACAGGTGAACAGGACAGAACAAAAGAGGGACGAAGGAGAGGAGAGGAGATGACAGGAGAGGGAGAGGAATCACACAGTGTGAGAAAAGGGAGGAGAAATGTCCTAGGGAAATTTAACCACAAATACAACTACGATCCGGGTAGTGGTATGATTGGATGGGTAACACAGGATTTGTAATAGATACAGCAAGGGATCAGAGAATACAAGCAGATTAATGTTTATCACATTCTTTAATATTGTGAGATGACATTATACTGTGTGGGTTCTGAGTGAAGATATGCAGACCAGGTTTGCCAAGTCAAGTGGTTATAATAAAAATTTAGTGAATTAAATGGAATGGTATATCAATCTAAATAATTTAACTATGTTAACTATATTAACTTGTAACTATGGTAAATGCATATGAGATTAAAATCACACATATGCTTTATTTATGACAATATAAAGTATGTAATTAAACCAGACTTTGACTGTTCATGAAATCTGCATGAGCTTAATACTGCTTCATTAAAATTAACAATTTATAAATAATCCACAATATTTAGCAATGTCATGATTTTGGAGTTGAATACAGGTTTTGGGATAGGCAGATTTTGAGGTTTGGAACTGGCTTGGTTTCAGTGACCACTGTCCTAGTTTTAAGGTAGCTTTTGTCAAGACAGTCCTGGCAACCCTGATGCAGATCTTCTGCTCACCTTGAACTCGGAGTTCTGCATTAAAGTAGATGGTGCCATGTTTGTTCTCAGCCACACACTGGTACATCCCAGAATCCTCCAGTGCCAAGTTGCTGATTTTTAGGTGACCACTGTTCACTTCCACACGATCCTGCACAAAGGCAGGAAATCAAATAATTTTTGTTTTGACAAGACATTCATATACTCAATAATTCACAGTAGGACATTCAAACAAATCTATACTATTATCATTGTAGGGAGATGTGTAACTGATCATCAGTGTGCACCACACACAGCAAAGTGGCTCTCTAGTGTCAATCCTCAGTGCTTTCCAGGCATGATAATTCCTCTAAATACATCATTTTGACTGCATCAGTATCACTGTAAGCTTTGACAGACACAGGTGACAGAGGGTTTTTTCTGGTGATAACACAATAGGAGATGTGTTTTGAATCACAAGCTGAGCTTTATGCTGCTGGTGTAATCAATCAATCAATCAACATTTATTTATAAAGCACAATTAAATACAACATAATTTGATCCAAAGTGCTGCACAATAGAAAAAGGTAAAACAATAAAAACAATAACATCAACATTTAGACATTTTCAAAAGCTAAACAATAAAAATATGATTTAAGGGAAGAGTTAAAAATAGCTAATGATGACGCAGACCTCACATGAAAGGGGAGACTATTCCAAAGTTTGGGTCCGGCCACAGAAAAATGATTTGGAAAAAACCCTTGGATTTACATCAACTATGGGGGACAGACAAAAGTAATTGGAAGATCTGAGCAATCTGGATGGAGAGTAAGGGTGAAGGTGGTCACTGATGTATTTTGGTGCAAGACCAGACAATGCTTTATACTAAAAGAAGAATTTTAAAATCAACCCTGAACTTAACAGGAAGGCAGTGAAGAGATGCCAGTATGTGGAAAATGTGATCCCTCTTTCTAGACCCTGTTAACAACCTAGCTGACACATTTTGAACAATTTGTACTCAAGATAAAGCACATCACCACTGTAATTACATCACCACTACACATGTATGAGTAAAAGAATATAATAGTTCTACTTAAACATATCTAGGAGTTAATAGCAAAGGTAAAGTTAATGTGCAGATATATTTTCCATTGTAACTAACCTGTGTGCTAAGAGGTAGTCCGTTGCGAAGCCAGCGTATTAATGGTCTTGGTTTTCCTGCAGCCAGACAACTCCAGTGTAGCTCTGAGCTGATTTCCACTTCAGAATCACTCATCACCTGGAGCCACTCTGGTTGGGCTACATACACAGATTCATATAATTACTCACCTCTACTGTATGAACTCCATTATCTGTATAAAGACTTACTCTTATAATAACACGTGAATGGTACTAATATTAATTAACCAGCTAAACTCCTAAATTGTTATGCATTATTCCATAATATACTGTGAATTGTATGACAACTATAATGAAACCAATAGGAAAAGCTTAATAGTAATGAGAGTGAGGAAAGAAAGTTTTAGGGGTTAAAAAGAACAAGTGATTTGTCCTGCAACTCTATAATACTATTACCATTTTCTTAACAATAAATAGTCAGTCTTATTAATTAAGATAATTTTCAACACATTCTTCAATTGTTCAGTTGGGCTTAAAACTACTCTGCATAAAGGTTTTATTATTTATTTATTGCTAGCAGCAACATTACATGCAAATAACAAAGTGTAGGATCATTTAAGTTTGAAGTATTCAAAGTCTACCTTGGACAGAGATGCGACCCTGGTGCGTATCCCGTCCCTCTGAGCTGTAAGCCTCACATTCATACACGCCCTCATCATCAAAGCTTAGGTCAGGAATGGTCAGGATGGGGCTATCTGCACTCGCTCCAACCTTGGAGGGTAAAACTCCATCCACTTTCCTCCAGCGCAACTTAGGTGTAGGACTTAGAGAGAGGTAGATAAATAAATAGACAAAATGGCAGAAAAAGAGGATGGTATTTATAATGCGGTTTAAAATTTGGCTTGTAAGCATAATGTTTACAGCATATACAGAATAGTGAATCAGTCAGAGACGTACTGTATGTGGGCCAATGCTACTTACTTGCCAAAGGCAAAGCACTCCAGTTGTGTGGTGTGACCTGCCAAGGCGTACGTCTCAGAGGGAAAACGCACACGGATGTTGGGGGCTGACTTCCTGGGGTTAGCTAAAAATTTGATTAAATGAATGAATGAATGGGAGGAAGCCAGTTCATATCACAGTAAAACACTTTTAAAAGCATCTCTCCTCCAAATGTTGGAGCCTGGAGAAAAGAAAGCAACAACAAAAATGCTAAAAGAGCTAAAAGAGCTAGTTACGCAGAGCATTAGTTGGATGACCATTAGAGGAGTGAAATGAGGCTGGTCATAGACAAGCACTTATCTACAGTCAACCTTAATTACTGGCACCCTGGAGGAAAATAATAATAATAATAATAATAATAATAAAAAAACTATTGCAATTATTGTAATTTTCAATTTTTTTGAAAAAACTATTTACTTTTATTTTAACAAGAATCATTTTTTCAAATAGTACTGACAACCCTAAAGAATAATTAAAATAAGTGTAAATTGTCATTCTTAAAAAATATATTATTTTGCTCAGAAACTCCACTGTTACCTAACCTTCAAACTTCAACTTAAATATGACTGCACAGAAGGGAAAGCAACTGCATCTACTGTAGTGGGTCTACTTTTATGTTTGAAGAAATATTGCATTAACCATTAAACTCAAATATCAGATCATGGAACAACTAGCATACAGACTACATGAAAATGTTTTTAAAGAAATTGGGTTTTAACCTTAACATGGTTAGAGTATAGTATGGTTAGATTATAATCTAATATCACTACAGACACTTGTGCTGTTAAAGCAGAGAAGTAGTGCTGACCGTCAGACTGCACAGTGAGCTGAATGGCTTTGCTGAATGTGCTCTTAGTGGTGATGTCCATGTTAATGGTGGTGAGACAGAAGTAGTTGCCTGTGTCATTGGCTCTGGCGTTAGCCAGGTACAAGTTGCCTGTAACCTGGGACACAAACCACCTTCCCCCGTCTGGCTGGACGAAGCTAGGGAAGTCATTGAGGATCCAACGGTAGGAGAGAGCTAGAGAGAAAGAAAAAGAGACAAAATGCCATTTTCACTTAATTCTCTTCATCTTTGAGAATGGTCAAATTCTTGTTTTGTTTCTGCAACTTACCTGGGTAGTGAGCTGGAGGCTGGCAAGCCAGAAAAGTCCCAACTCCCTCATAAACAGTCTGAGGACTCCTGCTTTCTGAGGGGAAATCGTGGAGATCTAAAAGAGACAACAAATAAGTCTGCGGCAATATTAGGCTGCCAACTTGTTGGATCATCAAGTACAAGACGATGGACTTAATGTTGCAGTAAGTAAAGTTTCATTAATGTTCTTGCATAATCCTGCAGTTCAAAACAGTACTATTTATATTTTTACTAAAACTGAAATAGTTGTAATGTTTTCAGATGTGTTTAGCTTCTATATTGAGGATAATTTTGCTGATTATCATTTTACTTGATTCTTTGAAAGTGTCAGGGTGATCAGTGTGTTCAAAATGACCAGTCTTTGAAATTTTAAAACAAGGGGGTGATTTTAGTCATGATTTAGTGCAAATCCAGTTCAGATTTGCACACGGGGATCTCCAAGGAGGTGAGTTATGTCTATTTCCTTAAATATTTTTATGTAGCTCATAAATTACTCATCTGTAACTATATTATTCACTATTAATTATGAGACAGAGAAATTCTCGTCTGGACACGCAGATAGGTCTGTGGGGTTTGTTGGTTTAAAATAATATATAGGGTGTTGTTTTAGAATTGTATTATATTGGTATTGGATAGAATTATATTGTAATGGCACATCAAAATATCAAGTCCATTTCTCAGTAATGAACAGGACTGGAGGATTAAGATTTTACAAGGGCTTTCATAATTTCATATGAGTCTAATACACTCTTAGGAAAATGGGTTTTAAAGGTTCATTGGTTAATTGAGGATTTTTAGCTTCTAAAAGAGGTCTACTTAAAAGTCTCTCAGATAGGGAAATAGTCTGTTGTAGGGTTCTACATAGAAACTTTAGAGTTCTGTCAGAGAGACAACCAAAGAGCCTTTACAGTTAAGAGGTCTGATCCAAACTCACAGCCAAATTTGAGGTTAGCTGCTCGGCTAATGATAGTGCCACAGCGGTTGATGGCAAGGCACTGGTATGAGCCAGCATCACGGCCATGTTGGGGGTTACTGATCACCAGGTTTCCTGCCACCAGAGTGTAGTGAGAGTCTTCTCCTATTAACACATCTGTCCCATTAACACGCCACCTAAGCAGAACCACAAACAAGAGCATAAAAAAGTTTTTAAAAAATGACATTGTTTCAATGGTAGATTAATATAGCTATATCTGTGATTTGGTATTTTAGATGGAGCTAGGTAGTAAATGAAAGTTATGTTACTTGTAGGAGGCTGCAGGACTGGCTCTCGCCTGGCAATTCAGTGTCACTTTGCCCTCAGGCAACCCCTCTGGGTAAATCAAACTGGATGGCTGCTCTTCAAACACTGGCCCACTGTCATGACCCGAAACACACACGTCCCCACCTAAATATGAGCACATACACATACACAAAGCAAAAGCAAACTGTTTCATCCGTCTCAGCCTTAATGAGTGCTCAGAGAGTCACTGTGGGTGTTGAAAAAATAAACTGGTCTCCAATCTAAACACTGTATTATAGCTACATTGCTCTCCAGTGAGCACTCTAGGCATAATTTAGCACTGGTGATTTAAATTTGTAAAAGAAATACAGGGTGGCACTCTGGTGCAGTGTGTAGGGTTGCTGCCTCAAAGCTCCAGGGTCCCTGGGTTTGATCCTGAGCTTAGGATATTTTCTGTGTGGAGTTTTAGTGCATGTTCTCCTTGTGTGGAGTTTGTCCAGGTTTCTTCCCACCTCCAAAAATATGTCAGTAAGTGGACTGGCTACACTAAATTGCCCCTAGGTATGAATGTTTGTGTGCATTAAGCCCTGAGATGGACTGGCATACCATCCAGGATGTATTCCCGCTTCAGACCCAGTGTTCCTGGATCCAATGCAATCCTGACTGAATGAACAGAAACAGAACTAAGGTGTTATACATGGAAAAGAGCAACAACTGAAAGCTATTATCCAAGAGGTTAATCTATACATAAAGGCAAGGTCACAGAGAAAAAAATTTACAATTTAATGCTATGAATTCTTAGGAGTTAACGAGATATGTATTGCACATTGGTATTCAACCCAAAAATTAACTATAGACTTACACATGTTTAAAAACAACTATTGCCCTTAGGTATGAATCACTGTGTGCATGAGGCTTGTGTATGCATGTGTGCATACAGAATTGTGAATTTGTTTCTCTGTAACCTTGCCTTTATGTACAGACTAACCTCTTGGATAATAGTTTTCAGTTGTTGCTCTTGTTCCATGTATAACACTTCAGTTCTGTTTCTGTTCATTCATTCATCTTAGGTTTGAATCAGTGTGTGCATGAGGCTCTACGATGGAGGCACACACACATATAATGTGTGTGTGTGTGTGTGTGTGTGTGTATGTATGTATGTATGTATGTATATATATATATATATATATATATATATATATATATATATATATATATATATATATATATATATGTATGTATGTATATGTAGAGAGCGAGAGAGAGAGAGAGAGAGATTTAATATATTACTTGAGTATATTTTAAACTACTTATCTTTTATACATTGTGGCATTGTGGCATAAATAAAAGTAATCCATTAAACTCACACAGACAGCATGTTTAACTCATAAAATGTGACCTGATTTATCAGTCTGCATCAGTCTGGCCCTAAGTAATCTCCACAGTTCTGTGCCACTATCTTGTCTGATGAAATCTAGTTACTGCATTACATCGAGTGGATGCCAAGGCTGAAACAGAGGGGCTCCCCTCACCCACTGAATCACACATAGGGTGGGACAGTTTTCCTCCTGGGCATATTCAGTTGGGGATATATGTCATCATATCTAACTGCATTTTTTATAATGAGAGAAGAACCAGGTGTATAGATACAAAGTATGTTTTTTTTTAATCTAGCTGCAAATACCTTTCACTTTGAATTGGTTAGAAGTGATAACTACAAAAGGGAGTAAATATAGGAGGAAGTAAAGTATAATATACAGGTTACAATCTGTTGTTAGAGAATTTAAAATTTTATACATTTTCTAACATGCATATGATTGTTACTATGTAGCTTGGAGAGTCTTGAGAATCTAATTTTATGACTGTGGGATTGGTGTGTGGGAGTGGTGTGTGGGAGTGTGTGTGTGTGTGTGCACCTGTATGTGCGTGTGCCTGTATGTGCGCATGTATGGGTGCTCATGTGTGTTTCGCATGCATGCAAAGATGTACACTACCAGTCAAAAGTTTGGAGTTACCTGGAAAATTTCACATTTTCCATGAAATCTCATACTTTTATGAGCTGTAAAATGAACTGAAAATGTAGTACATTGAAATAGAAATTGACAGGGTTAGAAATAATGATTTTTGCATGAAATAAGAATTCTCTTCTTCAAATTTTGCTTTCCTCAAAGAATCCTCCCTTTGCAGCAATAACAGCCTTGCAGACATTTGGCATTCTAGCTGTCAAATTGTTGAGGTAATCTGAGGAAATTTCACCCTATGCGTCTTGACGTACTTTTTTTACAAATCATACAGTCAAGATCCTCCTACAACAGCTCGATAAGGTTGAGATCTGATGTGATCTTTGTCCCATCTTAATCACTTCCTTTAATTGGCAAGTCTCAGATAAGGCTTTTTCTTTGCAACTCTGCCTAGAAGGCCAGCATCCTGGAGACGCCTCTTGACTGTTGACGCTGAGAGTGGGGTTTTGCGGGTACCATTCAATGAAGCTGCCAGTTGAGGACCTGTGCGATGTCTATTTCCCAATCTAGAGACTCTGACGTATTTGTCTTCTTGCTCAGTTGTGCACCTCCCACCTCTCTTTCTATCCTGGTTAGAGCCAGTTTGTGCTGTTCTCAAAAGTTTGGGGTCACTTCGACTTCGAAATTTCCTTGGTTTTGAAAGAAAAGTATACTTTTTTCAGTTAAAATAACATTAAATTGATCACCGTTGGATGAAATCTTCAGTTTCTTGGCAATTTGTCGCATGGAATCGCCTTCCTTTCTTAGAACAAGAATAAACCGAGGAGTTTCAGAAGACAGGTTTTTTTTTTGGCCATTTTGAATCTATAATAAAACCCATAAATGCTGATGCTTCAGATACTTAACTAGCTTAAAGAAGGTCACTTTTGTTCCTTCTTTAACCTGCACAACAGTTTTCAGCTGTGCTAACATAGTTGCAAAAGGGTTTTCTAATGATCAACATTTTAACATGAGAAACCTGGATTAGCTATCACAGTGTGCTACTGGAACACAGGAGTGATGGTTGCTGAAAAAACCCTCTTTACGCCTATTTCCATTAAAAATCATCAGTTTCCAGCCACGATATTCATTTACAACATTAACAATATCTAGTCTGTATTTTTGATCAATCTAATGCTATTTTAATTGAAAAAAGTGTGTTTTTCTTTCACAACCAAGGAAAATTCAAAGTGACCCCAAACTTTTGACTGGTAGTGTACATTTGTAAGGCACACTTGGAATCTGGGACAGTGAGAGATGTAGAGGATGTGTGAGTGGGGTGGATGAGAGGATGGGGAGAAGGAGGTAGAAGAGAGGAGGGGAATGTTCCTATTCAGTTTGTTCCCTGTGCAGATCTCCACTGGGAAATAACACTCAAGCTCAGTGCTATGTTTACAGCTACAGCTAATGGAATTCCACAAGAAACCTGCCCTCACATCCACACATGTCGGTGACAGGCTGCTGCAGCCCCACTGCATTAACTCAGTGGTTAGACTCCACTAATGGACATTATACACACAATAGATGAAATGAGTAAAAGACAGTGACTCATCACCGGTATGTATTTACAGTAGCATTACCAAATCCAATTTATGATAAATATAGACACAAGCTCATACAGCTGTATTTACTGAGGCAATGCTTGCACGATTGTTCATTCAGGTTCCCCTACTGATGGGATTGCAAGTTTATTTGTGGTAAAGCCAACACCCCTTTGTCATTAATATTTAATGCTTAAATTATTTCAAACCTTAGATAAAAAACATCTCAAGAAAATCAAGTCGTTTCTGCTCACTGACCTAAAATAACACAATCAATAATTAATCTAAAGCCTGGCCTTACTCAGTGCAAGTCCACTCCTAAAATCACATATCAAATCACATTCCTTGTCATCAACCTGACATTGTACATTTGAGACGGGGCTTGAAAGCTGCGTGGCACGAGACAACCAAAAATTTACAAAGTGGATGTTGCAAGGAAGATAGGAATGCTGGTTTTAGAAAAGGAGGGGGATGCAAGAGGGTGGGGGGGCAAAGAGGACAATGGGAGGTGTACTTACCCACAGTGTAGCTCAAAGCCAGTGAGCAGAGCACTAGCAGAAACAATAGGATCCTCATCCTTCTTATGTGACCACACCCAGGTGAGAGACAGCTCCTTGAACATCAACATAAAAAAGTGACACTAATCAAAAAAAGTGACTGCTACTTCCTTCCCTCTCTGCTAGGGAAGATCATTAAGTGATACAGAACATACATATTTAATGAGGAGACCTTGGTTTGTTAAAAAGCCAAACTGTCTGGATGAAAACGGATAGTGGAAGTCTCATGCGTGATGCCCTGTGAGCAAGCAGCTCCAGAAATAATTTTTTTTGGGGGGGTGGGCAAAATGAATCATAGTCCAGTGCCTCATGCTCATCTTTTACTTCTATTTTTCTACATTAAACTCTGTATGTATTAAACATTGCCTCAACCTCTGTAATGAATGTTAAACACCACTTAAAACAGTATCAGTAAGTTATTTCCGATATTATGTTCATATTATTCTGACTTGAGAGTAATGGGGTGAAACAAAGGAGTTAAATAGTTTCAGCTTTATACCTATGAAATATGCAAGTAAATAAATAAAAAGTATTTCAGTACCTTTTACGTGTACATCTATGCACACACCACTCTCTAAGCATACAAACGACTCATATGTCCTTTCCACAAATATTCTCCATATTGATCTTTTTGATTTTCTAAATATTTTTCCAGTTGTATTGCTACAGATTTAAGAGATATTCTGGGTCAATGGCACATCCACTGCTCAGTAGTGAATATAACATAAGAAGGATCACATGTTTGAATGTACTTGGTTCACAAAAAGGGGCCAAGTTGCTCTGAGATAGTATTCCCATATCAAACTCATAACCTAATCTACTCTGCAGGTTCATTGTTCTTTCTCCCACATCTGGTGCCTCCTAATGTCTGTCTGACAGCAGGAGCTCAGAGAAGTCTCTCTGAAATAATGTGTAATTGGTCAGGCAGCTATCCAGTGGTACAGTGCTGCTCTCCAGCCAATCTCATATCTGTACAGAGTCTGTGAAGCTCCAGTTGTAGCATGATGATAATGGGAGATTCTCGAAAGATAAAGACACAAAATTAGGATAAAGATGCCAGTTGGTTCTACTATCAGTGTCTCTAGCAGGTAGATCCCATGTGCATGCATGTTCAGGCCTTGTTAGTTTTGGCCTGTCTGATATTTGTGATTCTTTGAAGTGAATCAAATTCTCTAACACAGAACTAAATTCAAAACCCAAAGCATTTTGTCAATCTTTTGCTGAAAACAAGAATTTTGTTTAGCATTTTTAGAGTAACCACCAAGGCCAAGTTGCCTCTTTTTATTTCAGTTATGTCTTTTTCACTGTGTTTTGCTTTGCACTTCTTTGATTCCCTGTCACTGCTGTCATGAGTAGTTTGAAATTTTCATGTATTGACAGCAGTACTGTGAGATTGAGCTGAATAGAATTTTAGAGCACAAGTAAAGAAAATTAATAACCCAAAAGCCAAAACCAGAAACAGTAAAGCTTGTACTTCCCTATTTTGTTATCTTACTCTTACACACCCAGCTGTCAAAGTAAATGTGAATGTGAATCAATAGTGTGCTGTGTCACTATTACGATAATAGTTCACAACTGAAAGGACTTACATTTAACATTTACATTTACAGCTTTTAGCACATACTCTTCTTGAAAGCACCTTACAGAAGTGTATGACTGACTAATTCCAAAATCTATCCTGGTGCTAGAGCAGATTGACAATTTGAATCCTACAATACCAATAAGCTAATGCACTGCCAGAAACTGTCGCTATTGATATACAAGGTTTTTTTTTTTTCATTATTAAAGAAATCATTATGCATCATTATTAAAGAAATGGGCCCTCAGTCTGCATTTCAAGACAGCATTGAGCACTAGTACACAAAAGAGTCTTGATGGTTGGGTAAAGAATACAGATAGCAGCCATTTCTTTCATGTTTCACCCAAAACATTTCTTTAGCATAGCAATACTAAATGCAAAAACATAAAATGTTGCCACTTTTAAAAGTTTGTATTTCTGTGTGACCCATATGACCTGAACTGGATTGTAAATGTGGTCTTTGAGACTTAAATGAAAATTCTTTCTTAGCCATTAAATTGTCATATAAACAAAGCAATAGTACGAGTATAATAATAAAACCATGAATGTTGGTAACTGTAGGGATACGTGATGTTCATTGTAGTCTGCTCAGTGTTTCTGGGCAAAACGAAATTAAACAAAGTTCAAATCACATTCAAAAAATTGAAGGAACAGAATCACCAAAATGAGTCATAATAACTCTCCCTCCTGCTTAACCCTCTCCAAGACTTCAAACTGTTGTCTGTCCTGGTCTAAAAAAACACTCATTTTCAGCACAGACTGCTGCGCTGTGGACCCTGGGAGGTCAGATGAGACAGTGTAAACACATAACTCCACAATTCTCTATAGCAGATGCACTATCTGAGTTGTGGTCTTCACAGAAATGGTGCTACACAAGACTCCTAGCAGTCATTTGCTGAGGCTGATGTGAAAAACGGTAAGGGTATTATCACAGAGTTTCCGGAATTACAGCTAGACAAGGCTGTTTGCTGCCTCAGTATGTCAAGTCTCAAGGGCTTGTTATGGTAGTGTCTAGTCACAGACACTGCAATATTTTTAACCACCCTCTCCCTGGCAGCACAACAGATTTGAATCCATGAATGGATTGATGCTGTGTATTGACTGATGTGGATTAGTCTTGATTACACTGACTAGCTTATGTTGGGTTATGTTACAGCCACTTCTGACAGTAGTAGATGCTTTCAGAGGTTTAGGTTTGTAATAAGAATCACAAGGGTTTCATTACTGCAATTAAAACTATAGAGCAATAGTATGGAGTTATTTCCAACATTCTATTTTACTTTTTTCATGACTCCCTGCATGGAAATCTAAAAAACATTTAAGGCACTTTAGATCTAGCAACAAGGCTACAGTTTCACCCCATCTTTATCAAAAATCCCCAAAATGTTATGAGTGCCATAAGACTAATCAATAAGTATCAGGAAGAGTATACAACCAGTAAGGGATTTTCCATGGAGGAAAAAGGTCTTTTGCAGGATAGATATCCAAAGTGAACACCCAAACAGCTTTTCGGAAATCTCAACATGGCGTTAAAAAAAAAAAAAAAAAGCTTAACAGTCTTTGCTATACTCTAGTCCCTGTATAAATATGCAACCCCTGTTACAGATAACTCAGAAATCTATGAGTTAAGAGTTACTGGAGCAGATGTGAGCAGAATTATAATGATGATCTAGGCAGGTAAAGGACATCCATACTTTTTTTTTTACAAAATTAATATCACATATTTGGACTTTTGAGAAAATACATCTGAGATTAAAATTATTTTTGAATGATACTGCAAAACGTTAGGATATTTAATTCTCACATATTGCATCATGTAGC
The DNA here is from genome assembly GCF_027358585.1 of Pangasianodon hypophthalmus. NCBI lineage: Eukaryota > Metazoa > Chordata > Actinopteri > Siluriformes > Pangasiidae > Pangasianodon > Pangasianodon hypophthalmus. The sequence continues at coordinate 8,529,536 of NC_069729.1, read as the reverse complement.
CTGCAGATTCTTTGTATATTTCTTCAGTCATAAGGTGATTTTGCTTATAATAAGAGGCATCCTTTTTTTCAGCAGCTCCTTAAAAAACTACTCATGTCTCCAGGTTTTATAAACCCACATAATTATTTGTTTTTGGTTATGACAATGTAGATATTGGTTTATGAGTATTCATACCATACTCCATTGTGTGCAGTAAAGGGAGGGGTTCTGTGTGTTTGTGCACAGCTATGAGTAATCTCTACTGGCTGTGGGAACAAAGGTTTGAAAATTTGCCATTTTCATGAACATTAATCAAATTATAGCATAAATCACATCTGCAAACCTGTCTTCATTACAGCTTATTTATTTAGGATAAATTTATTTCATTACGCCATTATATTGAAGCAGGAGCACAACATCCCTGACATTTAAATACTAGCCTGTGATGACCAGTGTAGATCCAGTTCGTTATTATTCTGATATTCTGGCATAAAATGAACATTAACTGACACTGTCTAGTAAACAAAAATAAATGTACACAATGACTCTTACTGATACTTTCAGAAGAGCTTGTCTGTTAAATTCTGCACCTGTCTTAACCTTAGAGTAGGACTCAGCTAACCACCGTTTTGCTCCATATTCCAGCAGCAAGCCATGTCTCATCCTCATCCTAATTTAACCTGTTGTCAAAAATTGTGACCATTACTCAGGAGGTCATGGGTAATGTAACACATTTACATTCATTCTCCCCAACAGATTCTTCTTTCACTCTCTCCATAGGGAAAAGGGGCACTATTAGGCCAGTACATGGAGACAGAATAACTTGATACACAGACAAATTAATAGACAACATCTCAAACAATTAAATTAAGCAGCCCAGACAGCGGATGCCTTATCTTCTCTATACAGGAGAATGCAGGAAGAAAGATTTTTTGGATTGTTATGGAGCTGTTATTAAGCTGTAAAGAAGCCTAAGTCACCAGGTAGAAAGGAGCGAAGCAGCAGATTAAACATAATGCAGATGACAGTGCAACCATTTTGAGCTGACTTCTTGGAAAACAGAACCTAGTCAACTACTGAAGTTCAAATGTATTGGATTTCACAGTAACTGCAGATTCTTTTCCTTCAGTTTTGCTTTTCATAGGTTTCCAGCGGTTCACCAAATGGAGCTGAGATTGTAAAATCCAAATCTTACAGAGCTTACTTGCTTCTGGTAATCAAGCAAAAGTAATTAGAAGTTTACACTGCAGCAGCACAGTGAAAGCACTCCAGGCTGTACTTTTGTACTAAAGTAATTGGGGCGGCATAAATGGTAAATTTGAGTATAATCATTGGTGCAATAGCGTTTTTTTATATTTGTCTATTGTCCACTGTTTTTTTTTTTTTACAGTGCTGTGCAATAGTCTTGGGGACATATGAAGACATTCTGTAAAATGAAGATGCTTTGAAAAAAATAATAAAATTGAAGCTTTCATATACGAAAAATATAAAGAGCAATAAACATTTTACATGATTTTGGCTTTAAACCTGCATCACCTGCATTTTACAAGAAAATTAACCAGTGACAAGAACAACTTGTCACTGTTCTTCTGGACACATTGGCTCTCATTGTTTCTGTCTCTGCAGGTAAAAGGATGGTCAGATGGTGTCCATGACCATTTCTCTAATAACTCTAATTTCGCTCTGTAAAATATCTTTTTTAAATGAATATTTGGATATCTAAAATTTACTCTTATTTTACTGAGACACTAATGCAGAAGATGTATAAGAAATATCTCTGTCAACCTTTTTAGCAAAGGTTTGGGGTTCTAAGTATTTTGTACAGTACAGTACCATTAAAATTCTATTTGCATGGATTTTATTAAGACAGAGAGGACACAGTGTTTATCTTCTCACCAGCTGTGTGCCACTTGCTCTGATTGTCCTGACTTGAATTATGCACATAATTGGTTTCTCCCACTTGTCATGCATATGGTGCTCAAGATGGTTTGTGTCTGGCCTCTGAAAGTGGCCACCATGTAATGTTTTGAAACTTGTGCAAGACAATTCTTAAGTGCAGAAGATTTGAGACTTGCTGTAGTTTGCCAGCATGTAACTGAATTATATTACAGTCTGCAAATGCTGTTGCTCTGTCATAGCAAAATGAACAGACTTGCTTTTCACTGACCTTTTGCAAACTGGAAGCATAATGCAGTCTAACTATTTTTCTTTCGTTCATTGTTATGGTTTTGGGACAGTTTTGCTAATTCTTAATAGCAGAACTTCTTATTTTCATTCATTCTTTTGCCTGACTGCTTGACAAGTGAAGTAGCTCAAATACCACATCAGAAAGTACATGCCATCATACCTTCGCTGACAGTATGTATGACAAATCAAAACCTTGCTGCAAAATAAATCTGACTCCCAAAGCATTATGGCGGGGAATCATAAATGAGATGCTTGTTTTATACCTTCTACTATCAAAACGTTTCTTCTCCAAACTGAGTGACATAAGCAGGAGGCTACTGCTTTGTTTCCTTTACAAATCCAGTGTGTTGAGATCAGTTGAGTGCACAATGACACTGGAGCTGTGGACAGCTGCACCCAGCGAGGCAGCGATAAGCATGATCAGTGACTTCACTGAGAACAGTGCATGTTCTCAGTGACAATCACAGCATCTGTGTCGGCCTGGAAGACAATGATGCTCTGTTTTCTTGCTTGATTCTTCCCGCCAGATGTAAACAAAGCCTCATCTGTCCTGAAGTACTTCACAGTAAAGATAAAGGAACCTCCAGCCACTTCCAACTCTCTCTCTCCTCATCATTTACCTCTGGACTCTGAACTACATCACATAGCTGATGTACACAATCTTGTCTCTTTGCCCTGCAGACATTTTTGGACTTGTGACCTCTGACAACCCTGCCTTCTTCCCTGATGTGACCTGCTAATAAATATGGTCAAACATATTTATTAGTGATCCTGCACATTTAGAAACTGTGTGAATGGTGAACCCAGCCACTCTGGTGAATCGGATGCATTTCAGTCAAGGTTAAATAAGTCCACAGTCTTAGGATGAACATTATATTAACATCTGTGTGTGAATAATTTAGTATTGTAAATGACTCAGCAGTCCTGTCTGGGGTTATAGGTTTAGGGGATCGAGACAGGGTCATTTCTCAGCAGCTAGATAGAATGTGCTCCCAGCCCTAATCTAATTCAGTTCCACATCACTGCAGTTCTTTTAAGCTGAAGCTTATTCTCACTCCAACCATTATACAAACTAAGAAGATAATAAGGTTATGTCCTTGAGTAAAAAAAAGTCTGTGTGAAGACCACTGAGGAGTGGGCGTGTCTCTGAGTGGTACAGATGATTGTGTCTTTGAGCCTAGATTCAAAACACACCCTTCAAACATTTCTGAATAAGCATGATTACACTCAACGTTTTTCTAACATATCATGTCAAGCTAGGTTATGTTAGCATTAACAGTGAAAATGATAACATTTACAAATTAATTGACAACATTCGCAAATGTTATCGAGACATCTCAGAAATCCTGTCAGTTTAACTCATGATAAATAGTTTGTTAGTGCTAGCAGTGACATTTATTAACATTTATAAATATTACTTAAAAATCCTCTTAAAATCTTGTCGGGTTAGTTCATGTTAGCTAGATGACTGACAGTTGCAGTAAAATATTATATCATAAAATATCATACACATATTTATGAATATAACTTAAACTTTTGATGTTTGATTAAGGCAGTACAAAGTGGTCTCTCCTGCCTAGCTAGGCATGTACCACACCTTACCAAGCACCCATGCCTTGCAAATTGTCCCAGCTTAACAGGTCCTTGTCTAGCCCCAGCACCACCAAGCTACCACTGCTGGGCCCTTGAGCAAGGCCCTTAATCCTCTCTGCTTAATGGGTGCTGTAACATGGCTGACCCCGAACTCTGACCCCAAATTCCTAACAATATGCAAAGGCTTCTTATTCTTCTTCTAAAATAATCTTGGAAATCTTGTCAGGTTAGCTCTTGTTAGTTAACTGGCTAAAAAATTAATTACATTTTTCTCCCCATTTTCTCCCCAATTTGTTCACTCTGAGAGCACAGCCAATTTTGCTCTCTCGAGTGACCAAAGATGAACAAATTAATCATTAATGAAATATATGACTGACAAGACAATTTTACTTTCTGTCACAGATCTTACTTTATTGATCCAAATTCATCCTATGTTTCAAGTCTTCAAGTTGACGTTATAGTGGCAGGAAAACATGGTACACAACTGAAAGAAAAAAAGGAAAAGCATGCACATATATACTTCTTTCTTCCTACTTGAAGAAACATACTCAATGATGTCCACATTACCATCTATGGTCTTAAAGACACATCCTACTTTCCACATATGGACTCAAAAACATGCCTTCTGTGGTCTGCAGACAGACCTTATTGCCTTGTACAAATGTAGAAATAAGGAATGAGCTGTAAAATGAGGCTCCCAATTAAGTGGCAGACTTTAAAATTGCATTTGGTGTACCACATTTTTGGTCTCTCAGGAGATGAAACCAAGCTCCATGATGTGCTCACAATATAGGGCCTCTATGGACACATTTAGTCATAATATTGGTGCTCTCTCTCTCTCATACACATGCATCTGTTAGGTTTTGGCAAAGCAGAGTCATAAGAGAATCAGAGTTGGACAGAGAGGAGAAATCAATAAAGCCAATGAGAAAGATGTGAGCCTGACCAGCTGCCGAGAGTTCACAACAGAACAGATTTTAATTATTATTCATTTGAAGCATATAAACAGTGCTCAACATAAGTAAAGATAACATCTTCTTGGATGCTAATAGACAGGTGTACTGGTGAGATTGAAACTTGTTTCAAAGTAGTCATTAACATATGCATACTTTTTTTTTAAATGAAAAACATAACTAACAAGCCAATTTTCCTTTCTGTTACAGATCTACATGCATTGACCCAACCTATTCTTCAAGTATTCAACTTGACCTTAGAGTTACAGGAGAAATGTGGTATATAACAGAGAGAAATGCAATGCATCCTTGCCTCGTACATATTTACTTAGACATTTCAATAAAAAAAAAATCTCCTCCTACCTCAATCAGGACAGAAAACAAGAGAATTTACTGAATGTTTCCTGAGCCAAGACAGATGCATGCCTTCATTCTCATACTATAAGGTTATATTTACATTGAATATTTTATAAACATTTCCAGGTCACTGGCAATTCTCAGGGTGAACCAAATCTTGATTGAATCATCATCAACACAGCATCTTCCCAAACATTCAGATTATATTAACTGGCACACTCACTACTTAACTAGCTTGTTAATCCATTTTAGAGGGGCACATTGTTTCCCAGTAGTTCTGTCTCTTTGTCTCACACTCCTCCTCCCTTCTTCCCCCCTTCACTTTCAGTTCTGGTTGAACACCTAAGCACATGGTCCGCTGCTGGTCATGACGGCTGGCCAGAGGCGGCGCAGCATTAGCATTCTGATGTGTGCTTTCCAATGCTGCTTCACTGAACTTTAATTTACTTGATAGTTGCCATTGCTGCTGCTGTGACTTCTTCTTGCCACCACTACCAGACTCTTTCTCAATGCCCTCACTGTCCTCCGACTCCCCAAACAGCCCCAGGACTTATATTCTCCTGAGAAATGTGGCTTCTAGTTTTTAACACGCTGTCTACCTCAAACAACCATTCTTTCACTAGATTCTGAGAATTGAGGTGGAATGATAAAAATTCTCCAATTGCTCAAAATAATAAGGTAAATTAGGATATACTGGATTATACTCTAGTAAAGCTTCAACAAAGGCATTTTAAATTAGGTAGGTCTACATACTTTAGTTATCATATAGCAATACTAGTACTATTTCAGATTTCATTGTCATGTTGTACAATTATCGTTGTACACCATCACACCACTAATTAACAGAGAAGCGATGTTTGTATTAGAGCTATGTTGTGTCACGTTCACTAGAGTTATCCTCATTGTCCCCATTATTTTGATGTTTGAGGTAGCTTTACAAGAATATACAATACACAAGAGGTCCTTTTCCCAACCTACTCCAGGGGTTATGAAGGACATGAGCAGGAGGCAATAGAGGAAGTGATGGCAGTGTAGCAAGCTCAAAAACATAAAATATTGGAATAATACATAAAACAATAATACTGTAATGGAAAATGAAAGCAGCAAGTGAACTAATGAATGTGACAATATATTATTGTTGAATTAAACTAAATGTGAATTAAACTATGTCCTGCTTGTAATGACTATATTTCTTATGATTGACACTAAACTAAATATTCAGTGTCTATACCAAATTCTGAACAAATGGGTCGTTATTTTGTCATGAACAAGCCATTGTTACTATAGCTGGTGACTATCTATTATAGCGTAAGAAAGGCATTCTCATCATCTGATTATTATCAGTAACTCTCAGAAGATACTAATCTCTCAGAAGAGCTGCAGTCAATCTTTGATTCACTGATAGCTGAACAAAGCAGTCAAGACTGAATCTTTGGGCCATTATCTCATCTTCAGAATGTGGGCAATGAAAGGTCTTACTGAAGGCTTGGATGAATTAAATTTTGGTATGAATTTCATAATCAGTCTTGGAACCTTATTTTTAACTAATAATTATGATTCTTTGAGATCACCTAACTGCCCTTAAACATTTGGGGAAAGTTAAATCAAACCCATTAATGATTGTATATATAACAAAACTTTGTACTTTGTGCATGTGGGTGCTTGTAGGTGTCAGCTTCATGTGGTCATAAAGGCACTAACTGAAGAAATGAGCGAACTTCTGTGTATACATTGGCCTTTAATATCCTGCACACAGCAGCATGGTCTCACACTTGCAAATTCACAATTATTAGCATAACTCATTTTGTAAATAAATAAAATAAATAAATAAAGATAGGAAGATTAGGATTAGGGACAGGGTCAGTGTTTGTACCTTTTTTAAACAACTTAACTGATGTTAAATCTAACTTAATCCGACCTCATCATCATGAGAAATTGGTACAATCTTGTTCAAAATTGTACCAATTTCTCATGAGGTCAGGGCTGATGTTTCCTAAAGCATCCCAGCACAAACATCACTGGTAGATGACAGAGTGAGCATCACATTGAATATTGTCTCTATCAGTTAAAATGCTTTAGGGAAACTGGGCCCAGGTTGTTATATATCCACCAATAGAAGGTTCATTAGGAATATGATTCCTTGATTATTATTATGATTACTGATTCTTTAAACAGCCTCCAGGCTTCACCACTCCTGAGGTAATGAAGCAGGCATTTTAATTAGGACTTAGGTTAATTCCCATAGGATTCATTTTCAAGCCTGACTGTCAAAACATGCTGTTAGGGTTTAGATCAGACAATTTTTAACATGTAAAAGGAAGTTAGCAGCCAGTGCACCTGTGCTTGTAGATGCTATGTCAGCTCTTCTGAACACCTGAAGCAAAGCATCCCAGGATCCCATGTACACCAAATACACCAGATATCATCCCAGGCATTTCTGTTTTATATGAACCAGGAGAATCGAGATTATCTGATTAAGTTAGTTTGGTTATGTTTTATAGCACAAGGACTAAACATCTAAAATGCACAAACCTATTGCGCAATCAGATGCTTCAGACGGATGTGGGACTCTTCTGTATTATACAAAACAGACCATTAAATCAGCGCATCACGTCCGAAAGAAACCCCCGCCGCAGACCGAGCAGCAAATGAGCTCTTGAAGAAGTAACTGCTATATCACAGGGTCATTTCTTGCAGGGATTGTGGTCTTACCTTAATCAGCAGCTCGGAATCGGGATGAGGGTGCAGTTTTTCCCTCCTTGTTCGGTGATGCTGTTGTGACTCCGGTCAGTCCAGCGTAATTTGCGCAAACAGGAGGATGACGCTGCGCATCTACCGGCCTGCGATAATAAAATAATCAGGACTGTATAATGGATCGGCTGTGGATTTTCTGATAGAGCTTTGTTAGGCAGCCTTGAAGCGCTAAGGTGTCTCTTTCACGATAATGCTTTCTCCCTCTCTCTGTTTCTGCCTTTCATATTCTAAGGCATTATCCCTCCTTCTTTCCTCTCGCTGCGCCAATCCAGCTTCTCATCTCAGAGCATCCGCTCCTCCCTCTCTCTCTTCTCTCTCTCTTCTCTCTCCCTCTCTCTCTCTCTCTTTCTCTCTGTCTCTGTGTCAGAGTGCTGGGAGTAAGTGGGCGGAGCGTGTTGAGTGTGAGCGTGAGCGTGTTTGTCGCTTTCTCTCATCTATCTTTTCTATCTTTGTTATACGTTTGTGTATAGATAGATATACTGTTGATAGAGCATTTAATAATTTGCTTTGTAAGCACTTCGAGTTTCGCTGAGAGCTAGAGGAAGGTTTCTGGGCGTCAGCACCAGCATTTCGTTGGGGAGCGTGGAATTTTCCTCCAGTCTCCTACAGTATGGAGGAGATCGTGAATGGCACACTGTTAAAAATTAGAGCCCAATTTGAGAAACGTTTTTGTTTTTGTTTTTGTGTATATGCCCCAGCTTCACCACTTGAAAGATTGTGTTTTTTAGATTATGCCAAACTCTAGAAACTTGTAATAACGAAGAATATTTATTTGTCCGTGGAGATTTCAATTGCGCAATGGAGAACAATGATCGTAACCACATGGAGCCCCACATGCCTTCTTGCAAGTTTACGGCTCATCCACATAGTTGAAAAACACAAGTTAAGTGACGTTTGGAGAGCTTTTTTCATCAAGCTCAAAAACAGTACACATGGGCCCATGTTCGCAACGATTTCAATCTCTTGCAAGGTTGGACAGGTTCTATGTTTTTCATCTTTACAATAGTGGTGGGACTTTGGTAAAAAGCAAACTAAACAATTATGTCAGCAATACACCATCAATGTCACAAGGGAATTTGCTTAGTCATTGAGAAAAGTAGAAAATGAAATTACAGAACTTCAGTCTCTGGCACAGTCAACAGGTGACCAAAACCATATTCAGACCGTCACAGCTAAAAGGAAAAAACTATCAGACCTCCTAGATTTTTAAGGTACAAAGGGCACTTGTAAGATCACACTTCCAGAAGATGGACCAAATGGATGCACCTTCTAAGTTGTTTTTAGCCTCAAGAAAAAGAATGAACAGAAACATTTTATCTACAACCTGCACTCTGAAACTGGAGACATTTTATCTGAGCCAGATGAAATATGTCAAAGAGCAGTCAGATTTTATGAAAAGCTTTATGTCTGTGAATATAAAGAGAACCAGGCAACAGAACAGATCTTCCTAGGAGGATTGCCTAAAATTTCACAAAACGTAGATGCAGCTCTCAGTGGGGAAATAACCATATAAAAAAAAGCCCTATAGAGCATGGATTGTGGTAAAGATGGACTTCCAGCAGAATTTTATAACTCTTTCTGGGCTGTCATTGGGGAGGATTTGCTGGAAGTCCTTAACAATAGTTTAACCAGAGGGTTGCTACCTTTGAGTTGTAGGAGGGCAGTTATAACACTGCTGCCAAAAAAAGGAAATATCACTGATATAAAAAACTGGGGACCTGTGTCCAGTGTGCAGTGACTATAAACTGATCTCTAAGGTTTTAGCTACGAGGCTGGGAAGCATTCTGGAAGAAGTTATTCACACTGATCAGACCTACTGCGTACCTGGGAGGTCTATATTCGATAACATCTCCTTAGTTTGAGACGTTCTTGACATCTCAAGATTATTTGGGCTGAATATGGGATTGATCTCTACAGATCAGGAGAAAGCTTTTGACCCAGTGGAACATGATTATCTGGAAAAATCTTAAAGCTTTCCATTTTAGCTCTGATTTCATTGACAAAATAAGAGTTTTATATTGCGACATTGAAAGTGTACTGAGGTTTAATGGCAGCTTATGAGCTCCTTCTAAAGTGTGTAGAGGAGTAAGGCAAGGTTGCTCTCTGTATGGTATGCTCTATGCCTTGGCAATAGAACCTCTCGTAAATAAACTGGGAGCTGTATTAAAAGGGTTCTCAATCTACTGTCAAAACGCCTTCTGTCTGTCAGCTTATGCTGGTGACATTGTGATAATGACTGATGAACAGAGAGATTTGTAAAGACTGAAATTATGTCCTGTAGCGACTCAAGGCTGCGATGGGCTGAACACAGACACACAGAGGCAGGAATATGTGAGAAAAGTGCTCTTTTATGTACAAAAGTGGCAGTAAAATGCAGACACAACTGGTTCGACCCACTTTTTTAATAACTTTACATGGTACAATTGTATGTTTGCACGCTTACTGGGCTGTTGCCGGCGGTAGTTGACTAGGCCCACCTTCTCAAGGACTGTGTACGGGCATTGGCACCATGCCAAGTGTAGGAGGCGGAGAAGCACCTCATCACCCGGCTGGAACTGTCTTGGCTGTGTTGGCCTGTTGTACGCCCTTTGTTGCTCCCTCTGTGCAGCCTCCATGTGTTCTCTGAAGATCAGGGCCACTCTGTCGATCCACTTCTGCATATCTTGCACAAAATCGACTAGGGAGTGGAAGGGTGAGGGTTGCTTCTCCCAGGCCTCATGGGCAGCGTCCGGCAGTCCCCGAGGTTGCTGTCCAAAGAACAGCGACAAGGACGTATGGCAGGAGGAGGTCCCAGTTCCTCCCCTCTTCATCTACCACCTGCCACAGCATTCCCTTGAGGGTTCAGCATTGTTGATCCTCTCCACTAGTCCATCCATCTGTCGGTGGTAAATGGACATCCTCAGGTGCCTCACCTGCAACACATGGCTGAACAGGAGCATGATGTACTCATGACCCCGGGCGGACTTCAGGAGCGGCCCTACGAGGTCCATGCCTATCCTTTCAAAGGGGACCCTGATGATGGGGAGGGTAATCAGGGGCTCGGGTGGGAGCTTTTGGTGTGTTCTCTGGCACTGGGGGCACCTCTGGCAGAAAGCCCTGACCTCTGTGTCCATGGCAGGCCAGAGAAACTGATCCTTCAGTTTCTCCAGGGTGTTTTGTGTCCCCAGGTGACTGCCTAGTGGGTGTGAATGGACCATGTGGATGAGTAACTGGGTCTTGGGTATGGGAACCACTAGGAGGTCACAGGTTTGGCCACGACATTCAGCGCGAAAGTACAGGAGGCCTCCCTGCACCAGGAAATACGATGCCGGAAGTCTCTGCTCTGGGTCCTGGATGATCCCCTCCACTTGGCGCACCTGTTGCCAGCAGTGTTTTAGGCGGTCGTCTTCTTTTTCTTCGTGCCCAAAGTTCCCCTCCTGTGTCACCTGTTAAAACACAGGAGAGAGCTGGTTAGTTAGTGTATGTGTCTCACCTCCTGCTGTGGCGTCCTCTTCTTCCAGGGCCATGTAAGCTTATTGGACCCATGCCCAAGTGTGGGTTGTCCTCCGGCAACTAGAAAACCTGGTGACTTCGGGTGGGGTGGGTGATGGGAACCCTGGCCAGTCTCTTCTTAGGAGCAGGGGGATGGAGAGCTAGGGCATGAGGGCTACGAAGAGGGGCCGTTCTCCACTCTAGCTTTGGATTTTTACCTCGGCTATATGTATTACTCGGACACAGACCAATGATAGGGTCTCTTTCATGGCACGGCTGTGGGTCTGGCCAGGGTTATTGTGCTGCCAGAGTCTAGGCTAGCAGTGATGGGTCAGATATTCACTTTGATGAGCAAGGTGGGTGCTTTGGGTGTGTTCCCTGTGTGTAGTGCATGTAGTCTACACTACTCAACCCACCAGCTCCTCCTGCTCTGTCCTCCCTTACTGCTAAAGACTTTGCCACTTTTTATGATGAGAAGATCCCATCCTGAAGAAATCCAACTACTGACCAGTATCACTTCTTTCTTTTCTTTGTAAAACCCTTAAATGAACCATCTACAATCAACTATCTCTCTATCTCTCACAGAACAACCTCCAAGATCCTAACCAGTCTGGCTTCAAACCGGCACACTCCACAGACTGGCCTTTTGACCGTCACTGAGAAGCTACATGCTGCTAGATCAGCCAAACTGTCTTCAGTCCTCATCCTCCTTGACCTTTCAGCAGCATTTGATACAGTGAACCACAAGACTCTCTTGTCTGCCCTCATGAGTCTAAGAATTTGTGGTGCAGCATGGCAATGGTTTGCTTCCTACATGGAAGGTTGGTCATTTCAGGTGACATGGAGGGGATCCACATCTGCTCCCCTCAAACTCTCCACTGGTGTTCCACAAGGCTCAGTACTTGGTCCTCTTCTGTTCTCCCTCTATACTTGATCTCTTGGTGTGGTCATATCCTCACATGGGTTTTCATACCACTGCTATGTGGATGACACTCAACTCATCCTCTCCTTCCCTCCCTCAGACACTTATGGTTCTGCTTGGATATCAGCATGTCTGGCAGACATCTCATCATGGATGACAGCTCATCAGCTGAAACTTAATAGCAGCAAACCTGAACTGCCATTCATCCCAGGTGATGTCAGGATCTTGTGATCTCCCTGGACAACTCTCTGATCTTGCCTTTGGTTACTGAACACAATCTTGGGCTAACAATAGACAATCAACTGTCCTTTTCCTCTCACATTGCTAATCTGACATGCTTCCTTTATAACATCAGAAGGATTCATCCATTTCTTTCCACACAGGCAACACAAGTGCTTGTTCAGTCCCTTGTCATTTTGGAGACTGGACTACTGTAACTCACTCCTGGCAGGTCTGCCTCTGAGTGCTATTCGTCCTCTGCAACTGATCCAGAATGCAGCTGCATGGTTTTCAACCTTCCTAAGTTCTTCCACACCACCCATTGCTACACTCCCTCCACTGGCTTCCTGTAGCTGCCGCATCAGATTTAAAACACTGATGCTTGCCTACAAAGCCAAAAACGGACCAGCACCCACTTAAAGCATGGCACCATGCTCCCTCCGATCCTCTAGCACTACTTGACTGGTCCCACCATTGCTTAGGGTACAAGGACGGGCTGTAGCCACCTTTTGATATGCTGGTTGGGCTGTAGCCACCTTTTGGTGGTGCTCAGCAGGCCGTCCATCTAGATGCGAGGGGCGGCTCTTGGCTGGTAGGACCCCTGGTGGAAATCAGCTGCCACATTGAAGGCCACACCAAACCAGGATTTCATCCTTTGCTACTTCATAGTTGGCAGCCTCGCCTGGTGGGATGGCATAGTAGGCTGCCAGTACTTCCCCAGAGAGGAAGGATGCAACGATGTGTGTCCATTCTTCTTCTGCCCAGCCCTCGTGGCGGGTGATCCTTTCAAATTCCAGTATGTAGCTCTCTACGTCATCTTCTCGGCTTAGCATGGGAGTCTCAGCAGGGGTCGGGAAGGGGGTAGGCAGCAGCGGTGGCGAGCTGTCTCTGAGCCAGTAGTTCATCTGTGGTTACACGGAGGCTCTGGATGATTTGCTGGATCACCGGCTGCTGCTGGCAGTTAGTTTCTAGGAGATGATTCAGCATGGGATCCATGACTAGGACAGGTTGGGCTTGATTTGTGTTCATGCCCGCATCCTCCACCAGGGTAGAGAATTCTTCATCTGCATGAGAAAGAAATAAATATCAGCAGGATCAGTGGTGGGAACATAGCTCACTTGGCTGCCTCTGTATTGCCCTTTTATACTCTTGGCATTTCTGCAAAAGGGTAGAGAGCCACCGCTGCAATTATTCCTCACCAGCTGTGTGTGATTTCACTGCCCCTCCTTGCAGCCACACGCTGCTTTGCTCTACAAAACAACAGAGGTGCTGAAGTGGCTCTGTCCTTTCAGCACCTTGGCAGCATTTGTGCAAGGAGCGTGTTGTTTTTGTGTGTGGGTGAAGCCCTGTTAGTTGGGCAGTGGTCAGTAGATGTGCCAAAACTCCCAAGAGGACTGTTTTGGAAAAAAGAAGGTTTTAAATATCTAGGAGTGTACCTGGGAGATGATCTCGTTGTGCAAAAGAAGTGGGAAGGGACCGTGCAAAAAATAAAAGGTCTCTTAGACAAATGGAAATGGCTGGTACCCAAAATGTCTATAGGGGGCGCACACTAATTATTAATAATCTAGTGGCATCCTCCCTTTGGCACATAATAGCCTGCATCGATCCACTAATTACACTTTTAGCAAAAATTCAGTCAATTTTATTAGATTTTTTTCTGGGACAAGCTGCACTGGGTGCCACACAGTGTGCTATATTTACCTAAAGAGAAGGTGGGCAAGGCCTGGTGCACCTACACAGGAGAACCACTGCCTTTCGTTTACAGGCGTTTACAAAAATGTTTAACCAGTTCAATGTTTTTGAGTTGGAAACCTGTGACCACTGCTATTCTAAGAACTTTTGGAGACCAGAGACTTGACAAATCTCTAGTCCGATTGGATCCAAGAAGATTAAACACCTCTAGACTACCTGTTTTCTATCACAATTTTTTTAAAGTGTGGAAACTTTTTAAGGTTCAATGGGCCATAGCCACAGACTCATTATACTGGCTGCTAAAAGAGCCCCTGATTCATGGTGCATGCTTGGACATTTTAGACAGTGTGTTCACTAGAACTCTCCTCATGTCTGGTCTCACCAATCTGAGACACCTGGTGGGTGGATTGTAGCACTCCAAAACTATTCCAAAAGTAGGACTCCCTCCTCTCACCTGAGGAAAAAGAAATGTTGAGAAGCACTGGTCACTTTTTAGAGTGTAAAAACATTACAAATATGAACTTGCATATTGTCTCTGGTAAAAACATTTACAAGGCGTGTTTGAAGGTTTTTAATAAGAAATTGCTCCATGGTAGAGCTGACACACTTTGGCACACTGTCCATGGGCTGAGCGAGGATGAGTGACCACAATGGAGAGCACTGTATAAGATACCACTAACTAAAAGAGCTGGAGATATACAGTGGAGAATCCTGCATGGAATTATTGCTGTTAATGCTTTTATCTCTATTCTATGTCCAGAGACAGGCCATGAGTGTCCTTTTTGCCTCCAGAGGGAGACGATTTTTCATACTTTCATGCAGTGCTCTTTTTTCCTTCTTGCGCACTGTTTTGTGTTGCTTTAATGAAAGATTCTCAGTGCAAACCTTTATCATGGGTGTAAAATATATATGTAGAAGGCAAGCTGAATGTCAACTTTTAAACTTCATTCTGGGCCAAGCAAAATGGCCATTTACATTAGTAGTAAAAATAAGGTTGAACAAAAAGGAAGCCATAATTTAATATTGGTGACTACAGCGATGATAAGTCCAGGATTTTAGAAGAAGACAGAAAACCTGATAACATTTGAAAGAATTTGGTGCTATAGAGGAGCGCTGTGTTGTCTTTTTGATGATGAATTTCCTTTTGCATATACCCAGTCCAAAAAACATAATGTGGGTTCCTCTTTTTTTAATTGAAATATTATTTATTTATCTATTTATTGGTGTTATGTTTTGAGCAATTGTAATAAACGTCCATTTAAAAATTAAATTCTCTCTCTCTCTCGCTCTCTCTCTCTCTCACTCTCTCTCTCCTCTCTCTCTCTTTTGTCTTTTGTGTATTGTCTCAGGGTCTTTCAGTGGGGGTGGAGTGTACAACCTTCTCCCAACCCCCTATTTCACACCTCTCTATTGAAAATTTGCACACATTTGATTGGAAGACCAAACACACTGGCTGGACCTGGATGCAAGCCATTGCAAGCTATTGTAGTATGGACAATGACATCAAGCCCCCATGAACTTAAATGACGCATTCGTATTACCACTGTATCGCCTTATTAGCACTGTATTGCCACTGGACATGTCATATGAAATTACACATTATGAGAGTACTTCATTTGTACCTATGTTACTTACCCTATACAGTAGATCTAATTCATTCTACTTAACACTTACTACTGACTTCCACTTGTCCTTTGCACCCTTCAAGTTTATTTTAAGTTTTTTAATATACATTTTTATATAAGTTTATATATATAATATAACATGCAAACTCATTTCAAATCTAAAAAAGATAAGCGCAATGTGGTTGGATTTCACTGGAAAAGATATGAAAGCTAGCTCCACCCATAACCTTAAACCTATCTTTAACATTCTTGTATTTTATTATGAATTGAGTTGTGCAAATTGTTATGAAGTGTGAGACCATGTTTGGTACATAATAATTTGCAAATGCCTTTGTGCAGATTTGATCAGATGTCCTTATATATGACAGGTGATAAATGAAAAGAAAAAAACACACAAAAATGTCTTTGGAAAGCACAGGGTCACCATGAGCCTCCAGAAAAGCTTCAGTGCATTTTGGCATAGATTCTACACATCTCTGGAATTGTAATGGAAGGACAGAGCACCATTCTTCCAAAAGATATTGTGTCAGTTGTTGTTTTGATGATGGTGGTAGAGTTAGCTGTCTAAAATATCACTCCAATCAAGATATAAATGCTTTATCATAGCATAAAGGTGATTAGTAAGAAAACCTTTGCAATGATTTGCAGTAAGCCTTAATATAAAGGAACAAGTGAACCCTAACAATGCCAGCAAATGCCTACATTTAATTGTTTGTTTTTCTGGCAGGTGTTCTTATTCTAGATTTCTGAGAGAACCACGAATCCTAATGATATTTGATATCTTCTGACATATGCATGCATATGTCAATTGAAAGTGACTATATATCTACAAATATCAATTTATATATCATCTTTTTTTCTGTGTGCATACCCTCATTGACATACATTGACTTACATGTCTATAACCTTAAGATTATTAGATTATTGGTCTTGAAGTTTACTAAATTACATAACTGTAATTTCATTTTCATACATCTATTTATGTTTTAAAGGCTGTTTAATGTGGTGATGTAGTTGTGTATTTGCAGTTGTATTAGAAATTCTAATGAAGGTCTTCTGAATGTGTCTTAGAGTCCCTGTTAAGGCTGCCACTCAGAGCTGCACATCTGTGGCAGGTGGTGAATATTATTGCTGAATATTATTGCTGTTATTGCCACTCCATTTTCTCTAAAATGTCCACTGACTCAGGACGACATACGCAGCAGAACTAGGTATCAGGTTAGGCAGCAGTGGGGAGAAGAGAGCTAGACCTCTACAAAAGCTACACTTTTACACAACAAGGACAGCCAAAACAATGCTGAAAAATATTGAATAAAACACTAGGCTATTCTTAGAAGCAAGTAAAAAGCAATGTGCTCAATTTTAAGAACACTATATATTTTATTTCAGCATCATTTTCAAGGCTATGTACCTTTTCCAATTATTTTGGAATCATATACAGACCTGTCTATTATTTAATTTAATTATTTATTATTTAAGAACACATTATAATTTTTCATTTATGTTTCTAATATTGGTTTTAAAGAATGAGCTAAATTAGGCCATCAAATGGCAAAGCACCAAGCAAATGTTTAGATAAGATTAGCTTAGCGGTTTTGTCCTCATAAATTTTAACAACAAATGTAGTTTTTCGTTTCGCTTCGTTTCGTATTGTTTTTGTTTGTTTTCACTGGTCTGAGGTTGCTAGGTTAGGTAAAACCAAGTCTTTATTTCAAGCTAATTTGAAAAAGTGGCCTAGCACCTCAACCAGCCAAAAACTACATAATAATAATATTGTATAGAGTAGCAGAAGGACAAATGACATGAAAGGATATGAAACAATGTCAGAAAGGCAGGTGGAAAAAAATGCTGGCAGAAAGCTGGAAGTTACAAATGTAGGGAAGCAAACAATGGATGGAAGGCACAATATATTATTTGCAAAAGTGAAATTTTTTTCAAAGGCTAATTAACAAGAGCCCATAAATTTTTATGGAAAAAAATATCTAATTATGCACTGGTCTGAAAACCCTCTGACTGAAAAAAAATCAAAGGAAGATACTCCAACTCGATACTTCAACAAACCTTCAACATTCAAGATGATGCTGATGTATAACCTTCAAACTGCAGGCAGAAATCTTTTTTTTTTTTGGAGTTTATAACATGTTCACTCTGAAACCTCTGTTACACTAATAGCAACAAAGCAACAAAGGGAAAACAACAAACACACACACACACACACACACACACAGACACACACACACCTTGAAAGGTACTTAGCACTGATGAAGAAAAAGCATGTTGCTAATTGACCCTGCTGCCTCAGGATGAAGTCATGGCGGAGATTTATTAAATGGTACTCAGGTTATATTAGTTACACGCTCTGAGTACCGGTGTTTTAAATTCAATTTACTGGCAAGATTCTGGGAAGTTCCTACTTTACTTCCCCCACAATGTGACTGGAGGATGGGACATTTTTTTCAAATCCCTCTTCCCTGAGTTCGACAGAATGCCTGGTTGGTGTGTTGTTCTCGGGAATCTGAGTGTCTGACTAGCTGTCCGTTCCCCTCCCTGATGTCATATTAATTTTCATTTCAACCATTCGATCCTCACCATATCTTGTTAGTGCTGTCACAGGCCAGGGAGGTGCATCTACATGGCAGATGCTAGCATATTTAATGTGTGTGTGTGTGTGTGTGTTTGCAAGACATGTGAGACACACTACATACTGGTTCTCTTATAATAAACACACGTATTGCCTTTATTGCCATTATTGTATTCAATCTATTAAATAGCATATAGTATACAGAGTTGTTTACCAGAGTAAATATTTAAAGTTTAAATTGTTATTGAATGTTTTCTCTAGCTGTCCATTTAGTTATATTTCTTCATTTGGTCTGGGTTTGCTTTGTTAAGGACTGATGTTGGTTCAGATAATGTATTGATAACATACAGTATATCCAGTATATTTGTTGTAAAAAAAAAAACATTCAAATTACAAATCATATTGTTTATATTTGTTTCAAGTTAAAGACCATGCTAATGTCAGTCGGTAATGCTCCCAGGCTGCTTCATAAACTACACTTACTGTATCTGTGCTGGCTGTCTCCCTGAAGGAGGCTCCATCTGTTGCACAAATGGGATCAATAGTGATGATTTTTAATGATGTCTAAAAGCCCTGGGTAACCTGAGTGCTTTATTCATGGTCCTGCTGCCATCTTTCTTACTGATGACCCTCCAGTCCAGTCCAGCCACAGTTACAGTTCACCCACACACAGTCACTGTTATCTGTTATGTTCATAGTAAGCTCTGCTGAACAAGCTGATTACAGAAAAGGTTTGAAGCATTACAAATCCATGGCAGGAAGATTAAGTTAAATCCATGGCACTGATAGAGAATTATTGCAATTTACAGGGATCTAATGTAAAACAGAGATAAATTTTTATGCACCACAAAAATTCAGATCATAGCCTGTTCAATGTTAATGTGAAAACACATTAAAAAAAAACCTTAGACCAGTGAAAAACAGAGAATGAGCTCATGCAAATGCAAATAGAAGTAAGAATGTGCTCCAGCCTCTATAACCTAGGGCCAAATATCCAAACTTTGATTTCTAAATGCACTTTTATGCATAAGCTGTCTGGTCATTGGAGCCCTCTTTTATTCTGTTTCCCTTCACTTTTATGGGGCAGTAGGACAATTAGCATTTAGATGAAGACTGTTCGTAGATGCTTCTGGCACTGTCAATGCCCATCTCTGAGAAGTCTCTTCCTCTGGATAATGAGAGTCATGGAGGGAGGGATGACAGAGGAAGGAATTCACTTTACAATTGACGGCTGGCATCTGGGCAAAGGCCTCGAGAGGCACGATGTCCCTCCTGGCGCTGTCTGTGTTTGATGGGTGCGATGATAACCAAGTTCATCTTTCTAAAAGGTAATATAGCAACAATATAGTGTGCTCAGACCTGGAAGAGTTTAACAAGTATTATGTGTACTATGGTTTAGTTTTTCATCTGGTCATCTCATGCTGTTAGTCAGCTTTGTGATCTGTATGTAAATAAATTTCTTTCTAATAATCAATAAATGTTGTTTGGCCTTTTAATATAAAATGAAGAATATTATTATTAAACATAGAGTGGGGTGTCTGACTAGTGTATTATTCAATACGCTATAAAGTCATATTTATAATTTATGTCATTTAAATATTACATTTAATTCAACATAAAACACAGTGGACAGCACAGTGGGGAAATCAGGTAGCGCTGCTGCCTCACAGCTCTAGCGTCCCCAGTCAAATCCTGAGCTCAGGATACTGCCGCATGTTCTTCCCATGCTTGCCTCAGTTTCCTCCCAAAAACATGCCAGTAAGTAGACTGGCTATGATGATTTGACCTATGTTGTGAACGATTACCTGAATGGTGTAAAAGACTGCTATTGACTGCAGGGTATCTTCCTGCCTTGTACCCAGCATTCTTGTGTTCTCAGGAATCGCCATGACCCTGACAAGGATAAAGCAGTTACTGTAGAAGAAGATGATTAATAGGTAGCACTTGCTTTTGGATATTGGTGTTTTGTGTGTGTGTGTGTGTGTGTGTGTGTGTGTGTTTTTAACACAAATGGAATGGTCTTTACATCTATATATATGTTCAGAATGTTTAAATGCAATTTTCTCCCTTTTCACTTTTGGAGGCAACCAGACTTTAAAATGTTATAACTTTACTGATTGAGATATTGTATATGCAAAACAGAAACTTGTTTCAGTTCAGTAAAACTGTTCATTTTCAGAACTTCATATAATAGAAAATATGAACATTTTTATAATTCCCAGAGTACCACACATATAACTTAGACTTGGGCAATTTTTTTTTTTAAGAAACTGGCTGATGGATGTCTACAAAAGAAAAATTGAATGTGGTCATTTTATTTGTAGAGGAAAGCTGATTCTAAGTCAAATTGAGTCAGATTGATTTGTTTCTGTAGGATGGAAAAATTTAAATCTTTACTACCTTGACTAGGGCATTAAAACGTGCCCTTGAGGATTTGTGCGTAAAGAGAGACCACTTACATATCATCATTGTTTAGAATCACAAATTTCCCGGTTAGAAGGGACCTAATTTTATAAGTCCTTATCAGTTTTGCCATTAGTATAATCATGAAGAATTTTTTCCAATCAAGTGACCTGATGTATTCCCTTGGATTTGTCAAGATTATTCTACAGTTCTGTTATCATTCTATTACCACTACAGCTCATTCAAACCTGAATCCATGGTCTCAGTACATCCTAGCAAAAAATATTGCTTACACAGATGTGGGATGGAATAAAGAATAGATTTCAGAATAAAATGCAGCTCAGGTGCATTTCAGCATATTTATCTTTAGAAAGCATCAGAGCAAAATGCCCAGAGAAGCACACATACAGTGCTAAAGCCATCTGCCTGTGGGACATCAGGTGATGGCCCACCACTGAGCTGCCAGCCAGGAGCAGATGATGGGTGTTAAGGAGTCAGCTTCACACCTGTGCTAACCCAACCAGAACAAACAGCATAAGTAATGACTGAACTGTCTGGGTCATGGGGCTGTTCTCCAGCCCACTTTTTCGAGATCGTGTGAGACAATGAGCTGGTATGGTCTATTATTATTATTATTATTATTATTATTATTATTATTATTATTATTATTTTGTTGCTATATCATTTTATTTTATTTTTGGTAACCACTTTTTCCTGATCCAAAGTTGATCCTGATCTCACACAAATTATACATCTTGGCAGTTCATCTCAGGGCATCACAAACTCATCCATCCCTAGGGGCAAATAGTTATAGCCAGCAAGGAGGGTGAGAGCAAACCCACATAAATACTTGAAGGACATGATGATCTCTTGAAAAGTGGTAACATTTTTCGGCAATTATAATAACCATAGATAAAATTTTACCACAGGTATCCAGACATTTATTCTATCGGATGTGGTAGTCATTTTTTTTTAATCTATGTTCAACATTGCAAAACACTAACTCAAAGCCCTCTGTGTGCTGAACCAGATATATTATAGTGGTTAACACTTGTGTTTGCTTAAGAATTTGCCCAGGATCTGCCTTTGTTAATAAATACTTTTACAAACCCCATTTGCACTAACTGACTTCATCTTAATGTAATTTGACTGAATAATAAATTACATTAAGATGATCAAAATATGCTTTGTGTACACTACTGCATTAAACATGCCAGCAGAACAAATATATTTTCCATGATGTGTGCAGATGACTGCATATGTAATGTCTGATTCATATTTCCATTTTGGCCTGTCTATTTAAAATGCAGTAAAATTAAAAAGAGAGGGGGAGTTATTTAATGATAGGCAAGAAAACCCAAAACAGATGAGGCACCCAATCCCTCAACCCTCCCCACTCACTCCTGCTCTTATCTTAGTGCATGGGCCCCAAGGGACAAGATCCATTAAACCCCATTATGTAGATATAGAGAACATGAGAAAGAAGGATTGATCCATCCAGACACAGGGGGAAGACGCCTACAATCTTTTGCACCAGTCTTCCTGGAGAGGCTGACATTTCAGGGGGCATCAGAAGCTTAGAGGTGACACTGCTTTGTGGCTTTCTGACACTGCTTTGTGTCCAGCTGTCTGTGCCCTTGACTCAACCCCCTGCTATTCAAGTAAACATTGACCCAGAACAGGCCACATGCTCAGGACCTGATCTCATCCACTGACAGGAAGAAGCTTAATTGTGGTGGAAGATGATGCTCTTTTTAGTGTGGTGCCATGCTGTGAGCGCCGTAGACGAAAGAGATGTGCCAACAAGGCAGACTTGCATCATCCATATGAAGAACCCCAACATGTCCAGGGTCAGAGGACATGGAGCTGATAGTGAGATAAGACTACCAAAACTGTAGGAGTGTATTAGTTCTGCTTTACGCATTGCTCCCTCTCTTTCTCTATTTGTCTGCTTATCTTTCTCTCTCAGTCCCCTACACTCTAGCAGATAGACTTAAAAGAGTAGTGAGATAAAATATTAATTACTGTTCAGATTAGAGTTCACACACCAGCTGAGAAGCTTTGTCAGGGTAAAGAGATGAAAATTAATTGTTAACAATTAACTGTCTTTTATTAACTGTTTAACATTGTCTTCAATGTTAATGACAATATTTTTTTTAAATTGAGGTCTCTGCCATTTCTCAAGGTGTTAAAGTGGTCTATAAAGAAAACATCTTTTAATTACTGGTTAATTAATAATTTTTTTTCATGTGGCTCATGTTTCAGATAAATACATTTGAGTGCAAAATTTTTTGCATTTAACATTTTACAGACATACCCTGTTTTGTTACTGATAATGAAGGAACATCTGTGAAACCCAGCACACTTGTTGGTATAAATTACATTTCTTTTTCTTCTTCATTTTGTATTAATAGTATGTAAACATTTGCACTAAATTTAAATGATGTTCTGTAGCCACAAACAAAATCTCAGATAATGTTATCCCTAATGAAATATACTGTACACAGTATATCTGATTAAATATGCCTTTGAAGGGACTTCTAATTAAAAGAAAATCAGGAGCTTGTTTTAAACACTCCCAGCTCTCGCTGTGAAATCATTGGTGAGTGAATCACACCTACTGAGGTCAGATGTTAAGACTGCAGGTTCATGGCATCACAATTTCACAGATAGATGGAATGCAGAGTAGAAGAGAGTGAGGGAAGGGTGTGCCCATTTATGACATGTAAGCTAATTGGCCTTCCGTAGCTTTTGCCAATTGTGCCAGCTGGTATGTTTTATTAAGAACCACTTTTATGTGGCCTTGGGGACCTGCCCAGGGGGTATCTGGAGTTAAAACTGGCTGGGATGGATGCATGTTGTGGCGAGTACACAGGAAATCATGAGCCTCAGGGCTGTTTGTACCCTGTTGGATTTTTGGTTGACTCTGAGCTTGTCAGAATGCCTTAAGTCCCATTAATTATTGAGAGCCAACTGAGCAATGGATGCTGGAGCTTTTAAGGGCAAAGTGATGCCTGACGTTCAACCCCCTGTGACAAATGAAGGGTAATATGATTACACACTGGGACTCTTTGTTTTTTCCTTCTGACTAATGGACAATGTGTGACAAATGGCACTCAGACCCGATTAAAACCTGAAAGGTGCATGGACACACTGATTAGTATGCAATAATCTGTTTAATGTTGTAGTGCTAATGGCATTTTTACAGTTTGTCAAATGTATATCTTTGCTTGTGGAATTAGTATACACCTAGGTGGTTTAATGTATAATTTACTTGAGAGTGTTGCATCCTATAGCTTCCCTCTCACGCACAGAATAATGGAGACTGGAACAAATGTATGGTGACAAACAAGCACACAGGCACACACGAACACAGGCACACATGCAAACACACAAATCCACAGATGCTTGCTGTCACGGATATATTAGTCAGATCAATACTGCACATGTCAGGGAAGTGAGGGACGGGGTTGAGAACAAGGAGTGTTTTTATCTAAACACACAAATAAGCACATCAAGAACATCCCCTCTCTAAGCAGTAACATCTTGTGAGTAGTTGCTATCACCTGTCTATATTTGCCTGATTGAATGAATGATTCATAAACTTGCCATATGAAACTAATGGTCATTGACTTACCTTTGCAATAAATTGGCAGCAGGCTGTGAATGGTTATGTGTTATTACCGGTAACACATTTATCTGGGCACAGTCATTGTTACAGTATATAAGTTCCATTGTGTACTGTAACTACAGTGTAGCAACTAGTTAATACATCTAGTTAATACAAAAGTCCTCCTAGCAAAGCCTGTCCACCTGGTGGCCATCTCAGTAATCCTACAGAAAAACGTATTTGCTTACTATAGTTATGCAGACACAGCTATATTTAGCCATCTCACCAACAGACTACACACTCATAGACTTTCTGTGTCAGTGCATTAAGGAAATAAACAATAGGATGAACTACACTGTTCTTTTAACAAAACAAAAGCAAAACAGTAGGTGATTCAGACCTCTATATGCCAAAAAATCTTAGCATGACCCTTAATAGTCATGTTAAAGCAATAACTAAATCAGCCTTTTATCATTACATCTATCCCTTTAACTCCACCCAGATGGAAAAAAATTTGATGTTTACCAACTATATTTTAGTTCTGTCCCATTTTTATTTTCAGGTTGAAAATTGAGAGTTACGTATCTATCCATGGTTTTTCAACTGAGGGGAGGCATGCCAAGTTGATTTCCTTCGGTACTAGTGGAGTATTCCCAGTTTCCTTGTTTCCTTTGGTTGCACCAATAGCAAAGCTGTCACCTTGGGACCATGATCATAATCCCATATGGGTAGCCTATAAAAATGTTCCTGCTATGTCATGTTTGTCCTCTGGTCATTCTTGTCAACCAGAGTGGCCTAGGTGTCCTGGTAGTCCTCCACTTCACAGTTATATACATAAACGTCTATTCTATTTCCTTCTGTTCCAGTTCCTTTGTCCCAGATGGTTTTATTTGGAATTACCAAGACCCCACCAGACCCACTCTGACCCAAACTGATATTTTTAAGGTGTGTGGTCTGCTGCAAAAGATGGGGAGCAGGCACAGAAATCCTCTCAGTAACGGGTCTCTTTGACCATAATTGGCCAATCAATACATAGGCTGTCAAATGTGCTGCATTGAGGAATTAGGTATGAAAATGAGAAGCATCCACTGAGTACAACAGGGTTTGCAAATCAACTGTAGTAAGCTGTATATTGGGACAATCATGCTCCAATGCATCCTGGCCAACAGCGTTCATCTCTGCCCAGTCCTCGTTGCAATAAATTCAACTTGATTGATTGCAATCAATTCAACTTTGGCTCTGCCATAGGTGTGCCACATTAGCTAATTTGCAAATCTTCCAGTTTCTGGGCACATAACTGCTATGAGATGCATCCACTATCTAACTGCACTGACCAAATAAGTAGTGCATTTGTCTACTTCCAGAGCTTGCATGCCCAACTTCAACATCACTTGCCATTTTGTGCCCTTTGGTGGTTGATTGAAAACTATCATACTATGGCCTTGCAGTCCTGAAAACATTGCAGTACTAGAACAGCTTTAATTCCATTGCACACACTGTAGGTTTTCTGTACCCATTGTGCCTGCCATTGCATGCATTACATCATTAAAGACCAGGAGCTACTGTGCACCATGTTGTGGATACAACACATTTTGCAAACCAGTGTTTCAGCTCCTTTATATTCAGCTGCATACCACACAGATTTATGTGCATCAGCATTTACCATTAGGGAGACCATCGGTATAACTGAAAGCACTGATATTGACCTTCTGATTCTGCCATTACAGCCATTGAGAAGTACACAGGGTCTGTCCCTGTATGAGGCAGCTGTACTAAGCATCTCAGTGTTCTGCACTTGCTGATGTTGCAGTGCTGGTAACAGGTCTTAAATCTGTCTCATGCCGGCTGCCAACTCCATCACTCTTCGTTTCAACATTGTATAGATGCTTCCTCTTCCCGGTCTAGGGGTCTGAGTAGCCAAGCCATCTGCCAATTTCTGTTCCTACCATGACAGTCCAGCAAAGGATAACTTACCGTTTACTTCCTACAGGGCTCCACAGCCTTGTCTGATGTTCACTTCACTCCATGCTGTAAGCATGCCATATCAACGAAAGTATAATGATTAGTCAGCAGTATTCTTATAGCCTGTGGTTTTCATGCATTGCTATGAGGCAAACAGGAATCAACACACCCTAAGGGAGTCTTTATTATTATGGGAAATTTCAACAATGGAAAAATGGAAAATCAAACAAAAATTTCAACAATGGAATGAGAAAATCAAACAAACCTCACATCAGCTCTCCCCAAATCCACCAACACGTGAAGTATCCAATGAGAGCAAATAACATCTTGGACCACATTTACTGCAATATATCTAGGGCCACACAAAACAATTTTCCACGTCTACCTCTGGATAATCAGATCTCCCTGTTTTTGCTGCCTGCATACAGATAGTTCCAAGGGACCTTCGGGACCAAGGGATCAACGCATCAGGACTGTATACACTGTGTCAATAAATGTAGTAACCGGAAGAAGTTCAAAGTGGCAGCTGCACAGGGCTGTCATATTAACCTTGAGGAGTATGCTTCATCACTCACTGAGTTCATTAGCAAATGTGCTGATGATGTCATGACTGAATAAAAGGATTTTACCAACCCAGAAACCCTGGAAGAAGAGTGAGGTCAGGAGAATCTTTCAATCTCATGGAGGCAGATTCCAAAACTGGCAGTAGATATGAGCTCAAAGCAGCTAGAAACAGAATCCAAAATAAGGCATAAAATCTGCCAAGAACATCTACAGAATGCAGACTAAAGAAAACTTTAACAACAACAATCAAACCTCTCAACATGTGGCAAGGTCAACAAACAATCACAGATTACAAAGGCAAAATGAAATGCTTGTGAACCACTGATGACTTGCAGAATGTGCTTTTTCTATGCATGCTTTGAAGTCAATAACCAAGAGTCACACTGTAGCATCATTACATCACCTGATGACCAGTCTTTTTAGATGACTTGATTTGATAGCTGTGGAAGATAACCACAATTATACCTGTTCAAACACCAACAAATGTGTGAAGGACTACCACCCAATTGCACTCACTCCTATAATAATGAAAGTACTTCATCATGGTACACATGAAACTCAGCAACCAAACAACACTGATTCACTTTGGTTTGCCTATTGGACAAATCTCTCAACAGAAGATGAACAAAAGAAGAAATCTCCACAGCCACCCACCTTGCACTTACGCAACTTGATAGGAGTAATGCTTATGTCACAAAGTTATTCATCAGCTTCAGTTTGGTGACTAACACCACTATTCCAATAAAAATTGGTCAACAAACTCAGAGCCCATGTCCTACACAACTGGATATATAACTAGGTTCTAGACTTCCTCAGTGGTAAACTCCAGTCTGTCAGGATGGGTGACCTCACTTCAACTATAATCATCCTCAGCACTGGTGCTCCACAGAGCTGTATATTCATCCCAATCCTGAACACCCTGCCATGCCCACTTGTTAACATGACCACTTTACAAATTGCAAAATACACTTTTTTAGTTAGGTGTAACTACATGTTTTGAGCTACATAAGTGATGAGATAAAGCTCTAAGATAATTTTGTATACTTTAACTTATATGCTTTATAACCAAGTCACCACCATAAATCTTAAGCTGAAATGTGGCTAATGGAACAGGTTCAGTGATTCTACTCATCCCACATGCTCTCAGATAATGATTGTATTGGCATTTTTTAATTATGACCTTTTTTATTATGCTCATAAAATGGTCAAGTGATGTCGTCTGCAGTTAGCAGAGGGGATTATTACACCCATGGCATATGAAATATGTTTCTCTGCCATATAGTAATCAATATAGAAATAGGTAGAGTGTCGTAAACCTTGATAACTATTCTATAGTTCTATCCTTAAAAGCTAATATTGATATTTTTCACAATGCAAATGCTAATACCATGTCACATTGTTCTCTAAAAGACTTTCAGAGACCAGACAAACATCCCTGTAAAGGCTTTATCATTATTAGTGTCAGTGACCACTTGGACAACTCTGTTCTTCTAATATCTTTAGGTCACTTTCCAGTGTACTGCATTTGCAAAATGAAATGGGGCCAGATGCATGTGATAAATCATATTTACTGGGGAACAAGGGGCACAATTTTGGCAGTTATCTTGTCTATGGATGCTGGAAGGGTGAATGGAAATGAATTAAGTAGTGGATTAGAATGCAGCAGGAGATGCAGGAGCACTCTGTTAGATTAAGAGAGAGCAGGACAGGTTGTAATGCAGCACCTGGCAGGAGTTTGTGTCAGGAACATCTGGCCATGTTTATTTTAATTGTACCCGATGGAGCGAGAGAATAAGAGAGAGAGAGAGAGAAGTAAAGATAGAAACGGACAAAGAGCAGCATCTGCTTTGTGAAAGTATTTGCATCCAAGTATTAAAAATAAGCCTAATATATATGATTATGTTAGTTTGTCCACTTACTTTTGAGCCTGTGAAAATGGAAAGACTCTGTAAAAATTACTGTAATTCCTAAATGGTTAATGTAATATTTTTGTTAAACCCCTTGAATTAAAGCTGAAAGTCTACACTTTAATAACATCTTGATTTCTTCATCTCAAATATCCATTATATATATACATATATATACTTGTATACTTATATTGTACCTGAGACTACTTTTTTTTTTCTTTAAAGCAAAGGGCTGTCACACCAACTATTGACTTTTTTCATTTATTACTGTTTACTGCTGTTTATAGTATATTTATAGCATATTTTTAATGTAGGAACATTTAATTTCATTATTTTTGAAGGCATCATTGCTCTCTAGCATTTCTTTGTATGTGCTTAAGACTTTTGCACAATACTGTATATATATATATATATATATATATATATATATATATATATATATATGTACATATAGTAGATTACACTCTGAATATGTGCATAGATCTGTTCCCATTTTGTTTATTTCCAACAGTTAGCTAAATGTTAGCTGGTTTTTATAAATTGATAGCGATGCAAAATTTTAAGCATATGCACAGAATGCACAATGAGTCTGTGTACCATTTTGAATAGCAAGAGCTAAGTTCTGCTTAAAAGCAAGACACACATCCAGTAACCAACTGCACAAATCCTTTTCAGTTGTCATAATGAAGAAGGGACATAATTAAATCATTTAGGTTTTAATGTTATGCCTTTCTTTCCCATTATTCACTAAGAAACATAATTTGACAGGTATGTCTTGGTGACTGCATATATAACATACTATACAGACAGCACTAGTACCTAAAATAGATAAGGCTAAACTAGCCTAAAATAAATACGATATCTTATATAGAGGTACAGTATGTTAAGGAGGAGGTGTAATGTAATGTAGGTATAGGTGTTTTAATTTTTTTAAATGTACTTTTACTTGAGTAATTTTCACTGATTTTACTTTTACTCAAGCGAATTATTACTAGAGTACTAGTACAGTGGCAGTATATATATATATATATATATATATATATATATATATATATATATATATATAGAGATTTAAAGAGACAAATAAACTATTATGTACAATATAATGAAATGTGACATGAAGTATCATGATTAATAGCAATTATGAACCATTAGAACAGACACAGTGTCTGATGAACGTTTTGTTATTTGTGTTTAGCATTGCTTTTATTACTATATCCTGTCTCATTTATGAACCTATGGATCAAAAATACTTATGGATGTATGATGTGAAATGTCAATCACAGGCAACAAGTTCAAGTTTATTATGGGATGTCATCAGTACAAGTGAACCAGTGAGCCAGAAGAGCAAGTCTAAATATACAAATATCTTGGGGCAAAAAATTGTAGCAGAATATTATTAAGGTTCAACAGTAAATAGATTTAATGCAAATAGCAAAACCTATTAACTGTACAAAATGTGTTGACTTTTGGGATGATTAGTGTGTTTAGAAATGTGTGTGCCCAAACCAGAACAGTCAGATAGGAATTGAGCCGAAGTCACTTATTCAACTCTGTAATAAACTGAAAATGAAGCTTATTCTGTAGTTTTATAGTTTTATAATGAATCTGTGTTTTCTTGTACTGTTTTTGTCTGTGCATGTATTCTCTTGTGCCAGAGCCCCAATTAATTTCTTATTTGTATAATAAAATCAAACTTGACTTGACTTGAACTGCAGCTGGAGGGTATGTAAGCTGTTGGTTTGTAGAAGATATATGTGAAATGCATTTTCATTTTAGAGGTAGGACAGGGTATGGTATTAATATTTACTAGTCTTATAGGGGTCAAGCAAGACTGTATTCTGGTCTTTTAAATAAAATATGGCTCTAGTGCTCTGCCTGCCGAATCTTGAATGGATTTATGGCCACAGAGATTTTATTAATCTTACCTCTGTTTTTTTTTTTT
The DNA here is from genome assembly GCF_027358585.1 of Pangasianodon hypophthalmus. Taxonomy (NCBI): domain Eukaryota; kingdom Metazoa; phylum Chordata; class Actinopteri; order Siluriformes; family Pangasiidae; genus Pangasianodon; species Pangasianodon hypophthalmus. The sequence continues at coordinate 8,498,812 of NC_069729.1, read as the reverse complement.
TTTTGTGCCTGCCATCATGTCTATAAAGAGGAGGATGCAAGCCGGGTGCTTTAATGGATATTCTTTGAAGCACTAATGATCAGATAAATCAATAGAGAGATACAGGGGGAGAAGACACTAGCTATAATAATACAAAGATTAAAGACAAGTTCTGATAATGTCTTTAGAAACACAGATACCTCCTCTATTGTCTTCTGACTAGGACTAGGGCTAGATTTGTTGTAAACAATTATCCTGTCTTGGAGTAGTGGTCAATCATTGAAACATCTCAGAACTGTACATAATTGTATGTATAATAGGAAGGTATATGGCCTTTGGTTCACCTAATGTGTCCTTTCTTTCAGAAATTTTAAATATAAGGGAAATTCATCCATCCATTTTCTGTACCGCTTATCCTGCACTGGAGTCTATCCCAGGGGACTCAGGGCACAAGAAGGGGGGTGCCCTGGATGGGGTGCCAATCCATCACAGAAGGGAAATTCATATGTTTGAAAAATAAATGTTCATTTGTATTAATGCAAAAAAAAAAAAAAAAGTATATATCATGATCTTAATATTATAAGGTTCTATCTGGGTGAAGAGCCATTTTGGGATATGGGCTGTCAAAGATTTGACATTCAATCTAGCAAAACTCTAAAGTACTGAAATTTGCATTTGCACTTCAACAAGACCAACTTTAAGATTACTTCAAATTTCCTTTTTCAAAATTTTGAGAAAATACTTATTACAAAATACAATAGACAAACATAGATAGAAACTTATTATTCTGCAAGATCAAATTCTATTATATAGTATATCATATATTATAATAGTTTTTCTATTCCTATTTTTTTTACCTTGAAATTAAATTTTTTTAACAATACTGAAGTAACAATATTATTAAATTAACAATATTAAAATACATTAGAACAGACAATGTATGTTTCTGTTCAACCACACAAACATGTCTTACCTGTCATGCTAGTTAAACTTCAGTCCCTGGTTACACTGGAAATTTCAGTTTATGAAGCATGTCGCATATAACAGTCTAATGTCTGCAATATTTAAAGTTATTGTAATTTACCTGATGCTAGCTTCCCACTACTCTGAAGTCTTTAATGTGTGGCAGAATATTTATATAATATAAACCAAGACCCAGCAAAAACTTTGTAAAATAATAATAATTAAAAAAACACTACAGGAGAAGAAAGAATCCCCCAGTGATGAAGTTTATGTGCTTAACACATTTTTGACAAAAATGCCAGATAGTACCTTATAATATTGAAGCAATGATATGCCATTACCCATTCTTATTTTCACACAATTAAGCATTAGCATAGACACCAGAGGTAGAGAAAATGACAGCTTTACTATAAAGAAAGGATTTTTTTCTAGCAGATTAAGTTGCAGCATCTCATCATACATGGTGAATCACGCATACATGGTGAATATGATCATATGTCCTTTTTTCTTTTTACTACATTTACATAAAACATCATTACCCTGCATGTAGAGGCAATATATCAATGAGTGGTGTTCCGGATGACTCAGAAGATGTGATGTATAATAATAATAATAATAATAATAATAATAATAATAATAATAATAGCAGCAATGGACAGGAGTCCCATCCAGGATGTATGCCCAACTCGTGCCCAATGTTCCCAGGATAGGCCCAGAAGCCACCCCAAAACTGATCAAGATGAAGTGGTTACTGAAGATAAATGAATTACTGAATAAATGATGATGATGAAGAAGAAGAAGAAGAAGAATTTACAACTACGAAATGTGATGGTGGTTTGGATTAATCTGATTTTTCAGACAAAACAAATCTAAGATTAAAGATATTTGTTTAAATGCTGAAACACATTATTGGATTGAAAATACATATACATATCTATATTTTCAGTTCTTTGACACTCAATATTTAAAACACACCTTTTTTCGATTTAGTAGAGTATGCTGACTATAGTATGCAGTTTGCCAGAAAACTTTGCCAGTGCGCATAGAAACTGAAAATGTACAAAAGAAATGGAAAAAGCATATGCAATATTGAAATATTCATATAATATAGTGTTATAAACCTGGACAGTACACTATTTCATTCTCTCTTCTTCATGGACAAGGAAAAGAGTCTATGATAGCAGTAAAAGTGTCTGTTTAGATATGAGTCCAAGGTCCAAAATAGGGAAAACAGACACACACTAAGTGCTCGTTTGCATGTACAGTAGAGTCTCTCACCAAGTTGGAGACTGTGAGTTCACTGACTTTGCAGATTTACATAGTATGCAATTACTCTAAATGGTTAATCTGTGGTTCTCAGAGACATCACTGCCACCATAATTCATGTGCTTTCATTTGGTCAATGCATGCAAGTCATCAGGCTGCCCCTTCATTCAAGTGACACTGATGGTAAGGAAAACAAAACAGGCAGAATATTTGGTATATAAGGTATTGGAGAAAGCTGAAATGATGATGTCCAGGAATACTGTTTTCAACATACCCAAGACGACTTTCTCTCACCATTTTCATTTTGTAGAAATCCCTACTGCCATGTTAAAGTCTATTCCAATGTTTTATTTCCTCAATGGAAGTCTGTTAGATGACCCCTTGGAGGACTGAGGAATTGAGTCTTATGTTAACTACAGACTGACACAAATTGCCAAGAAGGTACTGAGTTCTGATGATGCAATTCCTTTCCCAGAAATGACAAATGAAGCATATGAACATAAGCATAAACAAGAGCAATTCAATATTCCAAAAAATAAACATTCAAACAGAGTTCATAAGCATAAACAAGAACTATAAAATATATTTAAAAAAAAACATACAACAAAACAGAGTTTTATTATGTAGTAGTACTAGATATTAACATTATTTTACTCTGCTAAACTGTCAAAGAAATCTTTTTAATTACATTGTGCTTGCTGCCCACCGAAAGATCCTCTGCCCACTGCAACTGCTGCATGTGGCCACTTGTGATGCATGAGGGAAAGTCGATGAGGGTGTGTTAAAGGCAGTATTACAACACAGGATAGGTGAGTAGATGTCCCAGGAAGAGGATATTATGAAGAAGCAAGCCCAAGTCTGATATTGAGGTATAGTGATGATGGGAAAACTGAAGTGACAAAAATCTTGCTTCACACAGTAACGTGTACACCAAGAGAAAGATAAGCTCAGCCCCCAGTAGATGGGGGCAGAATGCTACAATAGCAAACCCTTACAGCTACCAAGATTTCTGCCCATAGGTTTGTGCAAGTAACTGGGACAAATATGCACAAAAGAAAAGGAAAAATTGGGTAAACAAGTTGGCCTCATTCAATACTCGAGACCAGGACTGAGGTAAGAATAACAGCTGAATCCAAAAAAATATCCAATCCAAGCGTAATATTTTGAACTGCCTTCAGTCCAAAATAGGCTATATTTGAAACGCATATAGTATTTAACAACACAAATAAGAGATATAACATTATAGGCTTAATGAACTGAAAAACAAAGAATTAGTCCTAACCTAGTTTCAAAGCAAACCCGTATGCAGAAGCTGACCAGCAATTTGATTAATAAAAATAAAACCATGTTGCAGTTACTGTCAACTGTCAATTTATTACAGCTGATCTTTAGCTCAGCTGGATGTGGACATGCCTCCTGACAACTCTTCAGCTCATTATATCGCTACTTTTGTCAGAAAGTTAATATACAGACACACAAGTTTATGATATATATGATATGACTTTATGACATTCAGCCTAATACATTAACAATGTGGATCCCCTCTGACAGGTTTTGGTGAAATCTAGGGGGCCTCTGGCTTTACCTTGGGGGACTTAGCGCTGCCAAGACCCCCATAATTTAAACACTGTTAGTGCTCAATTTGCAAGTGTCAAGTCAAAAATCTACAGATGGGTGACAAAGTAAAAGAAAAAAAAAAAACAACAACAACAACATACATTCTTTGGCTACCACAAGCCACCAGAACAGCTTCAATAGACACTGCCATAGACTCTACTGGACCTGTATTGGAGGAATGAATATTATTCTTCCAATGGATAAGTGGCTGCTCTCAAGTAGTGTTTTAAGGATGGTGGTGGAAAGTGCTGTCTAACACGTCACTCCAAAAACTCCCATAGGTGTTCATTTGACTTGAGATCTGGTAACTGTGAAGGCCACAGCATATGCTTTCATCATTTTCATCCTCATCAAATTATTGAGTGAGTCCTTGTGAACTAAGGATGGGGGTGAGTACATCCTGGAACAGACCACTCCCATCAGGATAGAAATGCTTAATCTCTGAATAAAGATGTTCAATCAGAACAACTTCATATTGATTAGCTATAAAGCTTCCCTCTAAGGGAACAAGTGGACTCAAACCATGCAAGCATAAAGGTTTCCCTTTAATTTGCCACCCGTCTGCAAATCAGTATTTACATTTATGACAGAGAGCCCAAAACTGTGTCTGACTAAAATAAACAAACAATATTTTTTTCTGTGTCATGTAAAAGTGACAGGAAATAAATTGAAATATATCAACATATTGGAACAGTAATACAACAACAATAATACAAAAGAAACAGCACTATTAACAGATAAAACATACATTTAATGGATACATACATTTAATTAGTGGATAAAACATCCACTGCCCTTATCCCACACATCCATTATTACACAGTATGGGTCTAATATAGTTTTTTTAAAGTACATATTTACTGTACCTTATATTAGGTGAGAAACTATTCAGTGACCTCATGAGACAAGCGGTTAAAATTGGGTGTTCATTAAATTAATCAGCAATATATTAATTATATAAATTGTATAAATTAAATACAAATAAATATTTAATTCTACATACACTGAGCCCTCTGCTTGAAGTAACTATATTGGTGCTGTATTGGCTAAGTGGCCACGCCCACCACTGTGAGTGGCACTAGACTTCAAGTTGCTTTTTAGGCAGTGTTGAAACCAAGCTCTGAAAAGAAAGCATGCTAAATTGTATGGTCCCCTATTTAAGCAATGTAAATAATCCTTTCATATAACCTCACCATGCAATGTTTTAATACCAAAACTAGACCCTATGTGTCTGGATCCACTTTTTGTTTTTGTTTCTGTAAGATGTGGGCGATATAGAAGATTAAAAATGGTTGATAATATCAAGCATGGCTTTAATGTTAAAAATTTTCAATAATGACTTTTCTTATGCGAGCCATTTAGCATTACTGCTTCCACGTCTATCCGTCTACTTTGCACCTAAACACCCTAGAACAAACTTACTAAAACAAAGACCACAGCCCAAAATACTAGAAAAAATAGTGGATGTCAGATTAATCATCATCATCATCATCCCCATTATTTAATATATAGTGCCAACTTTAAAAAAATGATTATACAATTGTGTTTTATTGAGCTAACAGAGATAAAGTTTTCTTTTCAACCACTCTATTGTCTCTTGCACAAACATGACCATGCTCCAAAATAATGCATTTTTTGTTTGTTTGTTTGCTTGTTTGGTTAGTTGTTTTTTTTTTTTTTTTTTAATTTGATAAATGATGGTGCTTGCCTACAGTTCTATAAACATCAGCAGTGATAATTAGAAATGCTATAGATGCAGCCAATGAAAATATACTTGCAAAAATAGGCATCACACTACAGCAGACATGTCTACTGCTAGGGCACGGGTGCCAGGAAGTATAGCATTTCAGTGACTTAACAGTGACTTAACAGTAACTTAATGCTTTTTGCATTATGAAAGAAAAGAAGAAATTTGATCACCCAATTTCAACCAAAAGTAAATTATGGTAATACATAGTGCATAGATTTTTATGGTACAGCAAGCTGTGCCAGCACTGATTACAGCATTCATACATCTTTTATTGACGCATCTATCATATTTTTGGCATTTGCCGATGTTCCTTTGTTGATTCGGCCCACTACTGGTATGTCACAGGACTTCTGCCTGTGTCTGCTTTTCTCTGATATTAGGAAGTGTGAATGTGGGTTCAGGATTTTGAAAAATAAAAAATAAGCCACAGAAAATGCTTGAAAGTCTCAGGTTGCCATTGTCTTCCCTGTGCCCCATTGCCCTAAAGGCACACTGAAGTCTGAGTTCTGAATTCCTCAACCAGGGGTTTGTTTTCTCACCCCTGCTTTCTTCATAGGGACTGTGCATCTCAACGTTAAGTGTGTATATGTGGTTCCAGATTTCTCTCTATATATTGAATTAACTGTGTGTGCATTTGGCCTTCTGTTCATTCCGGGATAATCTACGCCAGAGAGTAGATGGCATTGACAGGTGATGTGGCCTCTGAGCTCTCATTGCCCTCCGTCTCCTCCTTATCCTTCCTGACTGTGTACTGGCCTATGAAGGAGCCGTCCTCATTGAACTGGCCATCCCCTCCCTCTCCGTAGTCTACTAGACTGTCGTCACTTTCCTTGACATTGCCGTCTAGAGAGGTCTGACTTCCCTGCAAAGGCTTGTTGTCCTCATCGCTGCTGTTGAGGTAGGAGAAAAAGATGAGTGGTTATGCTAACATCCCACTTCGCACCTCTTCCAAATCCTAACCTCATGAAATTGAATTTCAGTTTGAATAACAAGTGCTGTAAACTGAAGAGTTGACACTCCACAGAACATCTATTCTTATGCTCACAAAGCAAAATTGCAGCTAGAAGAATGAAGCCTGTAAACAGAATTGTATCCACTGAATTGCATCCTTCCATTCCTACGCTTACTGCAACTAGGACAACAAGTGAAGAGTACACAGAATGGGACTATTCGAGCTGCCATACTCCTTTGTTACCTTTACATTTTTCAAGCACAGAGGACAATCTGCACCGGATAGCAAAGAGACAAACCCCTATTTTTTACCTGTAGTTCAGGAGAAAAACAATAGCGCAAATGAATGAGAAATTAAAACATCAAACAAAGCCTTCATTAAAAAAAAAAAATTAAAAACTTTCAAGGTAAACAAAGGAGGTTGGGGGTCAGAGAAGTAGGTGGGGTAGACCCTTTATTTATGAACTACTTCTGTAGTCTATAGAGAATGATTCTTCATGGTTCAGGCAGTATTTAGTAAATAATTAGGACACATATGTCCTTTTAATTGCATGCTGGTGCTGTTTGTGAAGAGAAAGCCTAATCATGCAAGAAGTGTAGTACTTTAGCAAGGTGCCCAAAAAAGATGCACATAAAAAACAAATGCTTATGTTAACCCAAGCATTTGCAATATTTTTTTAATGAGTAAATGATTATTCTCATTTTGTAGAATATCAGTGGGACATGCACTTATTTACAGGAAATAATTCAGGTTACTTTTTTCTTCTAAGAGAACCAATAATTCAATTCAATTCTTCCATACTAAAAATGCATTCATTTAATTTGAACTTCACGTAAGCAATAAGCATTGCCTAGATACACTGTTTATTGTAATTTTTTTTGCTTATGAAAATTATGATAAGGCTAGAAGACATGGTTCCTTGCTCTAACAACTCATCAGTTTCAGACCCACACCAATACTGGTGACAGTGTGATTACGGGATCAGTGGAAAAGCATTGGGAACATTATTAAAGTGAATTTATTAATTCCTTAATTTAAACTAGATTTAAACCATATTGGTTTGGTAACTGTACCACAATCGTCTAGCCTCCATCAAAATGAGAAACAGGCCAACCTCAAAACTGCTTATCTTGAGTTTTTGTTTTAATCGATTATGAGTGATACACTAATGAAGCTCCAAGATAAATAGCTTACTGTACATAAGACTTTATAGGAATAATTCAAAAACCTAAAATAATATATGTTGACAATGCAATAATGGATTGTGTGCTTGAAGATTAAAAATGAACGCTGAATTTATTCAGGAGTATCAGGGTTAACTTATAGCCAAAGGTTAAAAGCCTCTGAGGTGAAAAAGGTGGAAAACAATCTCACTATATTTTACGATGTTAAATAATTTAATTTAGCTGATGCATTAGGGTCAAACCAGAGGTCTAACAAAGAGTTATGGTAAAGAATCTCAGTGAAATTCACTTTTCTTAAATAACTTGCTCCAATACTGTATATTATACTTTGTATTGACCAACATGGTAATTGATTAAAACCAAAAACTCAAAGCAGACAATGTATTAACTGGGGAGTACGAAGTCTGAAGCAGCTGTTTCCTCTACTTTCATACCTTTTCCTTTCAAGAGACCTTCATGGACCAAGAGGGGAAAAAATGACAGGAGGGTTAAAAATAGAGGAGGGAAAACCAGTTAGAAGAAGCCACTGGAAAGGGACTGAAAATGTCCTAATAGCTGAACACATACATCTATCCAACATTTTATTTTCTGTTACTTTTGTTTCCCTAACAATTTGAACAAACAAAGAGCTATACATGTGTTGTTTCTGCTGATTGTCTAGGCTACTGGCTGGATTGCTGGCCTGCAATAGTGAATGTAATCATACTATAGCAAAATAACAGTAAAATATGATCTCTAAAACTGAAGCTAGAGATCACATTTTCACAGAACCTCGAAAAGTGAATATTTTACCATTACATGCATGTTTCATAGCTTTGAGTTTTGCTGCAGGCCAGATTAGAGCAATGCCATTGTTAAACCGCATGCAGGAAAAACAGTCTGTTTCAAGTTGTTAGTCTTGCTGGATACAAGAACAGTCCCTCAAGGGTCTCAAACACTGGCAAATGGAAAGGCACTTTGCCCTTCACTGCTACTCCAGAAATCAATTTGACCTCTGTGTCACAGGCTTTTAAATTACAATTCGCCAACAAAAAACAAAGCAATCACTCACTTACAGTAAACTGTCTTTTATGAGGAGTGTTTCTGGACCTGGTGTTGCTGTTACTGTATTCTGCACTAGACTACAAGAATTCTATCATTGACAGTAAGTGCATTGAATTACAGACATATTTAACAAGTGTTTGACACCCTTGAAGAACTACACCATGGATCTGGTATCAGCTCTAGCCCCTCCCATCTAGCTGACTTCCCCTTCCAGAAACAACCAATAGCTGACATGCTCAGGCTAAGAGGGATGCTGTGTTGAAACCAAATACCTGTTTTCGTTCCTTAACAATGTTCGGTGATTGGGGGAACAAGGATTTAATTTGAGAGGGACAGAGGTGTTAGTACCAGAACTATTAATTACTTGCAAAATACTGAGCCAATCATCAGAAGATATGTAATTTCTAGCGATTATATTAAGATGAATGCTAAAAAGGTGATAAAACTCTCATAACTGGCTGCACTTTGTCTTTTAGTGCACTGGTTAGCTCATGTTTATGACTTCCTTTAAGATGTTCCACAGAAGAAAACCACCTCTATCATAGTTTCTGCGTGACGTACCTATTCATGAAGTTATAAAAATATTATGGTGGATGAACGAACAGAGTCTAGGTTATGCCAAAAAGACATTAGAAAGCACTCCTTCACATGCTGCTAATGATTTTCTATCATGACTATTGCATAGAATAAAGTCATAGATATGATTAGCGCCACAATGCAAAGGCTTGTTAGCTGCCAAACAGCACACACACCGTCTGTGTGTTCAGACAGTATGCTACATGTTATATAATGCCAAATAGAACTTATTGTTCAGTTTTAAGTCTCAGCTCAGGCTTTTTAGAGCTGACTTCAGCAATGCCATACTGCTAACAGCGAAGCTTGAGCTTGCCTAATGAGATTGTGGTTTTTCGCAAAGCAATGCAAAGCTTTTGTTAATGTGTATATTAGATTTTGTTGATGAATATGATCTAACAGGATTGTGGTTAGTGTAAAACATTGAGATTAAGTTTGTTGAATTAATCTTGTTATACTTTGTTGCCAATCTTTAAATTAAATTTGTTTGCAAAGTTATTTATTAGTTTTGATTAGGACATAGAACGGCATGTCCCCCTCGTGTCAACGTTTTCCAAGCTAACCTGAAACAGGCAAAAAAAGGCACCCACCATCAGGAAAAACATAAATACATGTACAATATAATATCCACAGAATCATAAGGCAGCATAGACATCAACCAGGAAAATTAATTTTGATTATATGAAGCTATTATTAAAGCAGGCCACACACTTACTGGTAATCAAATGATCCATCCTGGTCTTTGTGGTCCACAGGGTCCAAAGGGAGGTCTTTTTTGTCTCTCACTGAGGTCAATGGGAGTGAATGAGCTCAGAATTAGCAAATGAATTTCAGTTCAGCGAGTCCAAATCTTATATATACCATATTTAGTGAATTATACTGAACTGCACTGCATGCTCAGTATAATACACAGTGAAATATATTGTATACTGCATAGCATTCTGTGTGTTACCTGGATATTTCCCTCCTCGGCTTCTTTTGATAAAGCAAACAATGAGCAGGATGAGAATGAGGAGTGCAATGGCACACATGAGACCAATGAACCAACCCTGCGTGGCAATGTCGACTTGGTCCGTACTGTAGGCTGTCAGTCAACACACACACACACGCACACAAACACACACACACACACACACACGTTCGTGAAAAGTGAGGAGGGATTTGGAGAGCACATGAAAGACAGAAAGAGATACTATGCAAGAAAAAAAAGGAAACTGAAGTTTCTGACATTAAACCATACGTATAATTTCAAGCTAAATGAATTACTCACCACCATTTTCCTGTGATTTATGACCACAAAACCAAAAATTGAGTCTTTAATGAATCTCTTTATGTTTTAGTAGGCAGAGCCTTCACTGACAACTATGCTTTATCAAAAACACATTAGCAATAAGAAGAGTGCATTAGGACCTGCATTATCAAACCCTGCTCTGTGTGAACAGAACTAGTCCAGAAATCACATTCTGGGAAAGAAAAAAAAAAAAAAAAAAAAAGCATGGGCCCATGCTTCTTACTGCTACTACAGCTTGTGTTCTGTAATCTTAAATGTAATCTTGACTGTCCCTGAATCAGTAATGTGTTTGTGTGTTTGTGGCATATTATGCTAAGAAAGGGATATAAAGCTACTCTGAACCAGAGACACTCAATATCATAAACCAGTCCAAGCCAGAGGGGAAAACAAGTCTGAGGGAGAAATTGAGGATCGATATCATATTCCGCATGTTATTACACGAGATGACATTGATGATTTCATTTGGCTTACCACACCCAAGGCACACAAGCATTCCAGGATTACAGCATCATATTAAAAAACTAGTATGCACCTTTTGATTTTTAGTACTGCACTAAAAACCACCACAATCAATATAACCTGGTTGTATTTCCAAAAGCAAAGAAGCAAAGAGGCCTAGCTGAATGACTCATTCAGCTATGCAACTTTAAAAGTGACCTTTATAACAACTTTTAACTTCACAGTAGAAGGAAAGGTAAACAGTATTCATTTTGAATTTGATTGATTGTAATTATTATTTTTGAATGGCTGTGTCTCTGGGCTGTTAAAAGTGTACATCCCAGGATAATGTCACTGTGCAAAATATTACATTTTATATAGGCTTTAGTCACCTATTATTATTAACAAAACTCTCAGTGGCTACGTTTTGCTAATGGCTACAACATTTTTTTGCTACAAGAAAGACATTCTGGGGGAATTATATTTCATTCCTTACATTACATACTAGACATGATTTTTTTTTATTAATTACAGTTTGTTGCAACTACAACTGCCAATAGCACAAAATGAAACCATTTTCAGAAGTCAGCTGTTCCTAATATCCATATACTTGTTGAACAGACATTGAAATAGCTAAACCCAGCAGTGCATCGTTTATACACCAGCCCTCACCTCCACTGGTCTCGAAGGTGACATACTCGCTGGTGATGCTGGGCTGTTCGTGGGAATACACACGGAGCCGGTACTTAGCTCCAGCTATCAACCCAGCCAGCTTAATGGGGGGTTCATGTTTGAACAGCACACTTTTCATAGACCCATTACCTTAGGAGGAGACGTAAGACAAATGTCCGTGAATCCAGGACACAGCAACCTGCCAAAAAACATGACTGGAAGCAGCCTTCACTTCCATGAGATGGAAGGTGCTGTGGATGTATTGAGACTAGAAGGTGAAAGTGCTCATACTGTATATCAGTGAAGTATTAAGACTAATCAATTGAGGACTTTCAAAAGTGTCTAAAGAAGTCTAAAGAAGGTGCAGTCTAAAAGAAATTTCCCACCAGACAGTGTGGCACGGCACAGCATGGTGACAAATTTGAATTCGGAACCATCTATATCCATATACCAAGCCAAGTGTGCCAATAGTTTAGACTGCATTTACAACACTGTTATGAGCAAACATTGAACTGAAGGTTTTGGGGTTTTTTTTGGAAATTTTAGTAAGCAACAAGAAAGCATTACTGTAAGTAAATAAAAATTAATTTGAAACATTAAATTGTATTACAAAATTGTGATATTGCCTAAACCTTAGAGAGAAAGGATATTTTCAAAAAGAAGGAAACTTTGGCAGACAATTACTATACTAATGAGCCTTATTGAAACATCAGAACAATTCTGTGAAGAGTGCATTTGACCAATTGTTGACCTGCTCTACGTGTAACTCAACTTGCATGTCCTGGGAAATAAAACTCAGCAATGTTATCTAATTTCAGAAATTGGAAACAATGGACCTCATTTATCAATCTTAGTCGAGTTGTGTATGAATGTTCCAATAGGCCAAACCAAATGAAATATTCCAAGTACTGTATATTTCAACATGTAAATTACCAAGCACGTTCACAGCACAGCTGATTTACATTTAGCGACAAAACTCCATAAAAGGCAAACCTCATCAAGAGCTGAAAATGACAAAATGACAACTAAATGGTTGAAAGCCTTTAATGCCTCCTAGGATGAAGTGTGCTAGTGTGCTTGGATTGCTCATTATAAAGTTATAAATCTAAAATTCACTAGTTGCACAAAATTTTCATTTAATTTGTGCATGCAACTGAACTACATTAGCTTTTTAAACTTACTAAGACTTACTTACTAATTTGTATATAAAACTGCAGTAACTCATGCTAATTATTATGTTTTGAAGTCTATCAATCAAGGCTCACATTAGTAAGTCTCCTTATATGTAAATTTACACAAACTCAGAAGCCCTTGTAGAATACACACGTTTTTCTAACTAACTGGATTTAAATGAACACTAAATTTCTCATGTAAATTTATGAATAAATTAGTTTATATCCAGGTCGATAAGTGAAGCCCTTTGACAAAATAGATAATCACGGATAATTTACCACTTGCCACACTGTCTGGTGGAAAAACATATTTCTATAGAAAGTGGTATAATAAAAGAAAAATGTATTCCTTTCCTTGCATCGTTCATTAAAATAATTTGGGGGAAAAATACAATAATATATTTATTCTGAGTCAGTACTGCCAATTAGGGGTTGATAGAAACAATTGAGCAACAGTCTCAAACGTCTACAGACCTTTTCTTATCTTGAATGAAAATGCACACCACCATCACATTATGCCTTCTCAGAGAAAAGCCAAGCTAGCATAATGCTGTTAAGAGCATGAGCATTACTCGGGTGGTATTCCAGAAGCTGATGACAGCATGCAACATACTAAAATAAGAAGCAGTCACACACTGCTTGTCGAGAATTCAGCCATTTCCACTCCCTGAATTTTAGCACAGCACATGCCTTTTCTGTGAAGAACCATAGCAGCAATAAAATATGGCTTAAGTGTGATGGTTAGCTAAAGCTACAAGGTAAACCAAACTGAAGGTATTTGCTCAATATCTTTATAGAAATCATAATAACTAGTCCCACAGAAACTTAAAGACATAATGGCCCATCATTTGTAGCTTTAGCTTTTTGAAAAAAAAAACCTAATGGTTTTTTTTTCCAGAAAAATTGATGGACATGCTGAATGGGGGGAAAAAGAAAAAAAAACTGCATGCCTGTGGGCCAGTATAGACTCCATCAAAATGTGATTTTCTTGGTTGTCTTCATGAGCATATTAATGTACAGAGAACGCATAATGAATTCAAAAGCAGTATATAATGTGTTAGATTTTTGTTCGAGGTACAAACTACAACAAATCAAAGCAACACCAGACAAGCAATTCTCCTGTCCACCTTTACACGCCATTTCACAGTACGGCACACACACAGAGCATGCGGCAGCCAGCTACTTCACAGCACCAGAGCGAGACAGAGAGAGAGGGAGAGAGACAGAAGTAGGCCCATCAACTGTCTAATTACATATTCCGTTTTGTGAGTGGAGAAATCTGCAGAGGTTACTTTATAACGTGTGTGTGTGTGTGTGTGTGTGTGTATGTGTATGTGTGTGTGTGTGTGTGTGTGTGATATCATACAGTGCCATGATATCTAATCTATCCACTACTCCTCCCCACAATACACAGGTTCATATTCATATTTTGTACAATCTACTCAGATGAAACCACCAGTGTACATTTACACTGTCTCAGAGTGTGATTGCATCACCATGCCCTCATATACTTGTTTCAAGGTCAAGACTGTGATTCTGATAGCCCCCTTGAGATAAAGTTGGGTAGAAAACATTAACCCCTTCATTATCCCTCTCCCCTAAAAGACAAAAGAGGAATACAGTAGAGGCCTAGCTTGTGCATTAGATGCCAGCCAGGCTCTTGCAGTTTGCTCACTAGGTAAGAACTGTGAGCCAAGCTAAGCAGCAGTGAGGCAGCCATACAAAGAAATATTAGCATAAAAGGCACATGGGGTGGAGGTAGACAATCAGGTTCAAATGGTAGAGAATAATATAGACATGTGAAGAAGGAAAGACCAAGAGAGAAAGAGGATAGAGAGAGAGAGTGAGACAAAGGGAGACTGTTATCCACCATCAGCTACTTAATACATAGCTCCTGAATCGGCCGCATAAATGCAGTGAGACTTTTGTGTAACAAGAAAGAGCTTTAATTAAATGTCACATGCGAATCCCAAAGTGCTACACGGAAAAGTGCATGACTAAAATTAGGGATATAGTTACAAGCATTAAATCTGTAAATTAGGCAGAAATGTAAAATGGTCGTTAGCCACATAACAAAGGAAGAGGAGATTTTCGTCAGAGAGAAATGTTTCGAGTGGTGATATCTCTAGGCATTTGGTATAATCAAGATTCTGTCTTTTGAGTCATTTTACTCCCTACTCACTCAAAATAAGAGGGTCTTTTTTATTACTATTAGTCTCTTTCTCTCATTCTCTTCTTTCCTCTTAATTACACTCTCTTTGTCACAAATTTACTCAAATCTCTCCCTGTTCCTGCGAGCCACCAGAAGGAATAGGAGCTTCATAAAGGGAACTTTAAGGACTCGCGAGGACACAAACCCAAAGCCCAATGAAATGACTAAGACAGGCTCATTTCATCTCTCAGAGATGGCAGATGAAACAGAGCACTGCTGCTTTGTTCTTTCTAAAGTTCATGGATGGAATATCTATAAGGATCACTGTACAAGAAGGTACACAGCATGAAAAGTAGCACTGCTCATAGCTGTTAGATATGATAAATGTTCCATTATTCTGTACAATATCTAAGCTATCACAGAACAAAAGGAGCTGGAATTCACAGCAATATCTGTGACTAAGCATATCTCTGCAATAAACTCAGCAAGTTCTTCAGATGATCTTGGTCTTGATTTATGTCCTAGCAAGCCCAGTCGAAAGCACAGAGGTTCCCTTCATAAGCTCTCAGTGGGAGAATCTGGGTCTTACTGTCCAGTGTGAACTCTAGCACAAACTCGCTGCTGTCAACCGGGAAGTTGTGCTTCCAGCTGACGTTAGCATAGTCACTGTTAGCATCCACGGTCAGATTCCAGATCTTTACATGCGGGGCTAAGCAGAACAGGTGGGAGAGGAGTACATTTCACAAATTTCAACCACTGGAGGAAAGTGACAAGAGCTAATACTTACTACACCAGCATGTTAGAGCCACACCACTTTAATACCGTTTTGTTATAATTTCTGCCTTTAATATGATGAAGGCCCTTCTAAAGCTGCTTCATCACATTCTGTAGAGACTGTCTTTTAATCTCATAGGGGAATAACAAGCTAATTGGATGCCACAGTCAATACAAATAATTATTATATGTCGATCCTAATTTGGGGAAAATGTCTTTTTTAAGGGCAAAGGTCAACTCTCGGTCAAGCCATTTGTCAAAAATGGGCACTTAAGGCATCCATATAATGAATACTTCATCTGAAATGTCCAACTTAGCTCAGTCAGCTATAAATACGATTGAATTAACTGCCTTCTACTTTTACATTGACTTTTATACTGAAGTCTGTGCAAATACCCGGCATGAAAGGCAGGGTGGGGTGGGTTGTAGTGGTGGTGGTAGTACTGGTAGTGGTAGTTGTAGTTGTAGTAGTTGTTGTTGTTGGAGTAGTTGGAGCAGGAGTAGTGGGGGTGGCATCAGTTGTAGGGGCAATGGTGGTAGTTGTTGAGGTTGTAATGGTTGTACTTGGGATGGGAGGTGGGGAAAAGGGGGGAAGAGGAGTTGCAAAGGCATCCAAGGCATCTGTAGAATCGATTACTGAGAGAGGAAGAGAGCAGCAGTTAAGCATATCAAAATGTAGTTAGCAGCATAAAAGACACACAAGCAGAGATCACAAGAGAATGACCATGAACTACAATGCTGGAAAGAATTCCCACAACTATAATTTAGAAATTCTTCTATTTCTGCCATACAATATAAATTATGAGGAAGCTTCTCTCTCATAATGAAATTCCACATACAATGGACATAAAAAGTCTACACACCCCTGTAAAAATGTCAGGTTTTTGTGAAGCAAACGAATGACACTAAGATAAATCACATCAGATCTTTTTCCACCTTTAATGTGAAACTGCAAAGTATACGAATTAAGTGAAAAACAATCTTTATAGGGAAAAAAGAAAAATAAAAAACTTACAATAACCTAGTTGCATAAGTGTACACACCCCTAAACTAATACTTTGTTGAAGCATCATTTGATTTTATTACAGCAGTCAGTCTTTTTGCGTAAGAGTCTATCAGGATGGCACAATCTGACTTGGCAATATTTTCACACTCTTTCTTTCAAAAACATACTAGATCCAGCAAATTGTGAGGGCATTTCCTGTGCACAGCCCGCTTCATGTCACCCACAGATTTATAGTTGGATTCAGGTCTGGGCTCTGGCTAGGCCATTCAAAAACATTGATCTTCTTTTGGTTAAGCCATTCCTTTGTTGATTTGGATGCATGCTTTGTTTCATTGTCATACTGAAAGGGAAAATTCCTTTTCATCTTCAGCTTACAAGCAGACACCTGAAGGTTTTGCACTAAAATCGACTGGTATTTGTAGCTATTCATGATTCCCTCCACCTTGATAAAACCCACAGTTCTGGCTGAAGAAAAGCAGCCCTAAAGCATCATGCTGCCACCACCATGCCTCACTGTGGGTATGGTGTTCTTTTGGTGATGTGCATTTTTTGTGCCAAATATACCTTTTGGAATTATGGAATTATTATACCTTTTTTATTACACCTTACCAGCCTCTCTGGTAAGATTTTGTCTTGTCCTTTCATAAAGTTTGGAGGGACATCCTGTTCTTGGTAATGTCATTGTGCTGCTCCACGTTTTGGAAATTTTATACCCCTCTCCTGATCGATTCTTTTCAACAAATGAGAAACCATGCTTGCTTTGTTAGCTCTTTGTGGACCATGGCTTCAGCAGTCGGATGAAACCAATAAGATGTGAAGAAAATCCTACAGAAATAGCTGATCGTTATTTGGGAATAATCAGAATAATTTCATTGATGACAGCTGTATGATAATTACTTTTGAACATGAGATTGAATGTGATTGGTTCATTCTGAACACAGCCACATCTCCAACTATAAAAGGGCATGCACACTTCTGCAACCAAGCTATTGTAACTTTTTTATTTTTCCTAGTTCTCCTTAAAATTTTTCTGATTGTTTTTCACTTAATGTTTATATGTTGTAATTTCACAATGAGGGTGGGAAAAGTTCTGACATGGTTTATCCTGGTTTCATATTTTTCATCACAAAAACCTACCATTTTAACAGGACTTTTAGACTTTGTAGACTTTTTATATCCACTGTATTTACTTATAACTAGAATTAAGACAGATTCAGTTAACTACAAAGCAGCAGATTTCACACTTTCCATTCATTTAGGATTAGGACAGTGGATTTCAGTTCCAGTTCTGGAGACCCCCAGCTCTGCTTTTGATGTTTTTGTTAATAGAGTCATGTCTATTAGCCTTTATGCATCATAAATATACTGCAAAATACTGACAACACAATTCAATGTGATATTAATATGCTGTATGTTGAAATTTATATTTAAAATATACACTCCCTGGCCATTGTATTAGGAACACCTGTGCCCCTGCTCATTCATGTAGTTATCCAATCATGTGGCAGTAGCGCAAGGCATAAAATCATGCAGATACAGGTCAAGAGTTTCAGTTAATGTTCACATCAAACAGAATGGGGAAAAATGGGAACTGTGTAACTTTGACTGTGGCATGATTTTTGGTGCCGGCCGTGTTGGTTTGATTATTTCAGAATCTGCTGGTCTCCTGGGATTTTCATGCACAACAGTCTCTACAGTTTACACCGAATGGTACAAAAACAAAAACATCCAGTGAGCAGCAGTTCTGCCAGCAGAAATGTGATGATGATGAGTGTCGTCAGAGAATAGCGGCCAGACTGGTTTGACCTAACTCAAATAACACCTCTGTACAACTGTGGTAAGCTGAAAAGCATTTCAGAACACACAAAATGCGATGCAAAACTAGGCTTGTGCGATAAACAAAACTATCATCCCTACACAATATTACATTGCCACGATATCCAGTGACATTTATTACCAATTATATTATATTATATTTGATTTCTTGTCTTTTTCAGGTTAACAGTTCTGGACAATTAAATCATTTATTGAGATATTTTAAAACAGAAAAATCATGATCAGGAAAAAATCAATATCACCGAAACAGGGCAGCTGAACATTGGAAAAACATCTCATCTTAGGCAGGGTTGTAGCCCATGTCACATACTTATTTGGAAACGTGGGGGTGTCAGTGCTCTGCTCAGCTTTTACATGAAGCACAAAAGGCAACCTCAGAGTCTGGAGAAGAACTGACATTTCTGTTTCATTTGTCCAGGTGCTCAACCTATTGACATTGTACAATAAGGCACTGCTGTTGGTGAATGCAGCTGAATTTTTTGTCTGAGAAGTTTATCTATTATTCCATATGCTATTGTAGTATATAATATATGTGCTACAGAATATATTGGATTTCCACTTCACTACATGTTACAAAGCTTCAGATAGAAGAATACAGAAATGTCTCAATTTTAAACAGTGAAGACTGTAGACCAGCAACCTTCACTTATACCAGTGCCACACACACTACCATCTACATATACACCATTTTTTTTTTCATTTATTCTAGCATATGCATGATCATATGCTTTGATACATACAGTAAACAAGCAGTATACAACGTCCTACCTATGTTTTAATCAGTTGTAAATTATATTTATATGACATATACATCAATTAATATAGTGTACTGTACTTAATATAATTCATTTTAGTATACTGTTAGTGCATTTGAATCTTTTTCTGATCATTACCAATACCAAAGAATTCATGATGGAAATACTGGTCAACATATTAGACAGTAATATTGCATTTTTTTTCATAAAGGAGAGTAGGGGGTCCCTACAGGCCTGTAACTGAAAGTGATCTAAGAGACAAATGTTCCTAAAGTTAGCGTGGCATGAGTGTCTTCTCAAAGAAAAGCACCATCAGATATGGGGTGTGGCAGACTCAAGGGGAACTTCATTTCAGTTGTTTGAGAATCACATGAACTGATGCAACACTGCCACCAAGTGGTTTCCTCATTGGATAATATAGTTGTGGGAAATCCATCATGCAAAACATGTCCACCACCATAAACTGTACCATATTGCAACCGTATTGCAGAAGGGGGCTAAGCATCTCTGTACCCGATATTAACAAAATTAATGAAAATATAGTAAATAACACATGATTGAAAAGAGAAGAGACAGCCTTACTCTTTCACATCTTCACCTAGTGAAATCCTTCAAAACAATGCAACATCACAGAAGCACACCTTTCCCTGTATTAATCCATGCAAACGCAGCCACAGAGAATAAGCGTTAAAGCAAAGCTCAACAATTCTGACATCTCATTAGAGCCGATCAGCAGGCAAAATGTGAAATGTGTATGATGGTTAAGAACAGCCAGCAGGATACGAAACTGCATAAACACCAAGGTTATACCTATCAGAGGATGTCCCTCTGAGCTCAGTACTATTTACCAAATCATTATGCTTTCTAAAAAAAAATACAGTGGATGTGGGCTGTGCATTCCCAATGGCCAGTCAGCAAGCAGCTCAGTGCATTCTTACCTGTAAGATACCCTGGAGTAACAAAACATAGAGCTAACTACAACAGAATAGATCAAAATGAAATCAAAACATAGTGGCAAAAGCACAAGCATTGATGGTACATGGATTAAGCAGTGAATGAATGATTCCTAAACTTCTTACTTAAAGGAAGTTGTAGGACGCATGCTCAGATATTAAGTTGATGATCTTCAAGGCCTTTGAAGCAAAGCAATGTTCTGAATGAGTAAGATTTGAGTCTTTCAAAACAGCATTAAACCTTGAATACTCCTACGTGGTATTTGTGGTTGTATAACATTGCTGGAGACACTTAGCTCAGCAGAAATACCCAACAGCTCTCTGTTTCTCAGACAGTCATGTCACAATGTAAAACCCTTATAAGGACCACTCATTCATGAAGCCATCAGTTTCCTGCATGCTTAAGTGTGAAATGAGAAGAGCATGCTGGGATAGGCCACATGAGACATGTGACAGTAAGGGACTCCATGATAACGGTGCTCTCAGGGATCAGGGGTCAACTGATAAGAAATTAAAAGTAAGAAGTAAAAGAAAACTCTTAGTTACCTGATAACAAATCTAGAACCTATACACATATATAGGCTACATCCTAAAGAAAACAGCTGCACTAATGAACATAACACCATTTATCTAAACAAGTATAGTGTCAGTAAGTGGTAACAGCTGTGCAGTGAATGTTTCCCATCCCTGAAAGCACATAGTGATATGGACAGAAAAATAAGGGTGGACACACAAACTGAAAGATAGCCATCATAGTAGCCAGTGCAGTTAAGACCACTTCATTAAAGTGAACATGTTAATGTGGACCACTGTGCCACACCAACATGTACACGTCACTGTGTAAATCATCAGCATTTTTCATATCACCCAAGTCTTTAATGATTTAAGCAAAAAGGACTGTATTTAGAGTTGAGTTAAAGACTGAATTAATACTGAAACAGCATACATCTCAGAATTATCTATATTTGGTTTGGGCCTAAAAAAGATGAGTATCTCAGTTATTCACTACTATCCATTATGTTAAACTTAAGTACACAGCACCACTGCCTGACAATATGTTGTAACTACAATATTTCAACTTGAAAGTCAAACTCAACCTCAAGGTTTGTTCTTTATGCAATCTCAGGGAGTTTTTCCTTGCCTGGTGTCGCCTCTGAGATCTGAATCTATACCTGGAGTTCTGAAAAGCAGCTTTTGACAATGTCCATTGTTAAAAGTGCTATACAAATAATATTGAATCAAAATAATAATTATGAAAAAAATTCTTATAATCACACTTCTGCTATAGCTCACACCAGCTTCATGCTCTCTAGCATTGCTGGTACCAAACAGCACTGCATGCTCATTTGATATCTCTGCAGGTTCATCATGTGAAACACTAAGCGTTCCTTGTCTGGTGTCTTCTCCATTATTATTAAGATATATTATTTATATATTAGGCAACAATTTGATGTTCTTCCCTAATTCTCATTTGTATATTATCTGTATGTATTTAAACTGGTTATTTTATTAAATATTCAATTAATTATTATTTTTTTTAATTAATCTCTTTCATGCTACATATTGCTGCAATTGACAAGATATTAAAAATGTATTCTTTATTGGTCTGGATTTTTTACAGCTTAAAAGCAATTGCTTGTTTTAAAGAGAATGGCGTTGACGCAATCAAAGAATACATGTATTTTAGAAAAACCTGTATAGCAGATGTCTGAACTTTCCCCTTGTTTTTACTGGTGTATTTTTGAACGTCAGTATTATCAGCTCTATATACAGCCCAAAGAATGCTGTGATTGTACAGCCATAGTGGTGTTGATGTACTGTGAATAAAGCAAGCAAAATTTGTAATATAGGTCAGAATTTTCTTTATCTGGTTACAACTGCACTGTGCAAGAAGGGAAAACAGGAAGACAAGCAGAAAGACAGAAAGGCAAATGGACAGGCCATTCCTCATTACCTACACCTGTAGGGTCAGTACCTGAAGTCACAAAGTCTTCTTTTCATACCGAGGGAGAGACAGACAAGAGAGGAAGGAGGAAGGGGACAGGTCAGAGCATACTGAGAAAACACAGAAGTCAAGAGGCAAGCAGCATGAAAAAGAAAGGATAGAAAAAGAGAGAGAGAGAGAGACAGAGAGGATTCTCACAAAGAAGACAGGAAGACAGGAAAATGACAGACAGAACCACAGAGAAGAATGCTGGGTGATTGTGCTCTCAGCAGCCATCCATTCACTGATCCTAACTACAGTCAACAATGGTGATTGACCTGAGCAGACCTAGGTGACGTCAGCTTTCAGTGGAAGGCATTCTTCATACTGTTTTAGCATTACAAAACAAGCTTCTGTTCAGTGAAAACGAGAGCGAAGCTGCCTCGAGAGAGATCTCTTACACACTTTCCTCTCTCTCGCCTAATTCTCTATTTACACAGGCCGATGCACTCACTCTTATGAATGTGAGTCTGTGACAGTGAGTCTGTGCTCCAGTACTGAAATTTAATATAGTTTCATAGTAGGATTAGTTTCTTAGAATGTAGAAAGGAGTGTAGGAACATGGATTTACTTTTTTTCTCACTTTTTTGTCAAACTGTCAAAAATCAAGCAAGTTCTACAAGTGTAAAGTAGTAAGCATATTACAAACTGTATTAACTTGTGATTACACAACAATTTGTAACTTGATTCGTGTGCATGCTGCTCTTTCTTGAAGCTCCCACTAACCCCTGAGAAATAACCCAATATTCCCAAGTTGCCACTGATAACAAGGATTTGTCAGTCCACACTCACAGCATGTAGTAAGCGGCATATGCTGTATGTGTGACAGCTCACCTTCATTGGCAAAGTGAGGCGATTCCTCAGCATAGACCTCACCAGAGCCGACCTGCGTCCGAGCAGACAGGTAGAACTTGTAGCGGGTGAAGCGGTCAGGTAAGCGCATGGTGTACTCTGTCTCATTAGGGAAGAAGCTCAGGATCTGTAGATTGCCCTCCTGTGTCCCATTCACTTGAAAATACAAAAAGCGATTTGACAATTTTGACATAATTGGTGTAGCCATGTTAACTGTCAAGTCTGAATTATTTTTAGTTTAGAGCAGCAAAATTTCCTTACTTCTCACATCCTTACTTGTAAATTAAGAAACCGCCAAGACTTATAATGTGACAATTAAGTTATTTTTTTGTTATTTTTATAGTTATGTCTGTGAAAGGTAGATCTTTTGTGTTTTAGATCTTGGGATAGCTTGACTGCTTGAGAGTTCGAACTTACTTGAACTTTTTATGTCCTTAATAACATATTCAAGTAAATGTGTGGATGATTTTGAGTCATTAGACACTTTCTTGAGATGACATCAAATAAAATAACTAGAGCTTGTCAACAGTGGTACAAACTTTTGAGCTCACTAATAAAGACAATTACTTATTTACACTTAACTGCAGTAATAATTAGGCTATATTTTATTAGATACACATTAAATACACCATTAAACAAAAACACCATCAAACACTGAATAAACTGAGTTTTGAAGATTGTGGCAAATTATTTATTTATTTATTTCATTTTAGCAATTAGCTGTATATATTAGATTTGATTAGATTAGAGAAACAATTAAAACAATTTAACATGAATATAAATTTATAGTAGGACTTGAACTAAAAGACGTTCTGATTCTTATACTTGCCATATACTGGAGCCGTCAATAATATAAACATTTTCTGGATCACACTGACTTTTCAGACTAGACGTTTAGAGGTTAGAAGATTAGAGCTAACCTGTCTTGTATTGGAGTGTGTATCCGATCAGAATGCCATTCGGCTCTAGAGGCTTATTCCACTCTAGACGAATGGTGCTGCTGTCCCTCTGGACAATCCTGAAGAACTTAGGAGCCCCTGGCACTATTGAGCAGTCAGAAAAAGAGTTCATTATTCATTTGTAAAAATTTAGGATTCAAGATAATAACAGACATTACTGCTGTTTTAGACATTACTGCTGTTTTAGTCAATTGGTAAATCAGTCCTTTCATTTTAAAAAGAAATAAAAATAAAAACAAAAGGAAAGTAAGTATCAGGTAATGTCTTACAGCCTTCCTTGGTCTGAAACTCCACAGTGTTGCTGTGTGGTCCCTCAAATTTGTTGTTGGCCACCACCATGTACATCTTGTATTTGCTGTAAGGGACGAGGTCCATAAGGACGCCACTGTTCTGAGACACATCGCTGAAGAAACCTTTTGTTTTCTTGTCCTTATTCACCTTCAAGTCTTTCACCAAGCTGGCCTCCCTCCAGTAATATAGCTAAAAGAGTGGACAAGATAAATGAATAAAGATTATAGGCCTCTTTACTTATATAGACATGTATTGGTAGCGAACATACCATAGACACAATTGATTGTACACAGTGCCACATTAAATGCACTCATCGGACATTAATCCATCTCAAACAGGTGCAGTAGGCCCTGAGCCAAACTATAGTCAAACTATAGTTCACATACTTAGAGGTGGAACAATACAACTTTTTCTTTCCTGACACCATAAATTAATTAATTAATTAATTAATTAATTAATTAATTAATTTAGCTTTGCATACTAGTTGATGATACTGATCCAATCATTTTTTAAGTACTAGGCCTTAGAATTTTTATGTAAAGTTTGTTATACTGTTAAATATATATTATTTAGATGTATCTAAATTTATAAGTTTAAATTTATAATGTAAACAAGCTCATGCTAAAAGATCACAATTTTATTTCTTTTTTTAATAAGTGATTTTTTTGCTGAAGCTCTTCACTTAAAATTACCATACCCATACTACCCTACAGGAAGAAATACATAGCGCGCACCATAATATTAAAAAAACAAAAAAAACATAAATATCACAATGCAAATGTTTGCAATATTAGAGAAAAAATGTAATTCCATTCCATTCTAATACTTATTCATGACAAATGCAATAAAATCAATATGTAAACAATATGTATGTGTCCATGAAAAACATTCACAGTAAAGCATAAATAAAATCTCTGTACACCTTTAGCATGTTAGCTTATTACATAATTGAACTGGGTTTGCTTTTTCACTCTGGTATGTTATCCAGACATATCTGCTGAATATCGTATCTGTTACATCTCTAACGCTGATGTGACAGATAATAAAGTAGCAGTGCTGGACACTCTTTCTTTTAGGTTCAGTGCAATGATGGACATTGAGGTCATATCCACTTCATGGATGACAGTAAGGCAGGTAAGAACTCACCCTGTACTCTTTAAACTCTCCATTAATGGATTTCGCCTCAACAGGGATCCAGTTTATATTCACTTTATTGCTGTTTAACTTTGATACCCTGAGCTCTCCAGGTGCCTCCACAGGCCCTGAAAGTAAAGTGCAAAATATTGAAGCATGTGGAATACCAAGCACATAGAGGTTAACATAATTCAAATGCAGGTACTTACTGTCCTCCCCTGAGTAGCCAATCACTATGTTTGACTCAGGGCCTGGACCAAAGTCGTTGACTGCCTGGATCTTGATCTCATAGGGGACATAAGTATCTGTATCAACAACCACATGCTTCGTATTGGTAGTGGTGATGTTATTCCATTCCTCCTCCAAGTCCTTCCTCCTCCAGGAGACCACATAACGTAGATCAGGACCATTCCTTTGGTTATCAAGTAGGGGCTGTGATCACAGATTCATATATTAGTTTAAAGAAAGAGTCACTGCAGGAAATAACTAAGCCTAGTTACATATTTTATATAGGTATTATAAAAGTGAAGTGACATACACAAAGTTTCTGGAGAAACAAGATGTTTCAGACAAAAGTCCACTGGTTTCACCTCCTACAGCTTTAGAAACACTTTGTTTGCACAGCTGACGAAGGACAGCTACTCAAACAACTAGATACTTGAATTGTATTCTGTTTCACTTCTCAGTCATTTTAGACAAACGCTGGTGCCAAAGGAATAAATGTACACAAAACTACTATAAACGTATCCCAAGAATGGGATTTTGTGTGTTTGTGTTTCCATTAACAATGTTTCTGTTGTTAATGACTGTGAGATACAGAGGAACATAAAATATATTGAATAAAAGATAACCGTTCTCCAGTTGTAATGCTATAAAAATCAAAATAGATGGTGTTTTAATGGGATAAACAGAAGATGAAGGTTAAACTAGAAAGAGATTACAACAGTAATTACCTGCCAAGTGATCTCCATGTTGGTTTTCTTGGTACCCCACCCTTTAAGGCCACTGGGATAAACATAAGGAGCTAAAAACAGAAAGCTACACATTAGCATCCTACTAATAGTTTACCAACAGAAAACTTTGTGCAATTTCTATAAACAAAATTTTCAAAATTATTCACTACATAATTGTATTAGAGATTGCATTTTAGGTCATTTCAACCCCCAAAAAGTCTCACCTTATTTTATTTTAAGTCCCACATAATTTACTAACTATGATAAATTCGATAAATAAGATAACTTATTTTAACAACAGTGAGCAATATAAACCTGGATTCACCAATAGCTCCTGGGAATTTAAGGGGTTCAAATAAATGTGTTCAAAATGATTTTAGTCCTCATCACATGACCTTCATCTATTACCTGCTCTATCAATGCCTGCACACACCTAACCTCAACAAGTATGCGAAGGCGTTTTGTGCATCTGTAAATATTGTTGGAAATATGAAGGTCAGCCTCTTAACTATACTGTGTTTGACAAACATATTGCTGAATAAATGTGATGTTGCAGTCATGTTTCTAAGAGCAGTGGAACAGGAACAGTAACATTTTCTCTTTTAAAAATAGTTTCCCCTTGGCTCTCAGTTACTTACGTGCTCCGCTGGTCTGGTAGCGGGCTGATGGCCGGCTCGGTCGGCTCTGACCCACACTGTTGATTGCGATCACTCTGAACTGGTAGTTCACAAACGGAGACAGATTCAGGTTCACAGAGTTCTGATCACCTGCGTAACTGGACAGATTTTGCCATTCGCCTGGTCTCCACCGGTTCTCTTCATACTGAACAAGGAATTCTGCAAAGATGGGGTCTTAGATTGTTAGATATTCAAGCAATATCTGAATATTCACATGATATATTTCTGTATTTGTATGTCAGGAGTAATGATGGAATCGTACGTGTAATAGGACTGTTGTTGTCATTGCCGGGGATCCAGGTGAGCCGGACGGAGCGTGCTGAAAGATCAGACAGCTCCAGGTCCTGAGGAGGATCAGGACGATCTGGAGGAAACACAGGACAAATGTGAGCAAAATCATCACATTTTAGTTTCTATGTCGTCTTTCCAAAGGGTACGGTTAATAAAGTCGGTATCTGAATTATTATAGGCAGAGCTTGAAATTAACACCTATTCATCTGCCAAAAGTTAACACAATTTGCCAGTAGCAGGAAATTCACCAGCCACTTTGATGCATTTGATAACCTATGTTGGTCATAAAAAAATAAATAAATCAGTGCTACAAAGGGTCTCCTTGCACATGCACATTTTCTGGGTTATCTCATAGAAGGATAGATTTAGACAGACAGAAAGTTTGCTAGGCAAAATGTGCAAAATGTAAAAATACCACATCAAATAATAACTGAAAGCTAAAATTTTCAATGCTCTAGAAAAAAAATGCAGTAAAATTTATCATGCTTGTAATATATTTGCACACACTCATACATGCACAGTGTTCTTGCAGAAATACATTGCTACAGGCTACTAAATTTAAAAAGAAAAACTAGCAAAAGTGGCTGGTCACAGCAACTGATGGAATTTGTAATATACGAATAGGTCCATAGATTCTGTTCATATAACAGCAACAGACTCCAAATGCTAATGCTACACCTGAAAGCAACTCTAGCCTTTATCTGCTTACTTGTAAGACAAATAATGAAGGAATAACACACAGCTGACCATGGAACAGCTGAGCCAATTGTCTAATTACTTTTGGTGACTTAAAAAGTGGTTGACCACCAATAAAACTTTAAACGTTAACCTTAAACTTTCACCCGATTTGGATGTAAATAGCCTCAAACTAAAGTAAAAAGTCTGTATTTTGAGATCATTATTTCATTTCAACTCCTGTATACTGTGGTAGACAGCTAAAACAACAATAATTTTGTCAGTGTCCAAAAGTATGTACCTGACTATGTACTGTATATATCATTTTATTTAGCAGCAAGTGACAATCTGCAGGGTTTTAGCCCCCTTTGGAAGTAACATCCTAAGTGGCCAAGTGGCAAGTTACATTTAAAACATAAAAAAAGACCATAGATGAACACGTTGCTGATGTTTTTTTGATGATGTATTTAACCCTGTCAAATGCTTACTGAAACAGATTAGGTGATGACTGCCATGTTTTAATGTATTCTAGTTATCATTAGAATTCACTTACATTCAGTTAAAGATTAGCAAAAGAGGAATAGTGGAACACATTTCAGCACTATTGGACAGTTCCTAAGAAAGATTTATGTGAATGTTATACTGCCTACATTGATCAGCATGTCCCAAACATAGCAGACATCATCTGAACATGAGCTTTCAAGAATAGATGGTTTGTAAATCCATCAAACCAATCATAATTTAAAGCTATTTGAGTAAATCAAGCTCTGCCAAGGAAGGATCTATTGGTATTGTTTAAAAATATTACTGACGTTCAGGCTCTCCCGAGTATCCGGATAGCAATTTTTGTGAATAAGCCAAAAATACTACTAATAGTATTCAAAAGTAGGTTGTTTTTTTTTGCATATTGTGCAAATAGGAGGAAATTTAGTGACTGGAATTGATTTTTTGGGACTAAAGGAATCAGCAGTGGAAATCATTTTTACTGTACACCTCATTTTATAAAAAAAAAATTTAAATGTAATAATCCGCTTTAGAAATGTATAGTGCATTTTAAAAAACTGAATATAGAGTTTTTTTTATATAAAAAAGAATATAGCACAGTGAGAAAAGTAAATCTATCAATCATACAGTCAGTAGATTTCAAAAATAAATAAGCAAAAATAAGTCAACCACAAAAAGCCTTTAGGGGAGCAGAAGGAGAAGAATTGTTACCTGCTAAGGCACTAGGTTTTGAGGGAGCTAGGGATTCATCCTCTGTGAGGTCAAAGGTGAAATGTTATGGGTTAGTGGATCTATTAGTAAAGCAAGTAAACATTTATATACAGTGTCTATGCTACTGAGCTTAGAAAACAGAAAATACTATAAATACTATAAATACCAAAAATACTATAAATACTACAGAGACATATCAAGTACCAGCTAAGATTAAAAAAAAAAAAAGAAGCACTGCAGACATGCATTCTATGGAATTACAATGTCATCTACAGATCACCAACATGATTTAACTAAAGGAAAATAAATATTCAGAAAAACTATTAGTTAAACACAGCTAGTTAATAAATATTGGAATATTTTAGTTACCTATACATGACAATGTCCCAAGTAATGTGTTAAAATTGCCAGCAATTAGAGTTAACATTGAAACAAGCCAAACCCTGCTTTAATTCTGTATCTCTGCTTTCATCCAGTGTGTGTGTAAGAGTGTATGTGCATATGTACAGACAGGTGACAAATCAAAGGAAAGACAATAAAGTGAATTACTAATGTGTTATTTTATCTCTCAATTTGCTATTTCAAGTTCTCAAATTAAGAAGATTGTGTCCTCATTTTGGTTCATTTGTGTTCTTCTCTAAAGATAACATGGCCATGATTTAGTGTAATGGATAAGCTGGCCAAGCATTCATCTGGTACTGCTGCGCTGCAGCTCAGGTTTAGTTCATAAGTCTCTGTTTTGGATAGGAAATCTTAATTAAAGTATACTTTTTCATTTCCTCTCAGAGGACAACCCGAACCATGCCAGGGAAATGCCTATAGCATAAGAGAGCCACCATTTTTTTTCCCTTTAATTTGTCACCTGTGCATGTATGTATGTATGTTTGGGTGTGCCCATGTGTCTGTGTGACCAAGAGGGTATGCATGTCAATAAAATGCAATGTGTGTGTGTGTATATATACCTAAAACAGTAAGCCGGGCCGAGGCAGAGTCCTGGTCTAACTCTGTAGTAACTGTACAAGTGTATGTTCCCTCATCATCAGGCTGGACGTTGCTAAAGGACAATGAGTCCTCCTCCTTCTTAAACCTGCTCCTAAGTGCAGCAGACATATTCAGTTAGATTTAAAATGACATTAGATAAATCAATATGAACTGAGTGTGGTGGTAATGCATGGCAGACAATAGTGTGATGAGGAGTGTAGTGTGTATTGCGTACAGCCAAGGAAAATGCAGGAGCTTGTCGTTTTTGAGCCAGGTGACAGTAATGGGGAGTGAGGAATCGTGTTTAATCTTGCAATCAAAACGAGCCACACTTCCTCTATTGGAGGAGAGGTTCTCTGGAGCTCGGACAATCCGCGTCGGCTCTGGAAGGAAACAACGCAAGTAAGCATTAAACACCTAATAAGCATGTTACACCCTTAACCTACCTCTTTTGATTGTATAGCAATGGCATTGAAAGGGTTATTTAAAAAAAAAAAACGAAAATATCTTGCCTTAATCTTACATTAAGAAATAATCATGAAAGAGGCACATAAAATATCATCTTGTTTTTCTCACATCTGTTTGATTCAGTACATGATCAGAGGCATTTTTTAGAGAAATTAGGCCAAGAGTGTAAAGTTTTATTGTTAAATTTTATTCCACTTTTAACAATTTATTTTAGTTATGATTTATATTGTTTGTTTGTTTTACTCAAACAGAATAATACTACTCTCAGCCTTGCATTCAATTACAAGGTTTTTTTAATAATTAAAAATAAAAGAATATAAAAGAATAAAAGAATAATAAAAATTAAATAAAAGAATAATACTACTCTGTGAATCTTGCATCCAATTACAAGTTTTTTTTTCCTTAGAGCTGAAAGAATAGTAGAATTCAACTTGGCATGAACATTTGAACAGAATTCACACTTTTAGAACTTTGTCTAGACATTAAAACCTGATTTGGACAATTTTGTAATACTTTATTTTAGATTCCTCACCTTTGACTTCTAAACGGACCTGATCTTCAGCTTTGCCCAGGATGTTGCTTGCCACAAAAGTGTAAGTTCCCTCATCTTCAGGTCGAACTCGCTTGATCTCCAGGGTACCATTTTCATGCAAGCTGTACTTCCCACCATTCGGAACTATACCCTGGCCATTCTTAAACCTAGATGAATGCTCACACACTTAGCATGGTGCATTCTGAATCTCAACCTTATACAATTATACAACCTCTGTAGAACTTACCACCGCACAAATGGGTAAGGTGAGCCAAAAAAAGGGCAATCCAGAAAGGCTTGTTTGTTCTCGATCACCTTAATCAGCTGGTTCTTGGGTCCCAATAACCGGGGTGCCATATCTGTAAATAACCGGGGTGCCATATCAGTTGCTATAACTCAGTTACAGTATTTTCACTTCCATTTCTAGTTGAGCACTGAAATGTGTCATCCCTCTACTGCTACACCGGATTCAGCTCAACATCTCACTACTTAGTTCTTCAACAGATCTCTTACCCAGTATGTTGACAAATGCGTTAGCCAGCAGGTAGCCATGTTCGTTTGAGGCATTGCACTGGTATACAGCGCTGGTGCCAATTTGCACTGAGCTGAAAATGATCGCATCACCAACCACCTCCCTGCTTGGATTTTCCAGTGAGCCTAAAGTTTCAAATGTAAAAAAACAGACAAAAAAATTAGGTCTTGCGACAGTTGTTGTGTTGTGTAGCACAGTGTTGTGTTGTGTTGTACTGTGTTACGAAAATAAGGATCGACGTGCAGACTCACTCTCTATCGGCTCTCCATTCACAAGCCACTGGATGCTAGGTTTGGGGTTTCCACTGGCTAAACACTGCAGCTGGCCATTCTCATTGGGTGCTAGCACGAGGTTAGATGGCTTATGTAGCCAAAAAGGAGCAGCTATGGGAAGTAAGACATAAAACTTACAAATACATGTGAAAATCTTTTTTTTTTCTGATTCTCTTTATTACCAACACATCAAAAGCATCAAACAATAAAAAGATTTCAAAGGTGCCAAATTTTTAGACAAATATCTTCTTTGGGTCTTACCTTTAACTTGAACGGAGATAGTGTGGCGGATGCTGCCCATCTTATTACTGGCCATGCAGATGTAGTCTCCAGAATCCTCGTCCGACACAGAAACTATAGACAGGGTCTTATGGAAGTTCTCAAATTTGACCTTTCTCTCTGGCAAATCCCCTCCTTTCTTAAACCATTTGATTTCAGGAGTTGGACTGTGTGTGGATCAGAAAGCAAAGGTGTCAAAAGGCAACATTTTGCACCTAAACACCAGAACAGCAACCTTTCATACTACTGAGTGTGTTTTATCTTAAGAATAACTCACACTCCAGCAGCTATACATTCCAGGAGAAGCTCCTCTCCGCGGAGCACCATCTTGGTGCTGGATATTCCCACAGGAGAGAGAAAGGTAGGTGTTGATTCTTGAATGTTACGTGCTGCGGGACAGGAGAAGATTCATTTACTATGCAGAATACACACAGATAAGACAAACGGACCAAGAACCGGAGTTAGGGTTCTATGTCTTGGGGTCTGTGCTCCCTATTGCATTTTAGTGAATAGCACACACACACACACACACACACACACACAAAGCAAGGTTGTAACATTTTGTAACAACTAGGACAAGGCCTGTTAGTGACACAGGGACTATAGCCTATAAATGTGACAAACACATGTTGTACAACTTTCTTCTGATAACACAGAACTTGATCTGATTCATGGAAAAATTTCCAAGACAGTGGAGACTTCATAGAGAAAATTAATTTTATTAGTCACGTAAACACAAAATTAGTTGTAAAAGTCTGCTTGTTGATTTATCTGGTTGTACTAATGCACTTTGCAAAGTAATTATTCTAAACTTAAACCAGTGAAAAAATTTAAAGATGGATGTAGTGGAATGGTTTGTGGTGATTTTAATGATTAGTGGTTGAAATATACCCTACCATTTAAGGTGGATACCAACAGGAAGCCTTCGCAAGTCATTTGAGTGATACGGGTATTAGCATGCCACAAAACCCACTACAATTATTATATCTATTTTTTCCATGTTTGATCCTGTTCAATATGTGGCTTGAAATAAGTGGATCTCTGTGGCTATTTGAATATATGTTCTGCCAAGTCCAAACACATGCGTCGTAGGCTGACTGGCATTTCCAAATTGTCCGTAGTGTGTGAATGTGTGTGCGATTGTTCCCTGCAATGGATTGGTACCCCGTCCGGGGTGTCCCTTGCCTTGTGACCCGAGTCCCCTGGGAAAGGCTCCAGGCTCCCCTGTGTAGGAAACGCAGTACGGAAAATGGATGGATGGATGTTAGCCACAAACTACAGCTCAGCTGTATTTGTAGCTAACATTAAAGTTAAGATTATTGTGAAATCGTTAGCTTGTTACTTAACTATTCGATTCGCCTGCATCCCCTTGGGAAGTCGTATATGAATCAGATCAAGTTCTGTATTGCCAGAAGAAAGGGGAGTGTTTTAGCATGACTAATCATAGGTGTGGAACCCTCTTATTTCCATCCCAAAGCCTCAAAAATCAATGAATTAATATTTCAGACTCACAAGATACTCTCCTTCAATAACCACACTTGCTGATACTACTCTGTGCACTCATGTTGGCCATGCTCTATTAAAGATATTATTATTTAAACATTGTAGAAATGTCAGCTACCTCATCACACTATCATGCTAACTAACTTGGCTAAAATCAACTAACTACAAGTTTTTTTTCTAATTAATGTTAGTTAGCCAACTAGCTAGCTAACTAACCATAACCACTAACATTAGCTAAGCTGGACAGCTAATTAGCATTAGTTGAAACGTCTTTTAATTAGTTTTGTTATAATTATAGGACTGAAATAACTGTAATAATTATGGGATATTTATGAAAGTTACATGACATTCCATGAGTAGAAACATTGTTTATTGTTAACGTATAGGACTACAGTTGGAGTCGGACTTGTAGCTGTGCCACATTTTGTGTATCTTGACAGTTGATTCCTTAGTCTAGGAATAGTAGATAATACTCCTATTTTGTTTAACAATCACATGTTGTTATAAATCCCCCCTCTCAGCACGTGGTGCATTTCCCAGTACAACAAGTACTCCTCTCGTGTTGTTTTGTTAGGATTTCACTCCTTTTGTTTATGGAATGCCATGTGCTTTTGTTTCTGTTCTAGTCCTGTCTCCACCCCTGCCCTGTCATTGGTTGATTACCCTAATGTGTTCATCTGTTCTGTGTCTCACCTTGGTTAGTTTGGTTGTTTGCTTCTGTTCTTTTGGAATGTATTTTCTGTTCCTCCTTGCAAAGTCTTATTGTGTATTTTCAGCATTAATTCTGAGGCTTATATCCAGTGCCTTATTTCCAGCTTTCATGGTTTGGTTTTGACCCACGCTAGTGTTTTCATTTTGTGATTACGAATTGACCTTGTTTAACTTGATCTACCAGTGTTCACGTCCACGCGACATTGACAATGATTCTTGGAGTTCCCAAAATAAAACACATATTCAATAACTGCATGTTATATGTATTTATCAGCTGACCAAACAACAGCTGATAGGCAGCACTTATAACATTTTTTGGCTAAAATGTGGCTTAATTAGAACAGGGGCAGCTAAATGTCTCCTATCTAAATGACATGCTTTTAATAATAGCCAAAATAGACGGTCAGGCAATTACTGTGACATGACAATGTTATATTGGCACATGGTTATTAAAGGCATAAATACTAGCCCTGTTAGAAGACAGGAAACTGATGCTAGAGCTGGTTAGGGAGAGAGAAGAGAAGCTGAAGCTGTAGAAAGCCTTTCTATGACTCACCACCGTATATGTAAGTGTCGTTTGGAGAGTAAACAGTGTCATTATAAGGTTCTTCTGTGGACAGAATTAGATCATCAACGTCCAGAAAGTTTGTTGTGCTCTGACATTGCTTTAAACTATTTATTCATCCCGATTCTGTTCCTTTTAATCACAGCAACTGAGTGGGTAACTATCAAAGTCAGGGAAAATTAGCAAACTTTCTACACAAAATAGATTGATAAGCCCTGTCTGAGATTCTGGGCACCAGATTCAGGTCAAATATCAAGTTTATCATTGACACAATTGGAAAAAGATAATAAATAATAAACTTGGGGAAAAAATTATTAACCATATAAGCAGAATTATCTCCTCTGAAAAAGAAATCTGCAAAAAAAAAAAAAAGTGCAAACAATTTACACAGAATTCCATATAGGAGAGCAGTGATCTCATCCATGAATGGCTTTCTGCAAAGAACCGGTAGACAAAGAGATCAGTCAGCTGTCAGGAAGAGGGGGCTGGGCCCCTTCTGTCCTACTCCTCATGCTGAAAGCTGATTGGATCAATAGAATCAATTCTGAATAACTCACAATAACCCTCAGTGAAAACCCCACATGTCATGTTACAACTCAGCCCTGCAGTAAACAGCCTCATCATATTTCAAATAGTGCAATTATGTATTGACACACTTTAAAAGCCAGGAAGTATTTTACTGGTAAGAGTATAGCTATGTGATGGATCTTTTTGGATGGACAATTATCTCAAACCCTTTCAGAGATGTTCCTTCATCTACTAGCTATGTGAAAAAAATCTGAAAGGGAAAAGTTAAAATATGACAGTGCATCCAATCTACAACATGGAGCAATGCACTGTAGTAAAGGCACAGCATCAATAGATGGCCACATTCTACCTCGGTATTTATTATCAGCTGAACCTGAGTCAAGCCTTACTCACTTGTCTGTACTTTGAGGATAAAAGGATTCTTCTGTTGGATGGTGTGTGTGAAGAGAAAACGGGCATTGCAGCTGTAGTCAGTGTTAGCGTCCTTAGCAAGCACATTAGAGAAGTAAAGATCTCCATTCAGGCCCATGGACACTCGAGCATCCTGCACTATAGGCATCATTCCTGGGAAAAAATGAGAAGAACATTCATTAACTGAAATGAAAGCCTGTGTGCTTCTGAAAGCTTCTGAAACTAATCTGAACTACACTCATATGCCAGTGGCCTGTCTCGTGGCTGGATAATAAGATATGCCTTTTATAAGGTATATCAGAGGTTCTCAAACTTTTTGCAGCCAACGAGCCCTTTAAATGTAAAATCATTTTTACAGCCTCTGTCAGTATACATATACATTTTATGAACATAATCCAACTATTCAAATATCGGACTTATTCCTTAAGCATGTAAAATAATCTTCTGGCTATTTACTGAAGCCACAGAGTTTCTTATTCCTGAAATTATGTTAGGTCCAAGTTGACATTATTTATAAGTTATTTGTTTTTGAGATTTTGCAGTTTGGATTAAATCCACTCAATTCAAGTAACCAGTCAAACTGACTAATAATTGTAAGAGCTCAATAATAAATATAGAAACTTTGATATGGTGGGTATAGTAAAGTAAAAAAAAATTAAAAATCACTGACCCTATAGCTACGCTTCACGGACCCCACTTTGAGAACCACTGCTGTGTCTATATTGTATAAATGAAGACTATAGCTCTGATATTACCATAAAATTAATTATGTGAAAGTACTGTATTTATTTGCTTCAATAGAAAGAGACAACTTTATAATTTTGACAATGACAATGACTTGTCACACTGTCATTATTCAGACCACAGTAAAATAATTTTTTTTTTAAATAGTCCATGTGCACTCAACAATGTGACTTTGCTAACTGTCACATATTACACAGACTGTACTTTGATAATAATAAACTATGCATATATGGGCTCATGTGCACTTAGTGATCTGCTAAATCAGATCTGCTAAAATATCCCTGAGGCCTTATTTCTGTCCTCTCAGCAGTTTTCCAAGCACTGCAGAGTCATATACACAGGTTCACTCTCTCACACACAAATTCACTACCTCAGCACTAACACAGGCACATGGGAATGAGGCAGACAGACAGAGACACACATGAATCAAAAGAGAGACAAACACAAAGTAAGACAGGAACAGGTGGCTCATACAATCAGGACAGGCTGAAATGGAGGGAAGGAAAGTGCTGACTTACTACTGTCCATCCAGAATGTTTTAGGTGGCGGAAGGCCAGGAGGTGGGTTACAGGCCAGGACAAGAGGTGATCCCTCACTTATTACCACTGGCTCCAAAACCTCTTTAGGCCACAGCGGTGCCTCTGAGGAACAAAGGAAAGCATTAGAGCTGGTCATTTCGGTACAGAACTTATTGCAGTGCCACAGTCTTGGGTTGTTGTATTACCAGTGATTTGTTTATCATCTTTTCTGTAGGTTTCATGGATACTTACAGCGGTTATTATTCGATTATTATTCGATGCCAACATGATTTGAAATGTTATTTTTGTGATACTAAAGACCAGGAACCTAAGAAACATTAATCATGAGTACATTCTAGAACAGGGGTGTCCAATCTTATCCACAAAGGGCCAGTGTGGCGCAGGTTTTCATTCCAATCAAGCAGGAGCTACACCTGATTCCACCTGTTTAATCAGCTGATCTTGGCTTTCAATAGACTCAGGTGTGGCTTCTGCTTGGTTGAAATGAAAACCTGCACCCACACCGGCCCTTTCCGGATAAGCTTGGAAACCTCTGTTCTAGAAATATTCTGTATATTCCTGATGACAATTTAACTATTGTCATTTTGTACATATGTTGTACATATTTCTAGGGACAGGACCATAGAGGCAAGCAGAAAAAAATACTTAAGATTGTGTTATATGTGCAATTGATTGGTACTGTGCTACTTTCCACATCCATATAGTTTCATTCTGTGCTCCACTGTACGTTGAGAAGTGACCTCCAATATAAACACTGGATTTGACAGTCAAATGTAAGGTGAACAATAAGCATTACTGCTTTTGCAAAAATTTTCTGTTTTCTATTATGTAAACATGTTGAAATAAGTTCTGTTTCAGTTTGCAATGTAAGTCTAGTGATTTATATTTAAGAACACTATATAGAAGTATTTTTATTCCTAAGATAAAGCCTACTACAGTAGCCTGCTCAGCAACAGTGCAACTGGACAAAACGTGCTATGTTAGCAAGTGACTGGATTTTTCACTTAATATTAAGATAGGCAAATAAAGGATTTGAAACATGGAAAGTCAAATATTGCTGGAGTAATTAATACAATGCTTAACAAATTACACAATTTGCCACACAAACACATCCATTTGTAGCAGGCATCTGTGTTTTCCTCAGCACTGGAATAAATGTAGATCAGAAAATGTGGACTTAATGTTGAGGTTTAAAATGAGCTGCTAAAATAGATTTTCTTAACACTGAAGGTACTGCAGCAATTTTGCAGAGGATTTTCTTTTCTAGTACTACCGCATGTATTTTTTAATGTATGGTAGAACATCTCGCTATTGTCACATGTATATCACATTACTTAAAAATGCTAACTATACTGTTTTATCACATCAAGTGCAAAGAGTCAAGGGAAGGAGTCACGTCATGTTGGGGTAAAGGAGCAGCTGACGTAAGCATATTGCTAATTCAGATTCTACACTGTTAGCTAATGTGATCTACTTCCAGCGTAGTCTCTGCCAATTCCAAACTGATCAAAAGAATACAGCAGAAAACAGGCTGTAAAGATCAACATTGTTCTTTCTTTTGCAGTTGAATATATGGTACAGAAACCATACATAATAGTAAGACACTGATAATGACAAAATTTCAAAAAACTAATACAAAAATCATTTATATATAATTTTCAGGTTTAAGGTCTTGACCATGCAATGCTCACTCATGTCAGTATTGTTTATTACTGTAGAAGCAAAGTATCTCTAGTACAGATCTCATTGTTACTAATTGGGTATTACAGCGCCGAAGTCCTGGGTTAATTCTAGTGTTAGCATTGTTATCGTTTCTGTCATCTTTGGTCCTGATCACTTGGCAGCTCATAATGTACTTTGGTGCTTATTGTAGTGTCACAGTTATTCATATATACATTTTAACACAGATCTCATGCTTACTTACTGGAAACACGCAGCAGTGTTTTGTTGGAAATGGCAGTGCCAAAGTCATTCATAGCAAAGCATTGGTATTCTCCCTCGTAGTCCTCAGGCTTTCCACCATTCCTGAAGCTGATCTCCAGTGTGCCCGAGCGTTTCCGCATGGACACACGTGGATCCTTCTCCACATTGAAGAACTTCCCATTTCGTCTCCACCAAAATCTGGGCAAACCAATGGCATGCAGTTTCAGTAATGTTTCACAGTGTTTCATAATTTTAGGATTATTACACAGACTGGTGCACTGTTTGACAGCAAAGAAAATAACCCTCATCAAATTACTCAGTATGTTTAAAGCATATTAAAAGTTGCTATTTAGACCATGAGCGTTCCGAATCAGTATTCAGGGAATGATCCACGGAATGCATTATTCTAGCACAATAGCACTGTGGCTAGACTAGTGGAAGGTTATATAAAGCTCAGTACACTGACAGAAAAACAGCCCATCTGAATGGGATCAATGTGCAAACATTCATGTAAGCTGGTGGAAGAAATTAGATGGAATTAGTGCCAAATACACACTATCATCTAAAGCTGGAGGTGGGCGGGGGATTGGCATTTCCTCTGTCAGTTTGGAGTGCAGAATGTAATAGCACATACTCAACTTTCTGTGCTAATGGCTATCAACTTTAATTAAAGAAAAAGAGATAGAAAAGAGAGAGAGGGAGAGAGGGGTGAGCGGGGACAAAATGTGACAAAGACCATGATTGTGGCAGATCCGGAGGGACAGTGAGACTGGACAAAAGAATACCAGCAAGAAAATAAGGCCAAATAAATAAAAGAGGAGGCCTACTTTTGAGGTTTGGGCAAATGCACAGCAATGTCTATAAACAATGTCCAGGACAGGAGACTGGGACAAGCAGGGAGAGAAAGAAGGGAAATACAAGAAAGTGTAAAAGAAACAGTAGGAGAACAAGAGCAATGGCTTTGTGCATGCTTACGTTGGTACAGGATTGCCCTTGGCCTCACACTCAATGATGATGTTATCTCGGGGATCCACAATATAGTCCTTTGCTGACTGCTTCACAATAGTAGGGGGCTGTTTCACTGGAGCAGGAGGAGAGAGAAACACTTATCAGAGAAAAGCTGTGGATTACTATGGTCCCCTAATGAGCCTCTTATAGTCAGAGACTTTAGTTCTCAAATTTTCAGAACATACAGTTCTCTTACTATACACATAACCTCCATCATATGCACACATTCCTGACTTTTGTCTGTCCCTTAAATATTATTTCTATTGTTAGAACTTGAAGGAATTTGTATTTTTAGAACCTTACGCTTACTGTGAGACAATTTGCAAATGCAATTAAAACACTGAAAAGCTTTATGTCCCCCAAACTGATCATCTCTGTTAAAACTAAGCTTGCCTTTGAGAAAAGATGCAGAGCTGAGCAGCTCTGTTAGGGGTGGAGCCTATTTCTGGGCCAGAAACAATATAAACCAAAGCCTTAACAAAGAAACTAAGGTTTTTCTAAGTTATCTTTGAAATTCTATGATTATTCTAGTTCTGGGAGCATATTTTTAAAAAAATGCAAAAGATTGCACCATTAAAAGGTAGCTTAAATGAGATTTTATGACTCAATTTTATGACTTATTGAATCATGTCGACATCTTCCTGCTCTCATTGGCCTGTTTAAAGCTGAGTTGATTGTATTTAAACATGGACAAGACATTGTTTTGTATTCTCCTCTATTTTAAGCTGATTGAGCACTAGAGAAGTGCGTCCTCATGGCAGAAGATCACCTGCTGTATGGGTAAGGTTAAATTCTATACTAAAATGGTTTGTTTAGAAGCAGGTAGATATTAATTATTCAGCACATCAGCCATATTAGTCTTAACTTTAGTTTTACTCAGTATTAATCTATTACTCCAGGGAAATGGAGACAGTGTCCAACAATAGTGCAGAGTGGTTCAAATTGTACATTCGATAATCTCAAATGAAATGTTACTTGCAGTAAGGTACTCTTTAATTGAACAAGTTAGTCTATGTTAATGAGACACTTACAGTCCTGCTGGATCCTTGCTGTTAGTTCCATGAAATAGTGAGAGAGGGAGAGAGAGAAAGAGCACATGAAGCCCAGAATGACTGATTAGTATACCTTAGTGAAAGCTGAAAGCTAAAATATAGCTACAACAGACACTATTGTTTATATTAGATTGCCAGACAACTACAATTACAATTAAAGTCTATTTTTAGGAGTCCAGATTTCTAGTTAGTGCAACTGAATAGGACATACCTGTTAATGGCGTTCCAATGTGTAGAGAGCACAGATAGCCGGAATAACAATATATTTATTTAACAGGAAGAAAACAGAAAAAAATTGTTAAGTACATTTGATTATGAGTAAAGTAAGAAGTGACAGAAATTAATATGACATTAAATAACTATAAATCACTGTCACTGATCATGCTTAATAAAGCCATTTCTTTTTATTTTAACAGCATATTTGCATTTTTATGTCTTGTCTTTTGGTTTAAATGACAGCCCTAGTAGGGGGTCTAGCACATAGATAACAACTACAATTATTATGATGTATGACTGTGTGCAGTCCAATCTGCTTTTCTATTGTGCCACAGTAATTATAATAGATGACTTTCATTTAAAGGGCAAGACATCTTTAACATTACGCATTTATGTGTTCATAGTCGCTTGAAAATAATGTGGCGACAGGTGCAACTCTGCCGCTTTGCTATTTATCATCTTACATCAATAAAAGCACATATCTGAGACCTCAGGGGTCAGGCCATCATAAGGGGATATGTGAGTGGGTGTGTGTGTGTGTGTGTGAGATAGAGAGAGAGAGAGAGAGAGAGAGAGAGAGAAAGAGAGAGAGCAGCCAAGGTCAGCTGGAAGGCGATGACAACCCTCATCAATAGGCGTCTCAGAGAAAGCAGGAGGGGGTTGTGAAAAACTGAACAGAGAACATATTTAAGGCTATGTGCATACAGCTAACCACCCTGGGAGAGGTAAAATCAACAACCCATCAACAGGACAAAAAAATACCCTAAAATGGATTAAGGAAATGTTTTCTAGTTTATTCTTTCAATCAAAACTCAAACCGAAAACCTGATATAGGATGAGTTTCCCAAAAACACTCCCACACTGAGATAAAGGTAGAGCAAGCACCATAGTGAACACCCTCTCTACCAGTTAAGATGATTCTTAATTTACAGTGCTGTGAAGAAGTATTTGCTCTGATTACTTCTATTTTCACATCTTTGTCACACTTAAATGTTTCAGATCTTCAAACAAAATATAAGACAAAGACGACGTGAGAAAACACAAAATACAGTTTTTAAATGATCATGTCAATAATTGAAGGAAAAAGTTATCCAACACCAACTGGTCCAGTGTGAAAAAAGTAATTCCTCCCCTAGTTACTCAACCAATTAAACAAATTTCACTGAAAATTGGGTTGAATTAGACTAGCCATTCCATACTGTATGAGGATCTGAACCATTTACTGTGACAAATATGTGAAAAGAAAGGAAAATGTGGGGTGGGGGATACAGTACTGTACAGTACTATATGGTGCTATGTACGGAAACTGAGCCCAGAGTGATCGGTTGGCAGAATGCACCAACCAGCCAATACACTCCTAGGTTTAAAGGCCATTTAATGAAAATCATGCGATGTGTAAACTAGAAATATTGCATAATACTAAAACAATATAATTCTACACAAAATATACTGCATATACTAGGACAAGCTCAGTGCTGACACTCAGTGCTGATTGTTTGGAATGGTGAGAACGTTCTCGGAGAAAATGGGGGTGGGTCTCTCCATTTTCTCTCGATTCATTTTTCATCAGATGTCTTGAGCAGAGAATAGATCATTTCCTCCATAAACAAAAAAAGATAAAGCTCAGGAGGCACCTGAGCAGATGCACACTTTTCTCGATTCCCCCCAGTTGATAACTTATAATAATAAATGCATTGATAATAAATGCCTTGTTTATAACCTTTCAATGTTTTATAGTGATTTAGATTTTTTTTTTTTTTTTCAGAAATAGTGTGAAAATTTTCTTTCTGGTGTATTTCACCCGAAAAAAATGTGGAGCGTTAAAGAGAGAAGGCAGGCACTGGGCACAAAAGAAGCCATTACAGTTGCTATCAGTGGTGTTATCGAATATGCTCTGTGTGTGAAATAATGACAGAAAATGACTGAAAGCATTAGGAATCAAGGATAAGAATGTATACATTCACAACATCATTCAATGTGTGTGTGCGAGAAAGAGAAAGGTGGGGAGTGAGAGAGAAAGAGAGAGACAGGGGAGGGGTAATCGTGCATTCTCTGTCAGTGCAAATTGCCTGCATTGCAGAAAAAAAAACTTGACATCTGTATTTTAACATGAACTGCAACATTATCATAGCACTACACACCTCCATATCAGACGGCTTCCTGCAATCACTGTCATCCATTAGTGAGCACGCTAATCTGCCATCTGTCTTTTACCACACCAATTATGCCAATAATTATTTACTCCATAAGCAGTGATGAGTATCTGCCTGTGTTATGATTTTATTACTATGACTCACGGTCTGGAGGGACATCGATGGGAGCCGCCTCCTTCCACAGCAGCACAATGATTGACAGCACAGCCAGAGGAGCCCACTGCCCCTGCGGCCACATCTCTCTCCTCCGATTGGCTGGCTCCAACCTTCACGCCGCTACTGACTCCGATGCACACCTTTGATCTAAAAAAAAAAAAAAAACAAGAAGCATTACAAGAATTCCACTTATAAACTGTATTTTGTAAGCAGAATTCTTCGTATTATTAATATTGATAGTAACAAGACCTTTCTGATGTATTTTTATGTATTTAACATTTATCAGTACTAAAATACAGTATATTCCAAAGACATCTAATAAAACATGATATGTGATACTTATATACTTAAGATGATTATTTAAGTATATGTTGTTTAAAACTGGGTCAGATAAATGATTTAGTATTTTTGGAGAAACATTAAACTGAAATATAACTGAAGATCCTGTTCATAAACCGTATGCTTCATTTTTTGCCTCTGTTAATTCAAATAGGTAATAAATATATCTAGTCACAGCAAAGTAATATGACAATACAGTATCAATATTGTGAAAATTACATCACATACTTATGTATATATATGTTTACACTATTCTGAGATTACTGCAGGTACTGTCAGTACTTTTATTACACTAATCACATGACATGTTTCTTGTTAAATAACTTATTTTTGTCAATGTTAAATAAAAATAGAATTAAAACCACTGATAATCTTGGTTTTGTTTAATGTGGCATTGCAGGTTTTGCTGGCAAACTAATATATTGTGATACACATTGAGTATATTCAAATATAGTGATATG
The DNA here is from genome assembly GCF_027358585.1 of Pangasianodon hypophthalmus. Taxonomy (NCBI): domain Eukaryota; kingdom Metazoa; phylum Chordata; class Actinopteri; order Siluriformes; family Pangasiidae; genus Pangasianodon; species Pangasianodon hypophthalmus. The sequence goes on along the minus strand of NC_069729.1, from coordinate 8,454,031 downwards.
ACACATGTATGTTTGCTGAATACCACAGCGCTGTTGTATTCTCAAATCTTGTCAGAAGGTGTTGATTAATTTTCTATAATAGCAGCTCTGACAATAGTGCCAACTAATTCAAATCATAGGTTTATATCATCGTGCTCTTTCTACTACATTATCGTTTCCATAGCAACAACTCATTCACAGGGACTTGTATGGCAGATGATCTAGCTGCTATAATGTAAGTGATACCAACATTAAATGTGGAAATAAACGGTTAAAAATCACAATGTGTCATTCATTAATGAATGGTATAAGTGGAAAAACACACAGGGACAGGAAAATAATCTGTTCTGGGGTGATAACAGTAACTCCAATAACAGTAACTTTTTGTTGGGCCACATCACACAACTCCATTGTTGATTTTCATTGTTGATTATTTTCATCATGGCCTTTGGTGTTTTATTCCTTACATATTATCCAGTTCCATTTTTAACACACACTGTTAATCATTGTCATTTATTAATAGTGATATTAATAGTGTGATTTTGTTTGAGTAATGTAAAAAAAAGCTGTATTATTTTTTGATATACGTATTAGTAGTAAGTTGAGACCTGTGGAGTGTGTGTTATCATTATAGGAGAGAGGAGTGGAGAGGAGAATCTCTGCTACACAGAGTCTATTCTAGTTCATTAACAGGAGCACTGGGCCTAGAAATACAACATAGAAGTGATATGAAATACTGAACACATCAATGAAGGCACACAAGTGTGTGTGTGTGTGTGTGTGTGTGGGTGGGTGTTTGAGACTGTATCTCTCTGCATCAGCAGTTCTAAGTCTCCGCATCAGTACATCTGTCACTCTCTCTCTCTGTTTCTCTCTCTTTCTCTCAGCAGGAGAGGGTCAGTTAGAGAGCCGCCATTACAGAAGCCCCATGCCTTCCATCTAGCCTGCTTATTATGCGTACTATCTTCCTTTGTGTTTGAAAACAGATCATCCGAAACTAAGACCACCATTAAATACGCAGCCTTTTGTATGACCTTATACACAAATGTAACTTTTGTCCCATTTTACATTATTTTGCATATTCTCAGTATGTGTGCACTCTTGCGCTACTGTAATAGGAACACCTGTACACCTGCTCATTCACTCAATTATCCAATCAGCCAATCATGCAGCAGCAGCACAATGCATAAAATCATGCAGATACAGGTCAAGAGCTTCAGTTAATGTTCATACTAAACAATAGAATGGGGGGAAAAGTGATTTCAATGACTATGACCATGACATGGTTGCAGGTACCAGGCGAGTTGGTTTGATTTTTTTTCAGAAACCGCCGATCTCTTTGGACTTTCATGCACAACAGTCTATAGAGTTTACACTGAAAGATGCAAAAAAAAAAAAAAATCCAGTAAACTTTAGTTCTCAAATAACCACTCTTTACGACATAGTGAGCAGAAAAGCATCACAGAATGCACAAACTACATCAAAGCTTGCGGCTGATGGGCTACAACAGCAGAAGACCCCACTGGGTTCCACTCCTGTCAGCAAAGAACAGGAATCTGAGGCTACGATGGGCACAATCATCAAAACATAATGAATCACTGCACATCTTCAGTCTTATATAGATACTAACACACTCACTGTATGACACCCCCACCACACACAATCACAAGTCCTCCCTCTGTCTCCTGTTTTAATCTGTCAGTCTACCTGGCAGGCTGAAGATGGATGTCAGGCTGCAGGTGTTGAGATTTTGAGCTGCATGCCTGCTTGTGTGTATGATATTGAATGAAGTAGCCAGACACACTGAGATGTAGGAGATAGATGTACAGTCAGAGACAAAAAGAAAGAAACATATAGCTTCCCTTTCATTGTACCAGAAAAGAGCTGGAGAGAGAGAGATAGAGAGAGAAAGAAAGAGAGAGAGAGAGCAAATGTGAAGCCTTGAAAGCAAACTCAATGCGAACTGACGCAAAAGAGGTCAGAAGAAGCCCTGCAATTTTTTTTTGTTCCTTTTATGTTTTTTTATTAGCAGAGAATAAACAGCCAGCAAATTATCCCATGACATAAGCCCAATGCGAAAGAGAAAATCACCGTACTCTCCAGAGCAAATAGTAATACTGATGCTACTATATAATATTATATAACAGTATATAAAAGCTGGTAACAAATGTAACATGGGTTCTTAAAACAGGGCACCTTACCTATAAATAAGCCCTAATATACCTGCCCCAAATCAAATAATACAGTATTTACACATTGTTTTGATAACCTACGGCTAAGTGCAACTCAAATCCTTTAATAATATAGTTGGTTGGCAGTTGTGCTAACCAATTTAATAATTTAATCCTCCTACTGCCACTGCAGAATTATGAAATGTATTGTCATTCTTTTTAACACTAAAAGAATTTGTAGTTCCAACAGCTGTGGTTATGAGCTTGTCCTCAATGCAGAACCATAATTTCAAGGGGTGGACCTGGATCCAAGTCCTCCTATAAGCGTGACCCTAACCCCTAACCCTAGCCCACACAATGCTGTACAACAATAAACAACATTTAACACACTTAGCCTGAAACACACTGAGTTGTCGCCACCCTTTTTGACTTTTGGTTCGACTCCGCCCCACGGACTTTTTGTTCTGCACCAGAGGACACTTTGTGATTACAGTTATATAGTTATTATACTGTAAATATTTATGTTATGCTGTGAATATTTACCCTAGTTGTAACACTTATACATATCATCGTAACATTATGATATTTATTTGATATTTCAGAGATAATGTAGAACAAAGCCCTCATACATGCACTAACTCAGGCAGCAATAGCACAACACTGGTGCTGTCTAGCTCCGCAATCTACTCAGGCTATAGGATGATTTCTATTCACACCGCAGCAGTCTAACCCTGTTTCCTAATGGTGCACTACTCTGTATTCCCTACAAATGGCAACAGGCAATATGGATACACTTGGATAATAACCTATTGCAATGCACTGTGGGACATCATGGGGGCAATGAATATTTTCCACTATATTTTCTGACATGGGTACAATGTACTATTTAGTGCATTTTCTGCATAAAGTTCCTGCTAGCTTCCTCACTCCTGCTCTGAGCACACGTTACCTATTCCCTCAAGTAGTATTTACACCTATTCTTTATCATTTGTCTTATTGTGCATTGTTAGCCTTGTTTTTTTTTTTTTTGGTTTTTTTTTGGAATTACACAGGTTTTCATGGTCCTTATTTCCATAGAAAGGTTTTCATTGTTTCCTATGATTTTGACTTTGTTATTCATGTCTTGATCTTGTTTATTGATTTGCCTACTTTGGACATCTCTGCCTATGCTGTGACTGGGCACCAGCCTGGTGCCTTCCTATTATTCCATCAGGACAACACACTGAGAAAAACAAAGAGCTGCAACAGCTCATATGATGGAGCACTGAAAGGCCACTTTTAACTTCTATATGCAAATTATAAGCAATCTGTGACAAAGATGTGCCTGAGCATTTGGACTAAGAGCATGTGCCAAAGTTGCAGTCTGTCACCATATAAATAGGGGTTTGGCCAAATGTGTTCTCGCTTGGCTTATGTTTCAGTCATCATATTTAATTTTGTAAAGAAATGCTGTCAGTTGCGCTATTTAAAGGCAGAAACAGCCAGTCAAGGCAGTTTCATATTTAAATGTGTCTATTTAACAGAGGTATCATCAAGGAAGCAAAATCCTGTTTGCTTTCTTAGGAAATCCATCTGTAAAATGTTTCAGTTTCCACAGTGCAATTACAAATTGCTTTTTTAAAAGGAGTTATGGTTAAAAACAGGCTTGTAAGAGAAAGCATTAAGCTGGTGCTTGCAACCCACATTAACAACATAATGGTGCTTAAACCTGAACCCACTTCTCTTACATGTGTTTGGGCATGACGTCTGTCTCGAGCCAGTTATGTGCAGAGAGGTCTGAGACTTTGATGGATTGAAATGCTAATTTGAACGCCAGCTACAAATCTCTGGTGGATATCCAAGCTAAAAGAGCTCCAGCCAATTAGAAATGCTTAAAGTGCATACTTAAAATGCAGATAGAGAGAGAAATAAAGTTTACAGTCAGGGGGTTTCAGCAGGAAGGCTCTGTCTGAGGATGCATAGTCCTAAAACATAAAAATAAAATGCCTCAGGACAAAAACTAATGCCGCTAGTCTGTCTGTAAGATGAAGACTACAGTTAGATGGATGTCTCTCTCTCTCTCTCGTCATAGTAGTAGAGCAAGCAGTGAGATGCCACCACTTTGACTACACAACAGCCCTCACCACACAAACACATAAACAGACATCATAATTTCGAGCTATAAGTACTCTCATGCCCATCACAGGCAATTACAGGCAATTAGAAAGTTAAAGGCTCCCTGTTCCAGATATTCCTGTCCCCACCTCTCTTTTTTTCATTCATTGTCCCCAAACCCATGCTGCATCCCTGATTTCAGTAAGACAGAGAACGAGAAGATTTTATAGGAGAATATCCCAACAAAACAAACAGCAGCAAAAAGCATTGTGTAGAGAGTCTGCTTTTTCAATAAGCTGTTACAGGTAAACTGCACTACAAATTTCTCACCTAGAGATATGTCAACACCCTTATTAAACAAATATATATCCACACACAAAATGCATGCTCATAAAACTACAACAGGGCTTCAAAGGAAGAACCAGCAAAATGGCCATTGCTCTTGGTGCAACTGGGGTCTGCACTGGGGCATTGTTTTTGTTCTTTCGGCTGCTCCCTTTAGGGGTCATCACAGCGGATCACTGGTCCGCATGATTGATTTGGCACAGGTTTTACGCCGGATGCCCTTCCTGACACAGCCCTCCCATTTTCTCCAGGCTTGGGACCAGCACTGAGAGTACACTCCCAGTGGCTGGGTTGGTTCCCTGCCTGGGAAATGAACCCGGCCCACGGTGGTGAGAGTGCAGGCTCCTTAGCCACTAGACCACCAGGGACTGGGTCTACGCTAGGGGTGTAACAATCGTAATCATCAAATAAATTATAATTGAATACAAAGTTGGTCACATCTATCAGGGGCTAGTAAATTGAATCGTATCATATCGTAGCAGACTCAGTGGTGTATCGAATCTTTGCCTTAAGAATCAAAAGTGTATCATGTGGAAGACTGAGGTTTACAGCCCTAGTATGCACATGGTGTATCTATACATAGTGAAGAAAAATGTAATACATGTCTAATGATAATTTTGTAAATTTCAGAGTTAGTAACAAAAAAATCTAATACAAGAATACTTACACAAAAACAAGGGGGAAATCTGGGCTGATGGACTAATGGATGACGAAAGCAGAGTCTCTTAGACCTGTAAACAAACAAACATACAAACACAATTTAAATTGTCTTCAGAATACAGGGAAAAAAAATTATTTTTTCAGGAGCTTCTTCCCACAGGCCAATCAGGCCCTGAACCAGGACAACTCCTAGGACTAGACCTTGGATTTTTTTGCATAGCACCCACACTCCCTACATTCCGGTTAATATACTCGTATTATCCTGTATTTCTAAATGCATTATGTCTTAGCTATTTCACTGCAACTGCCTCAGACCGATGTTGCACAGCATCGTATTGTACATACAACTGCACATCTCTGCACTTTATTCCTCATATAGTCCATACTTTTTCCACCAACTATCTTTTATATCCTTTATATTATGTTTTTATCTTTTTTCTTTCTCTACTTGTGTGCAAGTAAATTCTTTTTTTATGTAAATTCTGTTTTTTTATGTCACCGGACAGTTCTAAAAAACATTTCACTGCACATTGTACTGTGTATGGTTGTATGTGTGACCAATACATTTTTAACTGAATCATCAGAATTTGAAAACAAATATGCATGCACCTAAGGTAAGTGTGATAAGTGTGTTAGAATTTGGTGTCTGTAATGTTATGTGTTATGTCTGTAATTGTCATGCCGTGACAAAAAATTTCCCTCAGAGATCAAGTAAAGTAATCTATCTATCTATCTATCAATCTATCTAAGATGGCATACATCTAAATGTCACTGTAGGTTCTTTTTTGGGATTGACTATACTAAACCTCTTATAAATTGGTTTATTAGTCCTTCTCTTAAAACAATATATGTGGTTCAGGAAGCTCATAGCTGCTGACTGCTACCTGCAAGATACAGTTTGCCCTTACAGATTGTTACAGATTGGCAGAATAGCAAAAATAATTGCAAGAGGTGGACAAATAATGCAGGATAATGATTTTTAAAAAAGCTGTTGCAGAAGAATGCACTGTACATACCATACTCTGTTAGGACACTGAAAGAATGAATTACCTTCTACTTATACTGTGCCAGTGCTAGAATGTATAATAGTGTCAATTTACACTTAGTCCTTTCTAATTTGGAGGTAGTTTGAGTTGTAGTCTTTTGCCAAAAATATATAATAGTATTTTTGTCATTTAGCACAGGTGGAAAATACTTGAATAATTATACTTCATTACTATACCTAAGTATTATATTGGTGTATTTATAGTTGGCATGCATATTATTAAAATTGAATACTTGTACTTTTACATAAGTACATTTCCAAGAAAAAAAAACATACTTCCTACATGTTTATTTATTAGCCCTGAAATGTAGTCATTACAAGTCCCGAATGTTTCCTTTTCTCTTCTCTCTCAGCCATTAGCTGTGCGCTATACATGAATCAAATGGACTCAGGTTTAGCATCCAAATCATTTCGGTTTATCATCCAATCAAGTTCCTCAATAGAGAAAAAAAATCAATCATGAATCATGCCAATTTGTAATCTCTAGTGACCTGCTCATGTCACACAAGGTTAACGCTATAGCTACCCATGTTCATTTGAAGATGAATAAGCCTCCACACTGCAGTGTCCACCTTGATTAGAAGCGCCCGGGCTCTACCACAGTAAAATGTTTCATTATGCTGGAGTAAGCAAGGTCTCGTATAAAATGAGGCGTCTCCTCCGAAAAAGCTAATTTGAAAAGCATGCTAGGGTAAACGTTTTGCTAATTTGTTAACATTTACTGGCTATATTTAACTAAGTTGGCTGGTTTACTTTGCTAATGCCAGCTTAGACTAGCACTGATTCCAGTAACTAATGTAATGGGCTTGGCAGCACATTCTACATTCTAGCTAATGGGAAATGTTAGTTAGTTTCAGGATAATTTATTTCTGATTACTGCATTATCAAACTGCATAGTGTTATTCATGACATATAATCAGCAAACCCTCAGAGACTGAAAATAGGTTTTTAGGATAGCATAGCAATAGCATAGTTTCTTTAAAAGCAAAAATCATCTTTTAAAAGATTTAAATTGACATTAACTTAATTTCATCATTTAAAAACTTTTACTTTTTAATACTTCAGTACATTTAAATGTAGCACCATTAGTTTACTTTGACTCATCATCTATACTCATCATCTGCTCTGTTTAAGTTTCTAAAATACAAACGCTCTAATTTACCATATTTTAAAATTGAACTCCAGATTCTTCAATGGAATGCTGTTCGCCTTAACAGCCTTTCCACAGCCTTTCTCTTTTAATTTGTGTTATTTAAATGAAAGTGTTAGTTCTAGCTAGCTAACATTATATTAACTCAAAAAGAGACTACAAAGCAGTTTTCCTAGGGCATAAAGCACCCTAGCTAATGAAGTTAATATAATCAAACCATTTCTGACATTTATGTCTTGTTTTAATTCATATTTATGTCACTACATTTTGTCAGAAATTTTGAGTATATGGGTTGATTATTATTTATTTAATGTTTTGTTGTTTCTGTGAAAAAATGTTAAAAAAAAAAATGCTGGAGTGTAAAATTTGTTTTGTACTGACCTTATAGTGCCATATTACGACATATTGTACAAGGCGTTACTGCCATTAGTCTTCCATTATAAGGTTTCTCTGAGTAAACATTTTCCCTTCTTTTCTCATTGTCAGCAATACTGTCCATGCTAGATAATGATTAGGTGGAAAAACCACTGGGGTATTCATTGGAAGAACATGGCCTCAGAACTGAGCTGATATGCTGCATGTATACGAGCAATCAGGTCAAACTCATCAGTTGTCTAGTTAACTTGATTTCTCTTAAAATGAAGAATGACTTTGGGACAGACAAATGCTAACAAAAGACATTTCACACAGTACTGGAGCATTCAAGTACTGTGTGAAATGTCTTTTCGATTGAAGTAAAACAAGCAGGAAATGTATAGTTAGTGATACTGTTCATGCAGCAAGTCACTAGGCAATGGAATGCTGTAGGTTTTTTTTTCCATCATTAAAATGTAAACTATTCTTGTTAACAAAGTCTCAGTGGAGAGAGAGAGGTGGCACTGGTAGCAAAAACGTCAGCACTGGTATTATTTAGATAGCGTTATCATTATGTCTAAAGTGCTAGACTTATACAATAAGTCTGCCAAATAGCAGATGTTATAATGCCAGAAAATGGCCTTCGAAATGTAAATAAATAAATAAAAGTGGACGGTGGAACTCTAGCTAGTTCATAAAATGACCTTGACTTGCTAGGTTTTTAAACGTGTGGATTAAAGGACAAATTTAAGAACGTGGTTCTCTTAAGTGCTGTCTTTGTGGACAAAGTTTCATAACATCCAGTCTTGTAAAATGTACATGCATACACAAACGTGCACGTGTCCTCACTGCCTTGGGCTTGATATGAGAATCGGTATAAAGGTCACATGATGCTCTTGACTTGGTCCCCATCTGTCCAGTTCTGTTCATTAGCTCTCTGTAGTGTCATAAACTCACATCTCGTCTCTCATCTGCCACCCTCCAGGGCTATTTTGCTGCCCTGACCTCTGACTCAGTAAATTATGGGTCTGGGCAGGTCAGGAGGTCACAGCAATAACTGTCCACTTGGGTAGAGGAAGAGAGTCAAGGGCTTGGACCATAACCCAACAACTTCATCAATGAAACAGACTTTAATCGTATTGCTGTAGGGACAGCTGTGACAGTGACACTGTTAATGAAGCTAGCAGATAATAAAAGCTTCTTGGTCGTTATGTTCCTCTCAGTTCAAAGCGTTGAAGCAGATGATCTCAGTTAAATAAGCTAATATAGAGTAATTTAATGAAGATTTAAATCACAATTTTATTGGAATGAAATCAAAATAGATAGCTCGGGTAAAGGGGATGTCCATTACTACATAGTGATTTGGATTATGCTGTATTGGAAGCCACAGGATGAATGTATTAAAAGGATAAACAGATCTCAGAAAAATGAAAGAATGCACCATGGTGCAGATCTCATGCTTGGCAGGAATGATGGCTGGATGCTGCATAGTGACCTAGTTTTAACAGGAGGAGCAGAAGAGTGACTATGGGGGTGTGCAGAGGAGTGCGAGAAGAGAGAGGTTTCTGTAGTAAAGAGGGATGGAAGGAGGAAGAGTGTGGAAAAGGGAGGGTGGAGGGAGGAAGAGTGTGGAAAAGGGAAAGAGGCTTCTCTTTTTACCCCCTGAGGACAAGCCTGAGGAAATGGCATGTTCAATCAAAGATAAATCAATCTAGCCTGTCCCTGACCCATGCAAAGCTCTTCTTCCACCTAATGTACGAATTAAAAAGTAAGTGGCAGTATAACTGGAACATGCACACACATTCTCCTCTCTCATTATATAGCCGCTATCAATCAGTGCAAAGCCTTGAAACAGAAAGAAAACAGTTCACACATCAAATCTGTCCAAACATCAGTATCACTTAAAGAAATCTCACCTACATTTGACACTAACTTCTCTAAAAAAAAACTGTTAGAATTTTGCTGTCACTTGACACAATTTGGTTAATGACGGAATTGAGACAGAAAAGAGCCATTGGGGCTTTAAGTTGTCTGATTCAGTGATGTATGATGTTAATGAGCGTAAGGGGCAAGTGGGCTCCACGAGGCAAGGAAATATGATTATGGGTCACTGGGCAAAAACAAACCACAAAAATGAAGCACCTGACACTCAAATTATTAATATGTAATTTTAAAATAAATTTATATATATATATATATATATATATATATATATATATATATATATATATATATATATATATATATATATTAATTTTCAAATTCACTTTCATGTGTTTTGAACTTACATGTACATGTTTTGCTTATGGAAAGCTATCATCTATCATCTGAATTCTGGAAAACTGTCAAGACTATGAAAAATCTGGTTTTGACAAAAGTTAAGTTTTTCTGCCAATAATATACTTTGACATTGCTACTTAAAAAAATTATATTTTACCAAAATGATGAGGAAAGGTTTAATCTAGCTATTTTCTATCCTAGCCTTGGCATCTGTCTACAAAAATCATGCTGTATCTGTGTGATTTTTTTCACAAATTGATCAGATTTTTGGATAGTTACCTGCCAGAGCAAAACAAACACAAACCTGATCAATTGGGTTTGTGACCAGATACTACAATGCAAAACGTCTGCGATGATCCTGCGCCATCACACTGTCATTAAAACAGAGAAGAGTGCTTACGCACACTGTACAAATCACCAGGGACAAAGTATTAAAATGCTTCAATAACCTTATAAAAGACATTAAAAACAAGAAATGTAGTCAACAGAACTGACTCAGTTAATCAGAGCTCATTTCAGCACCAAAGTTAAGACAAATCACTTGAGTGAAGGGACAATAATGAGACATGCTTAAATGCTGTGACTTTTACCTCAGACAGAGACTGATGTGGATGAAGCTGATCATCAAAGTGACATCCCATTTTCCAATGTAAACATATATAATTCTTCATAATTTGACAGATATAAATGCATATAGAAATGGTTAGAAATGCAGAGGTTGCAGTCAGAATGGAATGTTTAAAATTAATTTCCTCCTTTTCACATTTTACCCACACTCCAACAATTACACTGACTATTCAGTAAGTTAAACATATTTACACACACCAGACACCTCTTCGTCTCTCTAAACTGGTGAGCATTATAAGGCCTTCGGGTACTTGTCTATTAGTGGAGCCTAAGACCAGACTGACATCACTGGGGGACAGATTTTTTTAGTGCCATAACCCCCAGACTTTGGGCTTTGACACCAGACTTTGACTGTTCTTCTTCTCTATTTTAAGACTCATCTTGAAATGTACTTCTCCTTCCAACATTTTTTTTATTGTAATTGTAAAGCGACTTCGAGTGTTGAAAATGCCCTCTGTAAACGGAACCTATTCTAATGCTAATAATTTTTAATATTATTGGTTTATTATTACCAGTGCTGTAGCTGTCACTTTCACTCAAGTCTAAGTCGAGTCTATGACTCTCACCCTCACATCACGTCAGTTTTCACACACGAATTGGGATGTAAAAAAGGAAATTTGCCTACTGCTATGCAAACTTTAGGGCGTGCATACTGTATGCGCATATTGCTGAGTTTTGTTCACTGGCAAAATCAAATGGCAAAGTAGTGAAAATATGTTTCCACAATTCAGCCATAAACAATCTGACATTAAAACACAATATGCAGTAATAACAGGTAATGTAATAAGATTAATATTAACCCTATATGCTGCCTTTGTGGATTATAAAAAGTTCTTTTAAATTGGTACCTTTTACATTACAATGACTCAGCTTGACCTAAAGGCAAATCAGAGTACACCTCACACTTCTTTTATGGATTTTCCTGCTCAAAAGGGCAAACTGTGGTCTCCCAGTACCATAGTGCTGACATTCATCTGGTGGGCATTGATCCTATCAGGATAAACTTGATAGGCCACTTCAGTAATCAGCAACTCCATCTCATAATCACACTTTTTTTTTGTCTTTTTCATGGCTTTTGTATCTTAAAACAAAGTGAAATTCAGGCATTTACAGTCATATGCATATTACAAAAAGGAGTAGGCTAGCTGTGTGTGGAAACAAAGAAAAGGCCAGAGGCTTGTGCACATGCGCTCGCTTTTACGGTGACCGGGATTTACCTACAGTTTGCATGTGTGGTTTTATAAACCTAAATCTTCCAAGGCTTTGTGCGTTTGCCACCTTTGTTGTTAAATCTCTGCAAAGGGTAATACATATGACCCATGGATTTGAGTACAATAATTCACACATCCCTTTTTCCCCCTTTTTCAGGCAAAGAAATAAAGTGGGTGAGACTTCATTACTAAATCAAAGAAATGAAACAGTTCCTCCAATTCCTTTAACATTCTCTCCCTCTTGACTTTCTCTTTCACTCTCTTTCCCTTCCCCCAACTGCCTGCTTTCAAAAAGCAAGAACAAAAAACAGGCTCATTATCCAAACTGCAGCTCACTTCCTGTGAGCTCTCTCATCCCAGACTCCACCCTGGCCAATAGTGGCAGACCTGGTTGTTATGGGCCCTTAGCAACAGCATCGGGTCGGAGAGGATTAAATGTGTGTGTGTGTGTGTGTGTGTTCGAGGCTAGTCCCGCTGGGTGTGTGATAACAGAGGTACAATACGCATTACCAAACCAGCGTGTGTGAGGTAGGGGGAGTGGTGCGGTAGTGTGTAGTTTAAAAAGGCTCTCTGAAAACGAGATATTTGTAAGATTTATTTACATTAGAGAGACTGAGACATGCCTCAATTATAAAGGCAAAGCCCAAGTAAAATCTTCTGCTACTAAAACATATTGGTATTGCAAAATTCTGACCTAAAATGATTTTAGAGTGGAATTACTGTGAAGTTTCTTTTTATACATTTATTTCACAATAAACATTCGAAAGTTAAATTTACATATATAGAGTACATTACATATTTTTATTACACAATACACAAATAAATCTAAAAAAAATAAGAATTTCTCACTTTGCTAAAGAGCTGATTTGTATTTGATATTCATGCAAGTGAAACAAAATGAGCAAAAGCTCTACCATATTGGAACTGTGTCTGAACACTAAGCTCCATGTTACTGCTGTATGTTTTCCATATGGATATAAAGGTCATGAATAGGCCACTTATAAATATTTAATGTGACCTGTTTTCCTTTGGCTGTCTTGCTATAGATTCTGATCTAGAAGACAATTTTAAATCTAAATATGGAACCAAGAGCCTAATTTTTTGAGCCCTTGATAATCAGTATATGATTTAGTTTAGCTGGTGAGATGGGAAGCTTTACAGGAATAGCTGCTGGGTCTAATTTGTATAGCACCATCTGCCTGGAGTTACAGTGATGATTAGAGATGTTCTGAAGCTCCTGATGGATTTGACTGTGCTGTGCCATCCCCTGGGACACAAGTATCCCTGTATTTCCCCTTTCCCCCTTTTTGCACCTCACTTCCACTCCCTCTTTACTCACTCCCCACATATGGAGGATTTGTGAGCAAAGCGAGAGGTGAGAATACAGTCCCTTGAGACCCCTGCAGTCTCTGTGCTCAGCAGGGTGTGTGTGTGCGCAGTGACAGAAGGGGAGTGAGAGCTGAGCTGATGACAAATCCATTAATTAAACCCTTAGAAATCTATCAACTGCATAATAACAAGTACAAGAAGCACCTCCTAGAGCAAATTTAGGAGGTGGCACTCTTCTTCTTTTGTGATTCTATTCATTAAAGCGAGTCACAGACTTTGGGTTTAAATGTGAATTATTTAAAAAGCCCTAATTTTGACTAAGTATTTCAGTCTTCCCCAGTTATGGACTAATCGTTATGTTGCTTTGCATAATCAAAAAAAAATCAAAATGCTGTTTGTGAAAATTTCCAAGTTCCAAACAAAGGCCCTTCCAGGAAAAGGATTAATTATTGTGAGTATCTGAAGAATGGCTGTGAGACTGAAATGCGCTTCCTCCATCAGATGAACACTGAAGGAGAAATCTGTTTCTCCTCAATGGTCTTTAATTTGATGCTTGTCCAAGGGCTAACGGGTCACTGGACTAGATCCACTTAGTACGTGCGCATTACAATACATCATGCCAGCATTTTGCTAACTGTGAGTTCAGCTAAATGTAGTATACTTAAAACTTCATTGACATTCATCAGCACAAACCATGGATGGCAGCCAGACAAAAAAAAAAAAATCACACATAGAAATGATTCCCACAGTAGAGTACAATGTAATACTATATTATTAAGCATGTTAATGTTGCCTCAGGGGTTACTGGACATCATCATTATTCATCTTTTTGTGATGAACTACAGTCCTGTGACTCTGTGGAGGTTAATGTTGAGTCACAGTCACACACTCCAGTGTATTCTGTTCCAACATTGACTGTACAACTATTTGCACAATAGTTATTAACAGTTATTGAGTTATCAACTGTTTGCAAAATAGTTCATAGTTATCAATATTGAGTTTGGGAAGGTCTACATACAGGGGTTGTGCTCAAGCATCCACATACTTTTGGCCATATAGTGTATAAAGGTTAATGTTAGGGTTATGGGTTGGGTTTTTCTTATAACTTTATTCATATGAATTTCAATGATATCCAACCACATTACCTCAGTGAATAAAGCTTAATATAAAAGTGTACATTCAGCAGGTACCCTCCTAGCATATAGCTTGACACAATATGAGTCATAATCTTCAACTTGGTGCAAGTAGCTAGCCAATATACATAACATTAAACCTACAGTTCAACCTGTAGTAAAGTGTAATTTTAGGTAATTAAACCTAACAAAAAGTTACACCGAAGCACTGCTAGTCCACATCTCGGCATTCGCAGAACAGGTTTTGACATCTCCATGCTACACCCATGACTATGAGATGTATTAAAATGCAGAATAATAAATATTCTCTTTCCTTGTACTTCCTCTAATAAAATTTTATAAAATTGTATTTTTTTTTATAATTGTATAACCACATAGCCAGTGAATTTGCTTGACCTAAATCTGTTCACATGTCGGTTTGGGCTTGGCGAATAAAGAACACATTTACAGGAATGCCATGCAAAGTATCATGAATTTGAATGTGCATTTACACAACACAAAAGCACACACACACACACACACACACACATGCAAACATTTGTGACATCTCAGGACATGTATATATGTATCATACATAGGGCTATATGTATTATACATAGGATTATATCATATGTATTGTGCATATTGTGCATAACTACCTACAGTATATGTAATAATAATAAAAAAAACAAATACATATCTTCCTAAGTCTAACTCTAGCCTTAACCTTAGTAACCACAAAAAACGTTTTTACCCTTTCAGTTTGAAAAAAAAAATGCACATAACTTTTGTAAAGCAATTTACTGTATGTTGCTGGACTTGACAATGTAGGTTACCCCAGTTTTTCTGGTTGTCTTACATAGTGAGGACTTCTTCATGACAAAACAGACACACACATACAGACACACAAATAAACACACACCACTGACACACTGCACAGGGTAATAACTATTTTAAATTTAATTTAATTACAGAAACTGCATAACTAAATACACCACATGGCCAAATATATGTGGACGCCTGATCATGACACCCATATATGTTGGCCTTCCCAAAACTTTTGCCACAAAGTTGGAGGAACATGATTGTGTAGAATGTCTTTGCATGCAATAGCATTATGGTTTCCTTTCATAACCATAACTAAGGGGCTCAAAACCTGTTCCTGTGCACAAAGAGAGGTCCATAAACACATGGTTTGCCAAGGTTGGTTTGGAGGCACTCAAGTGGCCTGCACAGAGCCCTGACCTCAACCCCACTGAACACCTTTGGATGAATTGGAACACAGACTGCACACCAGTCTTCCTCGCCCAAGATCAGTGCCTGGCCTCACTAATGATCTTGTGGATGAATGAGCACAAATCCCCAAGCAATATTCAAAAGTTAGTGGAAAGCCTTCCCAGAAGAGTGGAGGCTGATATAGCAGCCAAGGAGCAGCCAACTCCACATTAATGTCATGCCTTTGGAATTGGATGTTCAACAACCACATATGGGTGTCATGATGTGGTGTCCACATACCTTTGGCCACATAGTGTAATTCATAACAAATATTATGCTTTAATAATGACTGAATAAGAAGATGTGAGTATAAGGGGTTAAAAAAGGTCATTTTATCCTGAACAACCCTAAACCATAACACTGCATGGCAGTGACTAAATCACCAGCGCTGCCATCCTCATTATGTAAAATCTAAAGGGATTAATCATGTGTGTTGGCTCGCAAGTGGGAAGAGGTGAGCTTTGTCCTTAATATGGTATTACACTTGCAAAATAATCCACATGAGTCAATATAAAATCCACAAGATTCGTAAGTTACAAAAAGGTGAAGTTTGGGTTAGTTTGGTGTTCATGCCTTTTCTTATAACAAAATTCAGATGAAATCAAAACAGTGACTCAAAATCCAAGCTCACCATCCTTGATCATTCTAATTTGTACAAATTATTCATATGATCCTGTTCCTCACTGGATGTCTTTAACCCCTTAAATTCCCAGAATTCTTTGTCAAGAAACCAAAGTCTGACCCTAACAACACATGTTTTCTGTTTAGTTTCATTATAGTTACTGAATAATATACTTTAAGATGAATAACTGTTGTTTACTGATAGCAGCCATATGGACATTACGTGGAATTAGCTCAAGTGTCTTGTGATGAGGGGTACACAGTGATAAAAATGACAGAAATAGGCTAGCACATCTAACAAAGAGCAATTAACCTTGCTTTCCGGGCACTTGGTAGTTGTATAGCGTTCTCCAGCATATTACAAGTCATACTTATATAGTTTGTACGTACTGTAGTATACTGTGTATATACTGTAGTATACTATGCTAATACATTCTACATTTTAAAATATTTTAGCATTTTCTAAGAAAACTAGTAATTCAAAATAATCTGTCTATTGGAAAATTGAGGCAAGAGTTTTCATTGTTCCAGCCTAAATCCACTTTTCTATTAAACTCTTTTTTCTCCAGAATCCTCAACCTCTTGTGTAAGACCAGGATGGGTTTTTCCATCTCTGGCACACAAATTCACAATCTTCCCTCTGTTTGCTTCTCAGAACACAATCACAGCTCAGTGTAATTACATAACAGTGGCCTTATGATGTGTAGTGCTGATGTTGGTGAATTATAATCAGTGTTTTTTTGTTTTGTTTTGTTTTTGTTTTTTGTGTGTGTGTGTCAAAAGAATCCACCCTAGGTGCAATGAGCGCTATTTTTAAATGGAATTACTATTAATGGAAACTTATAAATAATAGATTGGCATGGCATTCTGGCATTTACGCATCCTTTTTCAGAGTATGAAAAAAACAGCCTGAGACAATGGAGGCAAGAGATGCATGGCATGGCATGCATGGTAGAGCATGTTAAGCTACTACGCCCCATCCAGATGTGACAGATGTCTTGGAAGTCGACACTACAGATCAGTGGAGCAAGATTCCATTTGATTGCATTTCCTAGACCGGCAAGAAGGTCTGACAAGAAACTGATCTAAAAAACCAAACCGTTTTTGCCAAATCCTAACCACAATGTTCCAACAAACCAACAATGAACTGCTTAGAAGGCTTAAAAAGAGGTAACATGTACAAGAGAAACGGTAAGAGAGATGAAGAATGAGAGTAGTGAGAGTAGAAAAGAGGGAAAACTTGGTCCTTTTTGTTTCAGGACTCTAAATCATGTGTAATTATGTGTGAAAACAAATGGTGAGAACTATTCTAATTAAGCTCTTTTACAATTTTACGGTAAAAGTAGCTCATTAATTGACTTTAGCTACCCTCAAACAAAGACAATCAGATCCAGCTGTGCTATTTAACAAAGCCCTTTGTATCTATGTGCACTGTAAAATTAAATGTACAAACAAAAACTATGCTCCATTCTTTGTTTGTACAGGTTTATACACAAATCTGACATTTCTGTGTCAAAATCTGCAAATTATATGCACAAATCTACACTGTTGTCTGAATAAATCTGACAAAAATCCAGTTCAGTTTAAGCTGAAACAAAAGCACCTCATCAGTCTGACAGAAGAATGACCACTAAGCAACAGATCCAGGCAGCCAAATCAAGAATTAAGTGTGACAGTTTGGAATCATTAAAAACGCATGCTTTGTTAGATTATAAGGCTTGAAGTGCAATCTACAGATCACCACCAGTTACAAGAGTTCAATAACTCCACTCATCTGTGTCAGACAAACTCATTATTAAGTGTCTGAACTGAAAGCCTCTATTCAAGACACAGCATTACATACAATAACCCTTTCTTACTATTTAATAGATGACATACATCAGTTGTTAACATCTGAGCCTAGCAGTGAAAGTGTGCCACATCAAAGGTGCACTTATAGGAGTGATGTGCAGACACCATGACAAACGAGAATCATTTCTCACCGGCACACAATTATATAATGACAGTTTTTCAGTCAGAGAGACAGATACCAAAAATTAAAAGTCTACCACAAAGGGTTAAGGCTGGAAAACATCCTATCAGTCTGTATACAAGGTTTCAAACGTCCAGTTTTGTTAAGCAAAGCATTCCAACAATTATCCAAATGTCACTGACCCCATGGAATAATCAGTACAAAGCTCTGAGCACAATAAGCACATTGCCTTCTTTCTCTACGAACAAGTGACAATTACCAGGAAATGTAGGCTCAGCGTCAACACAAACGCATTACCTCTCACATGAGATTTCCTGTCCTGGTTAGACAGAGCTGGCCCACAGCCTGAGGCATCTTCAGCAATGGTAAATTCCTTCGTCTCATCCGATACAATCAGTGCATGATTTACGATGCCAACTCTCTTGGTTTAAATCCACATACACTCAGAAGTCTGGGTCACTGTGTCTTACTGTGTCCTGAATGAGAAATGACTAGTAAAATAGAGCAAGTGTAGAGGAAGTGTCTGTGTGTGTGTGTGTGTGCGTGTAAGCGCTCTGGTGTCTTGGTGCATCCCTACTGTCGTGTATTCGGAGATTTCTCTCTCCTCCTCTCTCTCACACACGCACAGCAAACACAGATTCCCATCTGCTGCTGCCCACTTGGCCATTTCCCAGCCTACCTCATGAATAATAAACAGCCCCCTGGGCTTGCACCCACCCCCAAACCCCCATCTTGGCAGAAACACGAGCACATGCATTCACATGGATGCACATCCACACACACATTGACACACACCTTATCAGATGCATAAATATACACTGAGATGAAAGGCATTTCTCTCTGAGTTTGACCTCTACACCTCAACCCACTTTTCACACCACTTTTTTTTTTCTGCACCCTCTCACCTCTATCTTGCCAATTAATAATGTGTTAGAAACATGCAAAGCCTCCTTCATACAATCAGAGATGACCAGCGTGCCCAGGAATAGATAACCATCAGTGTCAGCTAGAGCATCAGAAGACCAAATCCGGTTCCACTCCTTTCATCCAAGAACAGGAATCTGACCAGGATAAAGACCAGGTGACATTTTTCCAATCTTCAAATGTCCAGTTTAGGTGAACATGTACCTGCTGTGGACTCAAATTGTTGTTCTTTGGAACCTGTTGTGGTCTTCCGCTGAAGCCCATCCACCTCAAGTTTCAGCGTGTTGTGAACTCACCACAGGACTGCCACTCACTGAAGAGTTTCTGAAAAACTCAAATCAGCCCATCTGTCACCAACAGCCATGCCATGGTCAAAGCATGGTCTGAGATCATACCTTCCCCATTCTGATGTTTGATGTGAATATTAGCTAAAGCTCTTGACCTGTATCTGCATGATTTTATGCATTGCTCTACTGCCACCTGATTGGCTAACTGGATAATTGCAGGAGTGAGCAGTTGTATATGTGTTCCTATTAAAGTGGCCAGTGAGTGTACATCAACTGTAATAAAGACCAATGGCTCAGTGTAATTTGCATTCCCTCTTATTCCTATTCTCATTACGTATTAAAGGACAAGTACCAAAGTCATTATAAGAGATGGAACATTCACCTATGACTCACTCCAGTGTTGTTTATTCAGACTGAAGTAAACAAGGTCAAAGACACTGCAAGATCACGTAACAACCAGAGCATGAGGTTTATGCAAATATACAACCAACCAACCAACTTCTCACTCTGTCACTTTCTGCCTATCGGACCTGCAAGCTGAAAAGGACATTCAGTAGTCCAACAATGTAAATAAGTGTTTATTAATTAGACACAGATTGATCTTTATATTGATTTGTTGCCATTTCATTTGAATTCCCTTTAAGCCTTTGGACAACACAATGCCCTGTGATATGAAGGTGTTTACTTACTCTGTGTCGAGGGCTCTTTTGTGTGACTATAGCACCAAAAACTAAAACCAGAACAGTGTACATTAAGACTCATAAACAAATGCTTCATTTTCATGCTAAGCTTGATTTAACACAAGAGTGAACCGTCTTTGCTCGTCTCCAGCTCTCAGACAGAGGAATGCTAAGTACAAACACTTCCTGTTGTAAAGTTTTTTGTTTTTCTCTCTTACAGTCATACAATTACAGCTCTATGGATAGCAATGTAGGCATCCTTAGCTGTGGGAGAAGTTTTACATTCCCTCGTTGCTGCTGACGTCCATAGTGTGGGCTTCAGTGTTGGTAGATAGAAAACAAAGCCACAGTGGACTAAATGACCTGTTTGTTTTGACTGTAGATCATTTTCAATGCTCTGAAAAGCATGGATAAAGACATAGAGAGACATCTGAAGTGGACAGAATTTGGTGCCAAATGGAATTATCAGCTAAGACTCATCGAGGTGATTCTAAAAAAAATAATAATAATAAAACTTTGTTACTAGAAGTCTCAACTCATTCAGACCAAGGTCCCCAAATCTGATTGATCGATTTATTAATTGATTCACTGTTTGATTTATTGGTTTGTTTGTTTTGTTTTTTGTTCCCACAGGTTGGGGACTGAGCATTTTGTGTTCATTAGATTAATTATGTCTATAAATTAAATTAAACATATACCCGAACAAGGTAATAAATAATTTATGCCCAAATTATATACCAAATATATATACCAAACCAAGTACCGTAGACATTGCAATAATTTGGGCTACTCATAGCTTAACTTTATTTATTATTACAATAATAATATGAGACCATTTACAACCTTGGTGAAAGAACTAAGTATGGAAACCATGTTTTAATTGCTTTGATAAAATGTATATTAATTTACGTATTAACATTTGACAAGAATAGTTATGGGTGTTGAGGTTTAAAAGCTGTGTATAGTAAGAGGGGTATCCATTAGATTACTATTGGCACTCATGGAAACATTTATGGAGTAGCCATAAATACAAGCGAAATGAGCTTAATGACTACTAACCCCATCAGTCAGTTGATGGTTGTATATTTGAAATCACATTTGACAAATTTCTGTTTACACGGTTTCAGTTTGCAGGTTATGATGATGAGATTATGGTGCACTCATTAAGTTCTGTTTGAATTTGTACAGGGCTTTACAAATAACAGTCTATATAGTGAATAGTGAGGGCTTAAGTGTTCACATGATGCAAACACAAACACAGTGAGTTTAATAAACTCACATGTTCAGACTTTTTAATTAATATATTTCATTTATCATTTTAACAAGTCTTTATTGTGTCCATTCTGGGAGACTCAGGCTAGGTGCAAATGATCTCGGTGAATCTTGGACATTGATATCTGTCTTATTGCAAAATGTTAAATTAATAAATTATTCACTCCTATGTGAAAAGGCATTCTCAGAAAATTTTATATCATTTCTTCCAACAATTGTAGTACTGTAGTACTGAACAGCTCATCTAATGCCACTGGCATCAATCTAATTTTACATATACACCAACTCTGTGTATTGAGACACTGCAATTTTAGCTTCCTAAGCAATCTCTACCAGTGTACTGCTCAGCATAAAGTACTTGTATTAACACAGTCAGTGCAAGAGTAAGCACAGGCAAAGAAAATAATAATGTTCATACAAACGTGATGGAGGGTAATATCAATGTAAATTCTTCTGGAAGACAAAATGCACTGTTTAAATTTTTAGGAAGTTGCAATGAACCAAAAAAAAGGCAACAGACAAATAAAGGAAGTCACTGAGAGAGACATAAAGAGAGAGAGTATATGGCCATGAAACACAGGAACAGACAGCCTCTATTATGCAGAACTAATACACTAAACCCCAAACAAGAACACACATTATCAGAACACAAAGCCTCCTGGAGTGAAACACAGCAGAGACAAACAGGATGCCCGACACATTTGAACATCAAATTCCTTCAACTGGACAACTCATTAGAGAGCAACAAAATATTTGGGGTAGCCCTGGTTGATTCAATTCCCACAACACTGGTAGAATATACAGTGCCCTTCATATGTAATGCCCCCTTCATTAAAATGAGCAAAATTTATATATAAACTCTTGTCAGCCCAGAACAGGAATCTGAGGTTACAGTGGGCACGGGCTCACCCAAACTGTGCAGTTGAAGATTGGAAAAAGGTGATTGGATTCATGTTTTTCCCATTTTCATCTGTCCAGTTTCTATAAGCTTGTGCCCTCTGTAGCCTCGGATTCCTGTTCTTGGCTGACAGGAGTGGAACCCAATGTGGTCTACCGCTGTTGTAGCCCTTCTGCCTCAGGTGTGTTATGCTGTGCATTCTGAGCTGCTTTTCTGCTCACCATGGGTGTAAAGCCTGGTTATTTGAGTTACAATAGCCTTCCTGTCAGCTCAAACCTGTCTGGCCATTCTCTTCTGACCTCTCTCATCAACAAGCTGTTTACCTTTAGAAGTACTGCTCACTAGATGTGTTTTAGTTTTTTTTGCTCCAAACATAGATCTCTATGATATTATGCATAGTACGGTTTATTCACTGTTATGATATTATATATACCACATGCATAGGCTCTTCATGATGTCGAAACATCTAACTAAATAGTTATAATGAGAATTATTTTTGTTAGAACACAAAAAAATTCATTCGCCTATTGTTCGAAAATTTGAATTATTGTGTATAATGTTTATGTTTATAATATTTTTATGAATGGTGCCAATAATTTCTAGACCTGTAGAACCTCACAGAATTCTTTGGTAAGTCTCTCTGCATGGGGGGAACCTTTAAGGTTCTATGTAAAACCTTTTTTCTGTAGAACAGGGTCACTGCAAAGCAATACAAAGTTATTCTCACTGATTTTGTCTCCATCCACAGGCCATGAGGGCTCACTGAATGGTCTAATGAGTATGAAAATCATATGATGAAAATCACATGATGTAAATCATATGCTATGACCTTCACAGTCACCAGATCTAAACCCAGCAGAACACCTGTGGGAGATTTTGGAGCAATGTGTTAGACAGTGCTCTCCACCATCTTCATCAAAATACTAGCTGAGAAAACAGAAAATGTCTGGAGTTTTTTTGTGTCTCTGCACTGTATAGTATATTGCATAACACTGCCTTGAGTAATGACACACACACTGTGTTCTACACACAAGTACTATCACCAAATCCTGGTGACCATGGACATTTTATGAACGCTTACATTAGTGTGTGCTCAAAGATTAAAAGCCTTCAATTAAAGAAAGCACAATAATAATATTATCTCACCTGTTTTTCTAAACCCACCTGGCTTTTCACATTGGCATTACAAAAAGCAATCAATCAGATTATATGCTTTATATATGCTTCATCTTATGTGTCACATATATATATATATATGTGGTGTACAGACCTGACTGTATATATGCTGTGTCTGTGTCCTGGGCAATTGGAAGAGAACAATGCACAGTTCAAACCCTACATAATAGTTCAAACAGCTTGTAAAAGCATATTTGAGTAAAGCTAACAAGCCTGTTAGCGATGCATCTGTGGAACCAAATTCAACCATGTATACACAAATAGCCATTAAGTCTGAGGATTACGAATAAAAAAGGAGCCTTTGAATTTGCGACAGCTTGTCTATTTGCTGTCAGTCCCATACCCTCTATTCCTTCTCTGTCTCTCGTCCTCTAAATTGATCTTAGGCCCATGTGCTCTCGCACTGAGAGAGACAGAGAGTGGTCTAAGGGTCAGATTAATGGTAGCAGTCGAGAACAGCTGCTGCCGCAGGCAAACTAGACTCGGTCGTATCCGCCTGTCTTCCTCTATCTCCCTTTCTTTTATTCATCTCTTTTTATTTCCTTATTTCCGTTCATTTGGGCTATAAATACAATCACATTAAAAAGAAGAAATGGCATATATTGGAAGTAATCAATCAATTACTAAGCTCACCTTTAAGCAGAGTAGCATTTTAGTAGCTATAGTAGTTTGCTGTGTGGAAATTCTTTTACTTGTTTATTTCTTTTTAAAGTGTGCATGTCTGTGTATTATCTTTACACACCAGCTAGGGTTTAACAGTATAATGTTTAAAGAATTATCAAGTACATAACAAAGAGAACTCGTGCCACCTAATAATTAATGTAACCTTTGGGTAATGAATGGGGTCAGAAGTTAAGATCAGGTTATCCATTTACAAGAGCAGATGTCACATACGCCTTAGACAGAAAGACAAAGAGCTGAGACCAATATAACCAGCAGGACCCTGAGTGCCCAAGCATCTTTGCCATACGCCCCGAGCGCTCCACTTTTGTGTAATATGGGAACATATCAGGCTGGAAATTGAATGAGGATCCAATACAACAGGGGGTGCTAGAAAGGTAAAATGTCAGAGTGGCCTGATTACAACATTTCAATTCAATAATTTGTTTTGAGCTACAGGTTGATTGTAAGTCAGCATGACAGAGAGTTAATTTAGAGGACACACAACACAATTAAGGTAAGACAAAAATGAAAACAGGAGATGAGTCCAGGAGTGGTACGTTCTCTGTGGTTTGATAACAATGCCAATATTTAACATGTCTTGTGTTTTATAACAGAGATCTGGCAACCCTTGTGGTAGTAGCACACAAGCTGTAAAATAATCATTATATCATTTTATTAATTAGATATGTGCCATACAGACCATGCATTAAAATAACTGTCATTATAAGGAAACATTTGTGAAAGCAACAGGTCAGGATGTAGAAGTTGGGCAGTTAGTAATCTGTCAGTCAGTAATCCAACTATTGTCTTGATGTCTGATGGGGTCACTCTTCAGACCTATTTTACACTTACGCCAAGTAAATGGTTGAACCTGAGACTGCGTTAACAGCAACAAAAGCACTTCCCTGCATGTCAGTCACAGAATGGCTGCCACATGCAGGTCTATTCATTCTCTCCTCTCTGGTGTGTGGGTTCAGCCTCCCTATCAACAGGAGGTCATGTCGTTGCTTCAGTTAATTGCTGGCCAGATTCTCATATAGCCTGCAGAATCTGGACCATACAGGGGAAGCCTGGGTTTCCCGCCAGAGTGCTCATGCACCCCCTTCTCTAACACAAATCCACACACACTCACACACACAAGACAATGTATCAGGGGACAATAGAGCAAAGCAGCTGGACAGCAAGACCACAAAGTAGCCCTGCATAAATAATTATGGAACAGAGAAAAGCCATCTGTAGTATAGACCAAACATCTGCTTCAAATCAATACGAAACCTAGCAAAGGATTGTATAACTTTAATTTGTTCTTAATGCTTAAATGCTTGTAATTATTTTTCAGTTCTTTAATTTGTGCAAGTGTACTATCCATATGCCAATATCGACTTTTCAGCTACTGTATGACAGAGCGATACCTGATGCTGACGCTGATGATGATGTCACCTCCCTGTAGGACTCAGTGAACACTTGTTCTGTATGTAAACACTAATGACGATCTGTTACCCCAAACATGCCTCTGAGAGTTCTGCTAAAGAGAGTTGGGGGTTGGCTAGTGGAAAAAGAAATGGTGATCCCGCCAAGCACCAAGCCCTTCAAAATACATGTCAAGACATGTAGAGAAACATTGGCATGTTGACACCTATTATTCCCTTAAGAGACATGGGAAAGTATGGTGACAGAGACATTGTGGCGTACAGTCTGCTTGCTTGAGAAACACTGAATTGCAGAATCCCCTCTGTGAAACACCTGGAGGCATGCTTATTATTCCTGGGAATGAAACACTTGCGCCAAAATCATGGTTACTATATTTAACGCTTCATTTGGTGGGACAGCCACTGTCAATAACTGCCAGTATCTTCAGAATCTCTGCTATATGCCAGTATCTTTATAATTATATATAATCTGACAGGTTTATTGCAATACAGGGTCTTGAAATTTAGAAGCGAGATGAAAAAAACTTTTTTTTAATATAGACATAACCCAACACCCTGCATTACTACAATATTCCTGCTGGTTTGAGCTGTTTTTTTTTTTAGCCAATAATTACGGTTCACTGCTGGCTTGCAATTTTTAAGGAACCAGTTAAATTTGTTGTAAGTATGTGAAATTTAGGTAGAGGGTCAGCTCTGATATAGCAACTTCATTGCTGCAAATCTGTAGGCAGAAGGTGGTGTGCCAACCAAAAGACCTTAGGCAAAAAGATCTCAGGGCCAAGGGTATTTTTATACTAAACAAAAAAACTGAAAGTCAAGCAAATATAGCAACACTGGCTAGTAGTTAGCAGTTAATATTCATTCATTCATCTTCAGTAACCATTTTATCCTGGTCAGGTTTATGGGGAATCCTAAGCCTATCCCATGAACACACAAACACAAACACACACAAACACACACACTCATTCACACCTACAGGCAATATAGCATAGCCAATCTGACTACCTGAATGTTTTGAACAGTGGGAGGAAACTGGAGAATCCACAGGAAACCCACATAAACACCACAAGAGCATGCAAGAACACTGCACAGACAGCAACCTGAGCTCAAGATCAAAGTGGGGAACTGTTAGGTGACGAAACCATCCATTGCACCACCGTGCCATCAAAGCTTATATTGATTCATAGAAATCAGGAAGCAGGTTAAAGAATTACAATCAGATTTCTTTCACAGAAATGCATTCAGCTTTACTTCCAACCAGCACAATATCTTTTCTAAGGAAATCTATTCATCTCTAATGAATACTGACATGCAGGATTCAGAAAGATTAAAAATGACTCGCTATGAAAACCCTTCAATAGAGTAATCAGAGACAATTTGGAACACACATGGGCAAAAGAAGCGGTATATATCATCTCATGCCAAAATAAATATTTCATAGAAGCTCCCTTCATCCCAGCAAGGGTCTCTGCCCATCCCCCTGTACACGCTACACTAAACCCCCTTCATACTACACACTACATCACACTGAGTTATAGTAACTCTGAATTTAATGTCACATTATTTTCTTTGTCAGTACTACACTCTGACATTTACCACTAACCTACTATGGTTCATTAGGCTATAATCATTCTGCACTTTTCGACTGGATGTTGCGCGAATCGATGGACTCGTGTGGTCAAGGAGCATTAGTTTCCCTCGGTAACAACCTTCAAAAGAGAGAAGCACAGACATTGACCTTTAGGTTATGACCTTCAAGAGACGAAACGTAGCTCATCAGAGAACCTCATCAGAGAAAAAGCAATCAGCAACTTTTACAACCAGGACAATGAGAAACAGACACAGACTTGAGCTATTAAGCTATTCGTTCCCCATAATAAATGCAAAGATAAGGGACAAGAGTGAGAATGGCCAAGATTTACACAAGTATCACTTCTTGACCTTTGCTGAGAAAGGCCCTTCACTTCCACTGTCTGATCACATCAACGCCTGTCCATAGTAGCTCAATTTAAAGGCCAAGCTGTAGCCTGTATTGAGTTATAGTTAACATATTAGTGACACTTTAACAACAAATTTGACCTATTGGCTATACCGTCAGCATCTAACAAATAATACAACTTTCTAGCTGGATGTTTAATTAATAGAACATCTTAATGAATAGCATAACCTGCATAGCAAGATTGTTAATTAAATATTTTATGACCAGTGTTTGAATCAGTACAACCATTGCATCAAATGCCCTGGGAGCCAAAAAACACGGCTACTTATCATAGAGGGGATTGTAAAATATTAATAAGACCATCGGAGAATCTGAATGAACTAAGATATTATTTATTTCACTGTTACTTCCAAAAAAAAATTAATTCACTGTTACACAAATATAATACAGTGTTGTACCAGTCATCAAACTACTCTCATTTACAATGGATGTTATTACATCTTGTATATGCATATATAATCATTGAGTTAAATAGAATTTAGTTGGTAACAGTTTTTTTTTTGTTGCTGTTGTTGTTTTTTTTTTAAATCGCCATTTTCCGCATTGGCATTGGCACATTCTTCTAAAGCTACATGTTAATTCAATTCAGTTTTCCCTTAACCCCTAATCATTCAGTCACTGATCTTTTTATACAATAGCCTTAATAGCTATGTATTCCTCGACTCTTCATTTAGCATTCTCATTACCCTCGCTGCAGTCTCTCAAGCTGAGTGCTTTGCTCTGAAGACTTCATTTGTCTGACTGATATCCCTTTGTGCAGCTCTGTCTCTCTCCGTCTCATTTATACACACAATACTACAGGATTTGAAGAGTTCAGAATGTGGCACAGAGGAGGGCACGTGAAATTTTAACTTGTTTTGCCACAAAAAGCCAACAGCTATTTCTTTTGTGCCACACGTGCATCATGGACAGGTGCTAATTATCTCTCTTTAGCATCTGGAACAATGAGTTGACCTACAAAAAAAAACATTTGATTGTAAGGTTGATGTGCCACTAATAGGCAAGAAAGAATTAGATTATGTTGGTATGTTATAAATAAGAAATGTGCTGAATTTGTATATTTATCTATTTAATCACTAGAAAATAACAAAGACCAAGTACCCCCAGTGTTACATTTTGGTGGATAGCTCTCTTGACCACCCCCACCCCCAGAACATCGTATACACACACACACACACACACACACACACACACCATTCTTTCTCTTCCCATTTGCCAACATAAAGAAATCCCCCTGTGATATATATTGCCTAAAGCAATTCGATTCAACTCAAAACATTCCAGGATGAACAATC
This sequence comes from Pangasianodon hypophthalmus, assembly GCF_027358585.1. Taxonomy (NCBI): domain Eukaryota; kingdom Metazoa; phylum Chordata; class Actinopteri; order Siluriformes; family Pangasiidae; genus Pangasianodon; species Pangasianodon hypophthalmus. The sequence goes on along the minus strand of NC_069729.1, from coordinate 8,425,182 downwards.
TTCTGGGATCCAAACCTCTCTGTCTCGTCTCGCAATTTACATTCTGCTTACCCCTCAAGAAATTTAACAAGACAGTGAAAATGACGGCCAAGGCTCACTTTCTTATTTCGTGTATCTTCGCGATCATATCAGTCCCTTTTCTGTTAGTCTTATCCCTTCCGTACGTCCCTTTCTTTCTCGGCCCAGTTTTGGACCAACAATGGAGACAATTGGGTGTCTCCCTGAGGGCCAAGCTGGGCGAGTTTAAATATCAAAAGGCTACAGAGGATACTGGGGCAGACCCCAAGGAGAACTGCTTTAGCCAAGCCTCCACTGTCCATCTGCTGGTATGAGGAGAAAAAGAGGGGAAATGTGAACCAGCATGGCTTATAGACAGTGACAGAATGTGTTCTGTGTGCTATCACTTTCATTTTTCTTCTTATTGTTTTTGAGACAGGCAAGCACGCCTCTGTCATCTGTCAAGTGATACTGCCTCCCAGACAGTTATTATTTATTTCAATTTTTTTTTACCCCATTGTTCTCCCAATTTGTCAATTTGGGCACCTGCCAATTCCCACCCACTAGCTAGCTCTTCCCTGTCATGCGACAAATACCAACCAGGGAGGGTGAAGGTCAGCCACGCATCTGCAGGGCAGAGCAACACACGTGGAGGAAAGCACTAACTGCCCTCTTCAGGCACATGAGCTCACAGTCACAGAGGATTGGTTAGTGTTGCTCAGAATGACAGAGGAGACAGTAAAGCCATTGCTCCCACCCAGAGAGCACAGCCAGTTTTGCTTTCTTGGACTCCAGACCACAGACAGCTGTGGCCTCTTCAAGATTCAAACTCATTAGCTCCCACACCCCTAGGGCCAAAACTTTTCTATTGTGCCAATTGGGAGCCTGCCTCACACACACATACACACACACACACACACACATGCTATATACACAACCTTCCCAAGCCATTTCCACTGCTCCTTACAATCCTTGAGACATTTTTTGAATCTTGAGTAAATCTTTTTTATCTTCCATTGTCTGCATATACTAAGGAACCATCAGTGAAAGCAGAGCCCACAGTATGAATGTGTCAATGTAAGGGATGAACTGTTTCATTTAAAGTGTCATGTCACAGCTGATCCAGCTGTTCTTAGTGACATCTCAAAGTCTCACCACAATATTACACTACTGGCACCAAACCAGTGTTATTTGTCCACAGACTGACCCTGCTGTCTGTTATGCGTGGCTTGCCATGCCTGATGTGCATCTAGAGATAATAACATGTGTGTTCTAAGCACGTGGCCCATCCACCACAGTGGTCTCCACCCCCTGACCCTGTGACCCCAGTGACATCACCTCTGTTAACACTGCTTGTTATCTACCACACACCAGCAGGAATATCCAGATCTGTACAATGGAGGATGGGGAACAATATAATAAGATAAAAAGAGAGGTTTCAATATCGCATCATCACCTTTTCTCCATTGTTCTAAGAGCAGGTGTTGTGACCAAGTGGGGCTTTGTGAACAGAGCCTTGGGTTTGGTTGCTATTTAAGTCCCTGTGGAAGAAAAGTGATCTGCTAACAACATGCCACAACCATCTAGATGTTTTGAATTGTGTCATATCAAGTGACTTCTACACCATAAATTGTCGCTATGCTTGCCTAAACAGTCAGACATCATTTGGAAAGGGTACGAATAGAGAATATTCAGTATGTTATGGGTTAACCAATGTAAGCAAAACTGGTCCTAAGTAGAGTATGATGTGTTAATCTATGATGTGTTAATCTACCCTGTATGCCTTTATTATAATAATTTTGCCAACTTAAATATTTAAAAACAACCTAAAATAATGAATTAATTCATACTGGCCTGTTTTATTGAATATTAGTAATTCTTTTTGTAAAATCATATGGAAACCTGAAGTTTTGAATTTTGCACTGATCCGCAAAATGTAACAAATATATCACAATTTGCAATTTATTTCCATTTAATAATAATAATAATAATAATAATAATAATAATAATAAAAGCTATGTATTATGCAGTTCATGAAAGGAAAGTGAATACGCATTCACTACACGTATCTCATAATAAACACCTAGACATGATTTCAGGCAAGTGTGTTTTCAGGATTTCTTGCTAATGGATATCCATATGTTCTTTACCCAAACACCATGTGAGTGTTTCACATGGTGTTCTTTGGACATCTGCCCTTTAATGAGAGCTCTAATGGCCCTAGTTTCCTCCAAGAACATAAAGGTTAAAAGCAGCCCGGGGGTCAGATGCACGGCAGCAACAAAGAGAGACAAACCCTCTGTGTTAACGGATTCCCTGCTATCAACTACACAATAAATCAAACAGACTCGAAAAGAAACCACATTAATAAGTAAGTGGTAGAATTTTTAGGCCAATATAAAATATTTCTCACATGAAACTGATCTCAGTGAAAGACAGACATATATCAACTGAGCTACCAGTAGCATCTTTTTTCCCCTGCACACATTCAGAATAAGTAACTTTCTGTCCATTAGTCATTTTTAAATAATCTTCCTTATGTTCTCTAACAAACAGCAATTAATAAAATACTGAAATTAGAGCCAGGAACTTAGAACCTACACATTCGTAGTTTGATTGACAGCTCAGATAGTGACAGGTGACAAATTAAAGAAGAAACTGGTGGCTCTGTTATAAAGTGGAGGCATTTAATTTTAATTATTCTGACTGATCACCTTTATCTTATGATGAAACATTTCTATCCTGATGGGAGTGGTCACTTACAGGATGACCTTGCCCCTATCCACAGGGCACAAGGGTCATGGAATGGTTTGATGAGGATGAAAATTATGTAAATCATATGCTATAATTTTCTTAGTCACCAGATCTCAACCCTGGGTCAATGTGTTAGACAGCGCTCTCCACCACCATCATCATAATACCAATTATCCTTTGGAAGAACAGCATTCATTCCTCAAGTACGGTTCCAGAGACTTATAGAATCTATACCATGATGTTTCAAGGTTATTCTTGTGGCTCGTGGTGGCCCAAAACCTTTTATTTTATTAATTATAGATATAGATTTTAGTCACAATAATTAATTATCAATTCATAATTATGATGTTTTCACACTACCAGGTTGTGAATATCTCAAAGAAGAAAGGCAAACCTCAAGCTGACAAATTTTATTGGCAGTAGTATAAAGTTGACAGAAGAGTATGACTCTTGTAAGTATAAATCATAGGTATAGAAAACTTCAAATCTAAAGACTTTTGACTCTGAGAAATGGAAGCAATATCCAGTGTTTTTCCAATTCCTGACAAGACCTCAGTTGGGATGTGAAACTACTCAAGCCTGACTTCTGAGTGCTTGTAAATTCAGTCTATGAAGCACCTGTCCTGATGTCCTGTCTACAAACTGGTCATCTCTGGCAGTTTACAGTCCATCTGCAACCATTACAGATACGTGCTACTGGCTTCAGCTGGTAAAGTGAGTCATGGAGTAGATAAATGGCTGAATGAGGGAACGGATAATGCAAGATTATATTTACTTGGGAGAATATGCAAGCAAAACACAAAAATGATTAACCTGATGCAGAAACACATGCATTACTTTTGACATCTGATAGGTTTGTTTAGGAGGCTTTTAAGTGTAATTTTTTTATTACAATTACGAAATGTAAAAAGCTATATGCAGACAGAAGAACAAATGATGGAATGAATAAAGTAATGCAAGATTATATTTATTTAGGAGAGTCTGCAAGTGTGCTGCACTGACTAATATGACTAATACTGTTGAGGCCAAAGGTTTACATACTCCTAGGCTAAAGACATTCAAACTCAACTTTTCACAACTCCACACATTGACACATGTGATGGTTTTCTATGTAGAAGTCAATTAGGGAATCTATTTCCATTATTCTATATGAGATCATTTCAAAATAATAAGATTTATTTCAGCTTTTGTTTACTATATCAGGTACACTTTGTTAGTATTTGGTGGAATTGCCTTTAATTGCTTAACTTGAATTAAACATTTGGGGTATCCTTCCAGAAGCTTCTCACAATCTCAACCTTTTTCCTCTATACATAACACTGATCATTATGTCTAAACAGATTAATTTTCTGACGAGAGAACACTCCTCCTACTGGTGATCACCTGCATACTTCAGAGTGTCTTTTTTTATGCTGATCTTGGAGTAGGGGCTTCTTCCTTGCACAACAGCCATTCAGGCCATGGCTATGTACGACTCTCTTAATAGCGGCTGTATGTTCTTCAGTACCTGATGCCTCCAAGTACTTCACCAGGTCCTTTGTTGTTGTCTTGGGGTTCAGTTTAACCTTTCAGATCAAAGTTTGTTCATCTCTGGGAGTTAATTTGTGTCTCCTTCCTGAATGATGCATTGTCTTTGTGGGCCCAAGATTTTTATATTTACATACAATTGTTTGTACATTCCATTTTATAGAAATTGCTCCTAAGAAGGAAGTCCACTTTTTTCCTAAGTCTTGGATGAGTTGCTTGGATTTTCCTATGGTACCAAGAGCAAAAAGGCAATGGCTCAAAAGTTAGGTTCATAAATACAGCCACATGTGCATGCCCAATTAACTAATTATGACGATTGGCCAATCAGAAGCTTCTACAATTATTACATCATTTTCTGGAATGTACCAGACTGTTTAAACAGACAGGCACCTTGGTGAATTTTTGACTCACTGGAATTCTGATATAGTGAATTAAAGCTGACATAATCTGTCTCTAATTAATCGTTTTAAAATTACCTCAGAAGTAAACAACATAGATGCTCTAATTGCCAAAAGAAATGTATGGTAACATGGAATGTGTGGATTTGTGAAAAAACAATGAATATATTTAGCCTAGGTGTATGTAAACTTGTTAAATTTGTGGCCTCCACTGTAGCAACAACTAATCATACATGTAGTATCATTACATGTAGGTAGTGTGTAATACTGAATGGTCAACACATTGTGAGTTTTTCCTTAAAGTTTCAAGCTAGAATAATTCTACAGCTGCTCTACCCTTTAGATCACCAACAGAATATATCCTGAAGCTACTGGAGCTTATGAGATTTTCCATTAAGGTCCACTCTGGGCTCTGCAGAAAGTAATGGATGATTCATCAGAAATGTCAACTCTCTACCCTTCCCTCTGTCTTTTCTTTTAAAATGCAGGACATTTTCCGCTTCCATACAAGCAAGTGTGATATTTCACACATATTTCATCACTCATGCATCCTTGCTCTCTCACATATTGACAATATTTGCCTTAATATTCAAGCCTAATTTATGAGCTTATCCTATGAAAGCAGGCAAATTGGAAGGACACCATGCTGTATCTTATTAAATCTGCAGGGTTCAGAGGGCTCGTAGCTCGTTCACCCTCTGGGTGAAAAGGCAACCTCAAAGACACGGGCAGAAATATTAAAGCTTCAGATGTGTGCAACAGCCCTGCAGGTAGCTGTATACAATACTGGCATTCTGTGACAAGGAGATAATGCATCAGCTGCAGGCCTAAACTTCTTTCAAATTTTCTGCAGATATAGTACTATAAAATAGATATTATCGTGATATTCATATCCTGCTATTCCTCTCTCCCCAAATATTAAAGCGAACAAAAAATACAGGACAAAAAACACTATATCTGCCAGATGACCACCTTGCTTTGATGATGCACTTAAAAATGAACAAAAGCAACAAATGTCATTGTTTTATGTTCTTTTGTGGTATTAAGGGGAAAAAAACTTGACTTTGATCAGAGTGTGTTAGATGTGAGGATAAGGCCATAGGTACTTCAACCATAAATAACAATTCGACACAAACAAAATATACGATCGCATAAATCTTCAAAGTATGTCTATTAGTTATGAAAAAAAATCCCTAATGGAGTCCAGTGACAGTTCATTCATCTGCCCATTTTTACAGTAAAGACTTTCCTTCTCTCCTTAATCCATTGCAGCTAAAGAGAAAATCCCTGAATATGGAAATACAGATTTTGATGAAAGGGGAAGCCCTCTGCAGGCAATTACTGCACACATATGCATTAAAGTCTAATTTTGTAGCACTGATAACTTTTCAATGTCAAACAATTCAGCTAATTTGCCCTTGTGACAAGCTGAAGGTCCAACAGGAGGATAAAGACAGCATGAAGCAACATTCATAAAAGTCTGCTAATAATTCTACATAATGACGCAATTACAAGAGCTGAAGATTTAAAAAAAAAAACAAAAAAAAAACACAGTCATCAAATTATATAAAAAATTAAGGTTGTTACTACCTGCACTGATCTGATGTGTAAATTTTAAGTATGGATGGGATCAAAACATTTATGAAAGTGATATCGCAGAGATCACTTTCATTTTATAGGAATAAGAAATGGGATACTAGTTTTAAAAGGGGTGACTGCTGCCTTTTTTTAGTGTCCTGAAGACACTAAATGATTATCTGATATCCCTAAATGACAGAAGTACACAAACATGCTCTAAAGCTTATTTGACTAACAAAACTACAACCAATCAGATCCATGCTGCTATCCAGCAAGACTTGAGCCAGTGAGTTTTTCCATTTACAATCAGTGAGTTATTACAAATGGCATTCCAAACCAATGCCTATACACATATCTAACAACATGAGTGCATTATACTACATTGCAAACAAGGCACAACTGTGTTGTGTTAAATGGAAGCTAATGATTTAGGTAACAGTACAGACCTTCTGAATAATTGAAAGAAATTTATGCATATGCTAGAGGCCAAAATGTATTGATTCAAGCCAATACACAGCTGGCAATCTATTCTTGTTTGACTATTCTTTTAAATCCATAACCAGACAGTGTGTTTACTGGGCTGAACCCAGACAGAGTGGCCTTTTGGGCTTTTTTGAGTCTTCCATTACTGTTCTTCCATGCTCGTTGTTGTTCCAAGGCCCGCGAGCAATCTACCAAACCACAATGTTCTGTTAAAACAAGCGAAATGCTGTGGCTGATCCCTCTTAATCATGCCCTCCTCCAGACGCACCCTTCTCCCACTAACTCACCCCTCATCGGGAGCAAGCTGCTGTTTCAGAGCTAAAAATAGAGCGTCGGAAAAACAAAGGCCAGCAAACTAAAAGGTGTGCATCCAGTTGCAGTATGAGAAACCTGAGCTTGCATTGCACTTGGCTTCAGGGTGGAGGGGAAAAAAGACAATCCTATATAAAGATATGGATGTTCTTGGGAGGAAGGAAAGGTGTAGTGCAAGCCACGTCCTATATAAAGAACGCCAGGCCAAAGAAAGGCAAATCCAAAATAAATACACACCAGTGACATTTTATTATGTTGTTAAACAATAAATCTTCATTATAGCCTACCATAACACCTGCTATGGAGTGTGTATACTGTACAGTAGAATAGAGAAATGTCTGTAGTATTCTGCTGGGGACTTTTATTGTACTGTTCCCAGAAATAGATGAGATGCGATGGTTCCGCTAATGCTGTTTTAATTGCAGGGATGCAATACCTGCCGTGACCAGCATGGAAGGGCAAATGCCACTCTATGCAATATCACAGACATGATGCCAGGTAGGAGGATTACTCAAAATTATCCACATGGCAGAAAATGACTATCACAGGTGATTTAAACTCGCCTCTCCTCAAGCTACAGACTATCACTGAACCAAATATAAGAATAAGAACACACTGCTTTTATGAAATCTGCATATTACTTTTGTTATATTCCAATAATTCAGACCGTACTAATTTCACTCAGATATTATTTCTAGTGTAACACAAAGTGGTTAAAATGTCATCATCTAATGGTGACTTACGGTACTGCAGTTCAGAGCAAGCAGGGAAACTGCAAGTCACTATCTGCAAGTTTCTATGCTCTAAAATAAACAACAAAATGCCTGATTTTAGAAAAACACTGTGAGTCTAGACAAATGCCTACAATATGGCAATATTAGCTTGCACTAAAATAACTATTACTATACTTCCTGAGGGCCGTCTTCATATTGGGGCTGTGTGTTTTCATCCTGTCCTGAAAAAGTACATTTCCAAACCCACGGCAACACTTGCTGTAATCCACTATTATTCTTGCATTTTTACATGAGTAAATAATACAAGAACTCCTTCAATTAACCTCACACAATAGAATGAATGACTCTCTAATATCTTTTCTTGCCCATTCAGGTGGACAGACCTCTGTCAACAATCAAACATTCGGAGATCAGACACCGTGGGTCACGTTTCACGTTATGGTGAATTAAGCCTCAGTGGAACAAAAATATTACTGCAATCTGAATAGAGATGATGACATATGTACATCTCTCCGTCATTCACACCAAAGGGTCCAGCTCAGCAGGAGTTGTGGGAGTGCGGCTGTGGTGAGATCACATGGCTACAGATACAATCTTAAGTGGGCTTCATTGTATATTTAATTCATGGTGGAAAAGTTATTCAGTCAGTGGAGTAATTCTGGTAAGCTAAAGCGTCCCATGCTACTGGAAATACTTACAAATGGGGATATTATATCTGTGAACCTTTAGTTATAATAATAGGTGTCAGAATAAAAGACAAAATGTAAACTCTGAAAACAGTGAACATCTGAAATATATTTCTTTCCAATATATGTTAATGTTCTTTATCCAAATATGTTACAAATTGAATTATTCATAATCTAATAAAACCTCAAACGTATCTGCTCACTCTTTTTTTGTTGTTGTTGTTGTTTTTTCAATTTCTGCTGCTTGTTGTAAAGACTGCTACACCTTACAAACACTTTGAAAACTAAAATATTAGTTTCACATAAGAAGAGTATAACAGTACAGTAGTTTGCTCTAGTCAGTCAGAGACAATGTTTATTTCTACATTGTTTTAATAACCTACTAAAGGCAAAAACTCTTCTTAACAATTATATTATTAAAATAAAGATATTCTCTACTTTCCCTAGCAAATAATTCTACTTTCACTGTTTCTGCCAACACATTCCCATGCATAAGTAACAATTCTCTCAAATCAGTACATATGAAAAATTACAGATGCTATGTTTCGGCATATTGCTCCTCCTCGTTTGACTCTGATGAAATTCCTTACGAGATCAGGTATGCATCTTGCAGTTGTACTCCAGCATTTAATATCATCTTCTGTAAGCTGATACTATGAAATACAGAAAACTGTGATATTGTTGTACAATTACCATGTTGTGAATTCTTCATACCATCTCATTATCTCATGCACTGTCAAAGATCATGTGATAAGCTGTCATCTGTATGAGTATCTACACTTTCTGAAAAAAAGGGTAATATACTGTACCCTTCCTGGTAGCTGGTGTGGCACTGTTATCGCTTGTACGTTTATCTCTCACCTGGAAAGATTCAGATTGGACTGTAATTACCTTTTAGAGTAAAGCTTGTAAGACACTACATGCAGCGTTCTAGGTAAAAGACATATACAAAGGGTACTAATGGCGTAAGCTTGAGGGTACCACCCCTTTTTAGTATGCAGTATATACAGGCCTACTATATAGTGTACTTAATAGAGTTATTCTGAATGTATTAAATCAGTTCAGTGGTTCCTCGACGTGGTCATTACGCCTGTGTCGACAAAAATGGCACAAGGATAAACTGCATCTCTGCCCTCTGCATAAAGTTTTCTCCTCCTCTGCTAACTGAGAAGGACATGACACAGTCATGAGGTAAGCTGCTATTCTTAGGATCAGTGTTAAACCAAGAATCACTGTATTGCAGTCGTGTTATAATGATAAACTTCTGCATCTCATCACTGTAGGCCCCTTTTACGCAGAGACAGAGGGGCAGCAGCAGCATCCATCTCTCTCTCTCTCTCTCTCTCTCTCTCTGTCTCTCTCTCCTCCCAGCATGCGGCTACATTCGGCCTCACAATCAACTTATCAGCCTTAAATAAGCCCGTATTTCACTACAGAAGCTGTTCCGTTCGTGTGGGTAATCATCCCAGGGGTTGCCAAACTCTTTCTTACGAACAGCCATGGCATTTCTGTGAATAAGACAGCTTGTTTATCATTTGCGCAGACAAGTAAAAGATGACACCGCATCACGGAGCGATGCGCAAGTGAGCCAGAGGATGAGGAGGAGGAGGAGGAAACACTGAGGATTAGCAGATCAGCTCGATCACCACCACCACCACCACCATCATCACCACCATCATCCTCAGCATCATCAGCATGCCCTGTGATTAGGACAGAAACCAGAATCCCGGGCTTTCCGTGTTGTCTGCTGGATGTGTGCACCTGCCTGCAGGCTGTGCGGTGAGGCCGCTGCGTCCCGCACGCACGACCCGCGGAATGATCGCGACACCGACGCTGTGCTTCTTACCTCCAGAGCACCGCTTTCACCACGTATTCCTCAGTCGAGATGTACAGCAGGACTCGGCTGAACGCGCTCCTGATGAGCGTAATGTGGATGTCCTCTCTTGTCCCCGGCTGTCTCCGAAACGGCCGTTTCCTCAACGGAGCGCGCCCCCGCTCATCCCACGCGCGCGCTCCCGTTTCTCACTCACACTCAAAGTGAATGTGGAGCGGGAGCGCGCATCAGTGCTGGACAGGTGTTCACGCCAAGGGGCTGTCTTCTAGTCTCACATTTAACCCTTATGGGACCTCATTTGGTAATAACGTGATTTTACAGGAAATCTTTTAGAGCACATTTCACTTTCAGTCCCACACTGGTTTAGACAGTAGCTAATATTGTGGACAGTAGCTAATATTGTGGACAGTAGCTAGTAGACCCCACACACCCCTCTCACACACTCTTTACTCTTCTGCCCTCTCATTGTGGATGACCCTCTCACACACTCTTTACCCTTCTGCCCTCTGGTAAACGGTACCGAAGCATTCGGGCCCTCACGTCCAGACTGTGCAATAGTTTCTCCCCCCAAACCATCAGACTCCTCAATACTCAGAAACTGGACTGAACATATACACATACATATATACACACACAACTGAGCATCCTCCATCCTCTCTGCAATTTTTTTTGCAAGTTTTTGCACATGTTTATGCTGCTACAATACTTATACTGTACATAGGCTGCTACTCTTATGTTTACACTATTTCAGCTACTTGTATTGTACTCTTGTACCCTTTGCACTATTGTCACTAGGTTCACTTTAAACAGAACTGTGTACTGGTCAGCGCTGCACTGGGACTTACTATGCCCATTGTCTGTCCCAGTAGTCATTGTACTGTCTTGTGCTGTCTGCACATGTTTGCACTGTGCACTGTGTTATTCTGTGTTTGTCTTATGTAGCACCTTGGTCCTGGAGAAATGTTGTTTCGTTTCACTATGTACTTTTGGTTGAAATGACAATAAACTCCACTTGACTTGACTTGAGCTGCCAAAAGCATCTGGAATTCCTGAACTCCAGAATTATTGGAACCCTCCATGAAAATGAACACACATATAGCTACACTATATAGGCTAAAATTTAATACCACACACACAATTAGTACTATTTTGAGCTTAGAAATCTTGGGATATTTGTTAATCCTGGTATTTTATATATATACAGAAAAAAAGACATCCATAATGTCACGGGTCAAACTGACCCACACAGTTTAAATACACACAAAAACAGGCAAAGAGTCAGGTCAAAATAGTAAAACTGTATTATGCATTGTCAAAATAAAAAAAGAGCAACATACGGTATATACAATGCACCATATTTAACAAATATTGAATAAACATATTTCTTCACAAACTTTAGCAATTTGATATCACTGTTAATTCATGCGATGCTAAAGATTTCAAAATTCTTTAAGATTTTGTAAATTCTTTTGTATTCTCAGTTATGGGTATTCTTTCACTCTTTCTGTCGAAATAATTCTCTCACTTTTACAGTTCTCCCCACATGATGAGCACAGTGTAAGTGTGTGCTTTCTGCAGATGTATTTCCTGCACTGTGGTGCTAGTTTCACAGTCTTGTTGAGGGTGGCCGACCTGGCACCTTTTCCGCTTCTTGCCATCACCTTTACCTACTTTATTCATTGCTAGCTGATTGGCTGCAGGTTTGGATATGCCAGCCTGAAATTTCTGGACAATGGTTGCAGCTGCTGGGATTGAGGTTGTTGAGTTTGCCTCTGGATCTTGGGAGTGATGACTACTTTGCCAAGTTCCTCCAGGAAAATCTCACATCTGTGCAATTTGTCCTCATTCCATTGTTGGATGACTTCAGTTCACAGGATATAGGCATTGTAAGCAGATACATCTACAATGTTGTAGAAAATCACCAGAGACCAATAGACAGTCATGCACTGACAGCTACAGTCGGGTCCTTAAGTATTTGGACAGTGACACAATTTTCTAAATTTTGCCTTTGTACACCCACTACAATGGATTTGAAATGAAGCAATCAAGATGTGACACTTTCAGCTTTAATTCAAGGGGTTTAACAAAAACATTGCATTAACCTGTTAGGAATTACAGCCATTTTTTTAACATAGTCCCTCCATTTTCACAGGCTCAAAAGTAATTGGACAAACTTACATAATCATAAATAGCAGGATTAATTTTAATACTTGGATGCAAATCCTTTGCAGTCAATGGTGAGTTTCCTCCCGTGAGCTGCTTTGCCAGGCCTTTACTACAGCCGCCTTCAGTAGCTGCTTATATACTTGAGTGACAGCAAATCTTGTAGACCCTGAAACCATTTTGATTTCACTGGAAGCTGATAGTCTGTCTTGGCTTTGTTGTGGTGAAGGTGACCATTCTATACTACCTTCTTTAGATTTCCATGGTCCAACTCCTCTCGATGGTGGATGTGTTCCATTGTTTCTAACAGAGGGGAATCTATGGCAGACTCGTCCTCTGAATCTTCTTCACCTGAAGAAAATTCAACATCTGGATGTTCAACTGTATTGTCCTCTATATCTGAAGCATCCTCTGTTTCTGAAACCTCTTCCTCTATTTCAGTATCACAGTGCAAAATCTGTGAGAACACTTCTTGGACTGTCAGGCTTTTAGAGCTCATTTTTAGCATCTATGTCTGACAAAGTCTGTTGCAGCACTGACAAGAAATGTTTTTACCTTCTCAGGGCAATCAGAACCAGTCATAACTATAGACATGAAAGACTTTTTTATTTTAGGTCTGTGAAACCATGTCTGAAAGTGTCAAAATGACCCACAACACCATGACCCTATGTTCATGACCCTAAATGAGGAAAAGTCAAACAATTTCAGGAAGAAAAACAGAGGGAAACCAGTATTTGAGACTACTCAAAAGTGAAAATGGGTCAAATTGACCCATAACATAATAGCAGGTAGAACCGTACATTTTAATGTATTATTTTACCACAATATTTTAAAGCATAGATGGTTTCATAGGTAATGCAATTTCAATCATTAGAACGGCATTGAACCACTTCCTGGTGTTCTTCAAAGGACTGGAGATACTTGTAGCAGGTTCTACTTCATGCAGAACAACTGAAGCTCCTTTATGTTCTTAGGTTTACATATGTACACATTTGTACAGATTTTTAATATGGATACAGGGCACTGACACTGCAACCATTTGGAGGCATGTTTAGAGTTGCTATTCTGTTGTAAGATACATCTAGGGACAAGCCTTAATCTACACACTTCAGAATTCATTCTGCCGCTTTTGTCAACAGTCACATCATTAATAAATACAAGGGAACCAGTTCCATTAGCATCCCACGGCAAAAGATGAGGTGGTAAGCTTCAGATCATGAACAATTCCTTCCCTTCTTCATATTCTTCTCTTCCCATCATTCTGGTACAAGATGACCATTGGTCTCATCTGTGCATAGAATGTTGTCGCAAATTCTAATCTGGTCTTCCTGTTTGTGAGGTCAATGGTTTATGTGGCAAGTGAGGGAGGGTGTTAACTAACTTTAACAACAACTACCCCAATACCTCTAGACTACCCCACCCTTGGAATCTCCCCCAGGGAATTTGGCTCTAGAGGGAGTAGGCACAAAGGCTCATTACACCTAGAAGGCCAAGAGACATGTTTCCATTAAGAAAAATATTTATTTTTGATCAAAGATCACATAAATAATTGCAATATGACAATAACACTAATAAAACACATTGGGCTCAATAGTATATGCTGCAGTAAATATTGTTGTGTTCTGTACTGTACTGTACTGTTGTGTTTCATCAATAAATGTGAATTACATTCAGTCACTTTATTCCTTCCTTTTTATACTGACATAAATCATTAAGCAACAACCAGTTCACACTACACACATGCATACATATTTCACCACCAGTAACCAAGGGAAAATGAACAATATTAAAGATTGAAGCAGGAGGGTGATAAAGAACCTGGGGTATTCGCTTACCTAATAACCCAGAAACTAAACCACACTAAAGAAATACTCAAAGCATACAAAAATTATGCAATAGACCCAACTGAATGTGTACATCAGAAGCAAGAATACCTCTAGGCTAAAACTACCAGCTTTGCTGCAACAAAATATAAAGGAAAGGGGGAATCAGGAATCCAAAAATAAACAGACATTAACAAAAACAAAAGAATTTAAACCAAAATCACAGCAATTGGGCAAGCAGGAAGGAGTTGCAAGTAAGCAAATTCAGCAAAGCTGCAGCACCAGCAGGCTTCACCAGCAGCACGGTACCAGAGATTACTCTGGCACCAATAAATATACTATTCAGCCTGCCAGAAAGTGGACATACACTAGAAAATGGAGCAAGTTCCCACAGCAGCCAAGTTGTGCCACCACACTACAGGCAACAGGTATCAAGAGGGTTCGGTGCCCAACCTGTATATCCCTCTTTTGTATATAGTGTGCTAATGAGACAACCTGCTTTCAGTTAGCCCATGCGATTACGGGTGAAAGGGGCCTTGCGATGGCAACCAGAAGGAGGAAGAAAAAGGGCAGGGAAAAATGAGCAACATGACCTTACTGCAATCATATCTTGTGGTAAACCCTCTGTATTTTTCTGATGAAGTGTTCTCTTGATTGTTGACTTTGACACAGATACTCCTACCTCCTGGAGAGTGCACTTGATCGGGTCAACTATTGTGAAGATGTTTTTCTTCACCAGGAAAAGTACTTTTCTGTAAATAGTTAGTTAGTTGAATAGATGTCACACTTAATGTTTTTACTATCTCTCTGATGGGTTTGTTAGAATTTCTGATGGCTTGCTTCACTGGCAGTGACAGCTCTTTGGACTTCATATTGAGAGTTATCACAGATTCCAAATGCCACACTTGAAATAAACTCTAGATCTTTAATCTGCTCTTTTATCTGCTTATTAGTAAGTGAAATAATTAGGGAATAACACACACCAACAAAACAAAAGATTTAAGGCCGATATCCAGGGCTCATTACATAATATTACAACATGGAAATTATACCTGCTCAACAGCCACAAACAATGCTGGAGCACACACTGGCTTCATCAATGCCCCTCTGTTCTATACACATTGCTCTTTTCCTGACTGAATCTACATCATCTCATGTGACTCAATAACACACTGGCACAGATCAGCATTATATGCTGCCAGGCACAACAAGACATATATAACACAGTGCTTATGTCTATACTGCATAGCTTTAGAAAGAGCCATACAGTCACCTCACTACGGCACTAGAAAGTGGATAAATTTTATGCCTATTGGCTCCAGTTGCCCAGTTCAATCCTGATTACAGGTTACTATCTGTGTGGAGTGTCTATGCATGCAATAACCTGGGAAATGGACTGAGAAATTGAGAATACCCCAGGCCTAAGAACCCCCAGTCAATGTCCAGCAGGAAAAAAAATATATGCCCCCTCAGTTAAGGAGTAAACTCATCATTTGGGAACACTCCTCACCTGCACCCACAAAATACATCAGCTCCTCCGAGGAAAATACTGGCCCCACATGCACTCCGACATCAAAAAGTTTATCACTTCATGTACTATGTGTGCCCAATCCAAGGTTCCCAGGGCCCTACCCACGGGCAGGCTCCTTCCACAATGACCTCAGTCTCACATTGCCACAGACTTCGTCACAGACCTGCCTCGAACCCAAGGTAACACTTTCATTATGGTGGTCATCAACTGGTTCAGTCCCTCCATCTGATTTCCCTCCTTGGTCTCACCTCAGCCTTCGAAACTGCCAAACTCACCTTCACCCATGTATTCATAAATTATGGAACTCCTGAAGACATAGCAAGTGACCGGGGAGCCCAATTCACATCTCAGGTATTGGGAAGCTTTATGGAAAAGCTGGGAGTATCAGTCAGCTTCACGTCTGGGTACCATCCCCAACGGTCAGGTCGAGAGGGCTTACCAAGAAGTGCACTGCTTCTTGAGCACCTATTGCACTGAAAACCAGGAGGACTTGGCCTGGTTCTTGCCATGTGCAGAATACGCCCAGAACTCCTTCTGTCCCTCTGCCAAACAACTAACTCTGTTCCAGTGTCTTCTAGGTTACCAACATTCCCTGTTCCCGTGGAACGCCAACCCATCTGACTACCCTGCAGTTGACGAATGGGATGGTTGCACACCAACGACTACCCTGCAGTTGACGAAGTGTGGGATGGTTGCACACCAACACCTGGAACATCCAACCCAAAAGAACAAGGAATTCACAGACAGTTGTCATAATGCCCTGCCACAATATAAACCCGGGGATAGAGTCTGACTCTCCACAGAAGACATCCGAGTCACACACGGATGTAAGAAACTCATACATTGCTACACTGGCCCCTTCAAAATCCTGCAACAAATCAATGAAGTCACATGCAAGCTCAAACTACCATGCCACTGCTGCCTTGCACCCACATACCACATTTCGAAGCTCAAGCCAGTCACCCCAGACCCCCTAGCTGAAAATATCCCCCGTCCACATCCCCAGCTCCTCTGGACATTGAAGGACAGCTAGCCTATTCTAGGATCCCATTGTCAAGGCGATCATAGACACCCGCTGAAGAGAGGGTCAGCTACAATATCTCACTGACTGGGAGGGCTATGGACCTGAGGAAAGGTGCTGGGTCCCTGCCTGGGACATTCTTGACCCACTACTCTGCCATGAATATCATGCCAAACACTCAGACAAACCAGGTCCACTGTGTTCCCACATCGAGTAAAACAGAGCGGCCAACAAACATAGCCACTGAGGACTACAACACCCAGCCATCATGAACTCTCTCCTGTTCATGTTCACCCCCATTCTGATTGCACAAACCTGGACACTATTGCACATATATTCCTTATATTTAAGGACTCTCAGTTCAGACACACATTGCGAAGTATGTGTGCAGTGTTACATACCTGTCTATACCAAGCCTTATGAGACCTTTCTATTGTGTTTAAAAACTGACACCACAAATGAGACTTAGTATAGTATCTTATTCATACTTGTAGTTTTGGTGGCCATTGTTGCACGCTTGATGAATTTACTTTAGAACACGATATCTCTGTAGAATTACAGTATGTGTTAGAAAGTTCAGAAGGCAGTGGTAGCTCAATGGTTAAGATGTTGGCCTGCTGATCGGAAGGTCATGAGTTCAGTCCCCAGCACCACCATGCTGCCACTGCTGGGTCCTTGAGCAAGGCCCTTAACCCTCAACTACTCAGATGTATAAAAAATGAGATAAAAGTAAGTCACTCTGGATAAGGGTGTCTGCCAAATGCCATAAATGTAAAGCTCACACAAATGAGAAAAATCATATAAAAAACAACTATATAAAGTGCACTTGGCCTTCTCATTGATTTTCTTGACATCTTCTTAGTTTAATCCAATTGCAAAAGCCGTGGTCCACAAAGAGTTTGCAAAGTATGTATGGGATCTCATTGTCGAAAGGTACGTATCAGGAGAATCATCTAATTTCCAAAACATTAGATGGAAAATGGAGCACCATGAAGGCCATCATCACCATTGCGACATTACCAAGAACAGGGCGCCTCTCCAAAATTGATGAAAGGACAAAAAGAAAACTTATCAGGTAGGCTGCTGGCAGCTGCAGGAATATCTGCAAAGTACTGGTCACTCCCTGCAACAATCTCTCATATTCTCCACATGTCTGGGCTTTCTCACAAAACAACAACAACAACAACAACAAGCCCACCTAAATTACCCCAAACCATGTGGCAAAATGTGCTATGGTCTGATGAGACACATGTAGAACATTTTTGAGAATAATTCTAAAATTGGAATTGGTGCAAAAAACAAGAGAGCTTATCACCCAAATGACACCATAGCCATGGTGTTGCATGGTGGTGGCAGTATCATAATATGTTGCTGCTTCTCTTCAGCTGGGACTGAGACTTTAGTCAAGATAGAGAGAATCATGGATAGCTCTACTTTGGCACAAAACCCACAGGCCTCTGTTACACAGTTGAAGATGAAGAAAAATTTCACCTTACAGTATGATAACAATCCAAAGCACAAACCCAAGTCAACAAAGGAATGACTTCAGAATGGCCCAGTCAGAGCCCACACCTAAATCCTATTGAAAACTTGTGGACTTGGAGAGGGCTGTGCATCAGAGATTGTAATTTGATAGATCTGGCGTATTTTTGCAAGGAAGAGTAGAATATCATTGCCAAATCCAGATGTGCTAATTTGGTAGATACTTACCCAAATACTTACCCTCTTTTTTCCCCTGAAACATTTCTATTTGTTTTTCACTTAAATTTTGTTGCTTGCTACCTTACATTAAAGGTAGAAAAAAGATCTGAAATTATTTATCTTGGTTTCATATTTATATCACAAAAACCTGCAATTTTAAGAGGGTGTGTAGACTTTTTATATCCTTTGCATAAAGAGATATAATTCAATTAATTCCCTTGATGAACTCCAGTGTTGAGGCAAACTCCACTCGGTAATGAATGTTGACGAAGTAATAAATGCCAAACATCAGAGAGATGGCAGAGATAAAAGTAGGAATCTTGTCATTAATAATCGTTTGGTCAAATCTCAGCATGAACACTCAATAGCTCAATAGCAACATAAGCCAAGATGGAAACTGTAGAACAACATTAGAAATATCAACATCATTTATAGATTCTTTTACATATTCAACATTCAAATAGTAATTATTCCTTCAACTGTCCATTTCAGTGATTTGGCTATTCAGATTTTAAAAAAGGTGGTCATTTTTTACTTACCACACACGATGCTGCACAGTGTCAGAGAAAACCTGTTAGTGGATTTAAGGGAATGGCTTTTTCCTGACTCATGTCTTACTATGACTGATTATTATGAAGTGAAGTGAAGTGACTTGTGGCATTTGGAATTTGTGCTCTCCATTTAACCCATCCAAGTGCACACACACAGTAGTGAACACACACACACCGTGAACACACACCCGGAGCAGTGGGCAGCCTTTTTTTGCTGCGGCGCCCGGGGAGCAGTTGGGGGTTCGGTGCCTTGCTCAAGGGTCTCACCTCAGTCGTGGTATTGAGGGTGGGAGAGAGCGCTGGTCATTCACTCCCCCCACTTACAATCCCTGCCGGACCTGAGACTCAAACCCACAACCTTCAGGTGCACCTTCGGGTTGCAAGTCCGACTCTCTATCCATTAGGCCACGACTGCCCCCAAGTTTTATCAGTTTGTAGATGTAAAAGGTGACTTGTCTATGATTACAAAAGTAAAGTTTGGTGTTCCCCAAGGCTCTGTTCTAGGCCCACCGCTATTAGCATCCACTGCTATGACACACAGCTGTATGTTTCAGCAAAGACAGATGACAAATGCCAGTATAATAAAGCTGAGCAGTCTACAAAGTACATTATACACTGGATGCAAAGTAACTTCATCCTACTTAATTCTGACATGACCGAATAACTTCTACTAGGAACACAGGCAGCTAGAAGTAAGCTTTCTGATTATGTAGTATCAGATGGTACTTTCAGTTACATCATGTGCAGCATCTTTCCTTAGTGCATTGATTCCTGTGTCTTGTTTGAAGTTCATGTAAATGTTACTAGTATAGACTATTTTCATCTCAGAAATATTGCTAAGATAAGACATATAATGTCACTCGATGAAGCAAAAAAATAGTTGATGCTTTTGTTCTTGTAATGACTTGCTGTGTGGATGTTCCAGTAGGTGCGTAAACAAGCTACAGTTTCTACAGAATGGAGAGTCCTTACTAAAACCTTAGCCAGAGTCCTTACTAAAACCTGAATGTAGAACCTGGCATAGGTAGTCCAAGAGGGTGAGGACTGCAAACAAAAACAGATTATTATTTCGCAAAGAAAAGTGTATAATCGTTGATATGGTTTAACATTTTATAGAGTCTTGAATGTCAATGCTTCGTAAAAGTCAGTAAGTTTCCTTGTGAGACAAGGGAGTTAATTCCTGTTAACACTTATAGCAGATACGTATATACCGTTGTTCCCTCTCCAGCCTCTTCTTTTCTCTCTTTCTTGAAATCAATGAGACAAAAACTGCAGCTTGTATAAATAAAAAATGCAGCATATTACAGCAGAAGCGCAAACTGTTCTATCCTGTGGACTTTGTGGACTTGTGTAACATTAAATGTATGAAAAGTTAAAAAGCACGGTATAGCTACATTACTAAATTAAATATTGCAGTCGTTGGCAAATTGTGTTTTTTTTTTTTATTTGTTTACATATAGTTACATATAATCCTGAAAGTCAGGGATGCAGCATCCTCAACACCCCTAAATCCCACGTCCTTGGATACATCTGATGTCTTTCAGAGAGAGTGAGACACACATCTGAATGTCACATCTGGGAGGGACAATTCATCACCACACCACCAGAGGGCAACCTCCCCCGAATTCTAATGCTCTTCTTTGGTTGTTACAGGGACTTCCTGTTTGTGTATTATGTAAAGCACATGGGCACTTGGCGAGATGTGAAGTTTTGTTGATGATTTAGTGATTTGTGTTGGTGACTATGTTTACATGCACATCAATATTCTGATATTAATCAGAATTTGTCAATATTCTGATTAGTATTGAGTCATGTAAACACTGCAATCCGATTGCCTGAATCAGATTAAGACAATATTCTGATTCCCCTAATTCAGAAAATCCACTGAAAGAGGTATATACAATCTGCAAGGAATTGTGGGTGCTAACAGATGCTTAGCTTAACAGATGCCTATCTGACCCTTTCCATTTTGAGGTGGTGTTGTGGGGCATTTTTGATGGTGAGAAGTGTTAGAGTCCTAATTCAATTAGTGTGAAAAAGTAGTTATAAAACAAATAGCTGAGCATTTTGTCAATCTTTTGCACTACTGTTTTATGACTCACTTTTTTATTAGAACAGTGTGCTAGTCGGTGCTGCACTGTAACTCACCTTGCCCATTGTCTTGTTTTGATAGTTTTTGTACTTTCCTGTACCGTCTGCACGTTTGCACTGTGCACTTTATGTAAATATATGTAATGTCTCCTGTAGTTCTGTGTTTTGTTTTACGTAGCACCTAGGCCATGGAGGAACGTTGTTTCGTTTCACTGTGTACTAACTAGCTGTATATGGTTGAAATGACAATAAAGCCACTTGACTTGACTTGACTCTATAACCAACGGCAGCATCCTGACTCTCCTGGGAAATAACAGCGGGAAAGGAAAAGCACATGTGTAGATCGGCATACTTACAGCAACCATGTATACAGGGATATTCTGATGCCTTACGCATATAAACATCTTATTCAGACTATGGTTCCAACCTGTATATAGACCTTAAACAGAATTTGATGTGCATGTAAACATAGTCAGTGTTGTGCTTTTGTTATTCCTGATTGTTGTTTTGTGTTTGACCCCTGCTACTCTTCCCAGTTTTCCTGATTTGTTGATTTATCCTCTGGTTCTGGTAATTCTGCATCTACTGACAGCCAGAGGAGCTTCTCTGATGCTTTGAACCTTTTTGAACCATTATGTTTAAAAATTGATTTGCTAACTGAAGCTTCATTCATAGTGTATGTGGGTGACATCTACTGGCAAAGAGGATATTGTGCATGCAACCAAGACACCATTAACAGATCTTTTGGATGTGATGTATCATGTACATGCGCATTAAATAGACCAATTTTCTGAAATTGTCTGTAATATTGATTCTGCATTTCAGTTGGCAGGTCAGATACTGTAATGTACGATTCCACTCTTTCTATGAGAAGAGCGCTTCTCTTATTTCAGTGTTCCATAAATAAAATACTGACTGAATAAGATAGAACATGATTAATCACAAGGGAAATTAAAAAATTTATTGATGCCACTTATCATGTGGAAAAATAATTGTGTACAGGAAGGAGTGTGTGTTTGGGATACAGTAGAAAAGCTTCTGCTATTTGATGGTGAAATTTCAAGAAATTGTATTAAAAAAATGTAAATATTTTCGAAACTGTTTGGCCCTGTAATGCCTCAGCATAGACAATGTGTTATTATATGTTGGCAGAGCAAGCAGTGAACCTGCAAAAACATCAAGTTGCATTAATAATAATCATTTGAAGGTGTTGTATACCCTAGCAATGGCAGTCTTCATTTTACAGTGAATATCTATGGTAGTATACTTTGAATGTCTCCTTCAAAAAACTGTCTGTAATGCTGCTCTACACAATACCCCCTCACCTCCTACTACACAACCCATGACTGTGTCATTTCAGGTCCTTTAAAACATTGAATCCCTCCAGATTTCGAAGCTCCACCTCGGAAACTAAACCCGTCAGGTGGCTCCAACTGCAGCACAGCTGACTGAAGCACCCAAGTGGTTCAAACGCCATAAATCACATGGCTTCTCCTGGGCCTCGGCACAACGTATCATTAGAAACTCACTAGCGAGTTCGACACAAGCTTCAAAGCCTCTGTGTCAAAAGCAACATCACAACCTGTATCTGTTCTGTACTCTGACCCTGGCCTGTCCTGTTCACTAATGTTTACTGATTCCCCTGTGGATCTGGAAGTTAAGTGCATTTTGTATATGATCTTGGACTGTTTATTATTTATGCTCATTGGATTGTGGATTGTTTCTTAATACAATAAACCTCTTGCGAATGGATCCTAACTACCCCTCTGAGTCCTGTATGTTACAAATCAGTTTTTAAAGTTTTTCAAATTCCTGGCACATTTATGCTTATGTTTGAAGTGCATTGTCCATAATCTAATGAGCGGGCCAAACTTTAGACTCAGTCCTGGGTAATGTCGTAAATAATGATGATGCTCTGGCTTTAGGCTATTTTCAGGAAACAATGTTTTTGAATGAGAATATTAAAAGAACTTGGAGATAAATGTGCTCAATACAAATCACAGCAATGTCTTTCAGATGCAAAATTAGTTGCCAAACATCACTTGATGCATCTTGCACTGTCATCAATCATTAGAGGCGAATTCCAGTTCTGAATAATCTGACCTGCAAACATAAACACCGTAGGACTGACCTTACATGATTTACAAGAATCAGATCCACTGTATTTGAAGTGCTTAATGTGAGAACTACTTAAGTGAACCACTTTTTGTCTTAATACTTTATTAAGGTACAGTGCAACATACAGGAAAAAATGTCATTGCCAAGACTACACTGTTATAAACTGTTGTAAATTTTACAGTAATTTACTGGCAGTTTTGGTTGCCAGTAAAGTACTTTAAAATTTACAGTAAACAACTGTAAAATATATTTACAGTAAAATAATGTAATATCTTAATGTTGTGTAAAATGATACATAACCCAGCACACTTGCTCTTTGGGCTGATGCAGGATGCAGCTGAGTTGAAGGTTACAGGTCTTGCCCAACCATGACAGCATTGGGATTTGAACACACAACTGTCTGAACTGTACCTCAAAGTCTTAACCACTGAGCCACCACAACATCACTGCAACTAGTTTGCAGTGATTCAACTACTTCTAGCACTGAATTAATGCCACTAAAAGATTACAATGAGTCAGTGTAGTGGAGTATCTTCACTCTCTGCCAGTGCACCAATACAGAATTGCAGTCCATAATCATGCATGGTGGGTCATACAAATTTTGCTCCTCACTCTGAAATTCAGTTCTGGTTATAAGGCAGTATCTACAGAAATATTGGGAAAGGGTGAAATTTTCAATGAAGCCTCCAATGCAGTATGAAGCCAAGTTATCTCCAGCAATGCAGTAACAAGTTCATTTAACAACTGATCCCTCTGAAACAGGTCTCCTCTCGTCTTCTAAATCTTTTAAGTCTGCCACTAACTCAGAGAAAACACCAATATGGCCAAAATCCCTAAAATCCCTCTCTCGACACAGCAAGACAATCTGTAAGTGATTTATGCCTGAACAAATGTAAGGTGGCAAAAAGACAGAGGTAGACAGCCAAAATTTTGTTTTTTTTGCTGAACCTGAAAGGTTTACAACTTAAGATGCATGTTATGATATAGCACTAATTTCTGGCATGTTGGGTTTTCCTGTTGGAATTAAATAATTGGCTATCACTGCTATCGTGAACATCTGAAAAGGTCTCATCAGAATGATTAGCAGACGTGCATTCATGTCAGAAATCTGAATTTAACAGGCTTTTCAGTATCTTTCTTACAGGTATATAGTATGCTTAGTATGTGTATATAGTGTGCTGTTCTGGCCGAGAAATATATATATATATATATATATATATATATATATATATATATATATATATATAAGTGTTTTAAAAGCCAGCCTTAGAGTATGTTGTTCTCATGGGCCCTCTATGACATGAAGAAAAGAATATTCTTATTCCTTCACTGCATCACTGATGTTTGCAACACCCTCATGTGGAAGTGTGAGATGTTTCAGAACCACACTTGGCTTACTTAAAGTATCTGTCTGACTGTAGCCCTCTGTCGAGGCTTATCTTCTAGCTATGTTCCTGAAAGCAAGCACAACCACATTGTTTAGAAACTAGCCTATATTCATGCAAGTCATTGTTAGCGACTTGTGAAAATGTTGGTTTAGAAATGAAGAAGCACCACAGATGTCAACTCCGCTGATGATGTGTGGAGTATTTGGCTCTGCTATCAAGCAATGTTAGCTTTTTCTAAATAATGAAGTACAGCAATACCGTCAATAAATAAACAGCCTACCTCATCACTTCAAGGTGACATCATGACAGCTCCAGCTGAACTCCACTGGCTTCTATAGATTCGAGGGTGTACTTTGTGTACATGGGCAGAAATGGGAGGTGGGATAAAGGAGTAAAAAAAAAAAATGGTTCTGGTGTTGCTGTACTTCATCTATTTAACAGCCAGGGGCGGACTTAGCACTAGGCAAAGATGGGCAAGCGTCTTGGGCCCCCAGAAGCCAAGGGCCCCCTAAAAATGCAAATTATATATATTTGTAATTATTAATGCTAAATAAAATATGCTGAAATTTAAAATATTGATATTTCAACACTGACACGTGGGCCCTATTCCTATATTTTGCCTAGGGTCCCCAAATCACTAAATCTGCCCCTGTTAACAGCTCGAGATCTAATCTTGTCTAATGCACCTTTAACAGTCTAATATTGTCTCCTATATAGTGTATGATTGGGCGTCTGTTTTTGATTATTTTGTCAAAAGTCCTCAGTAAAGTGTGAGCTACTAAGCTCCACCTGCTCCATATATGGCTCGAATGCGCCTTCACTGACCTCACGTGATCTCATTTTGTCAGTAGCAGGGTTGCCAGGTTTCATAAAAACACCCTTTCCGTCACAAACAGCTCCAGTCCCAGCCGGCACGTGACCGACCTTCAGCGCTGAAATGTGGTTGAAATAATATCAGTTGTTGTTATTTTAACGTTGAAATAACGTTGAAGCAATCTTTTATGCCAAATGGTTGTACAAAGGTTAACAAGAAATCAACACTGAAAATTTAGCAATTATTATGATCATTATTATTATTTTATTAGCATTTTATTCTATTTTGATCATAAGACCTCTTCAAAAATCTAAATTTATATGTTAAAAATATAATAATAATAATAATAATAATAATAATAATAATAATAATAATAATAACAATAATAATGTATATATAATAATTAATAATTATATATTATAATTGAATATTATATATGTAAAGTTCTTATAGATTTAGATATAATATAGATATCTCACATAAAATATAAATAAATATAAAAAATAAATTATATAACATTTTCAAGCCCATAAACAAAAAATATCAAATATATAATAATGGTGCTCCTCCACACGTAATATATATATATATATATATATATATATATATATATATATATATATATATATATATATATAATAAATAATAATAATAATAATAATAATAATAAACATAATTAACACTAACATCATGACAAAACAATAATACATCATTATTAGCAAGTAACAACATGCAGAACTCCCACAGCTCTGATGCGAGGTGTGTGTGTGTGTGTGTGTGTGTGTATGTGTGTGTGCGTGTGTGTGTGTGTATATGTGTGTGTGTGTATATATGTGTGTGTGTGTGTGTGTGTGTGTGCGTGCATGCGTGTGTATGTGTGTGTGTCTCTCTCTCTCTCTCTCTCTCTCTCTCTCTCTCTCTCTCTCTCTCTCTCTCTCTCTCTCTCTCTCTCTCTGGCTGTTATTCCTCTCATGGCCACTAGGTGTCCTCGTTACTGCTCCGCAGTTCCTCTGCGCCTCCAGCTGCATTGGCTTCAGCAGTGAAAGCGCGCTGAAATGAGAAGCTCGACTAAAGCGACAATCCTCAGCGAGGCAGAAACGGAGTAAGCCGCTCTTGGAGCACAGTGCGGAATCTGGCGTCGTCGCGTACAGTACACGCAGCACGTGAGTGTGGAGAGCGCTGTGATTTAGAAGCCATGCGCGAGACTCGGGGCCATTACTGACCGGAAACTGGCGCATGCACCGGACCTGATCATCCTGAGGATCGCCGATCAATTCATTTGGAAGCGGGGCTTGAAGAGCATGATCCAGGCTTCAGAAAGGCCGTAGACAAGGTATGTGTGCTGGTTTTCATTCTGTGTATACACACACACACACACACACACACACACACACGGAACCAGTGTGTTTGGCTCGCGCCTGGAAAGCAGCAGTGTTTAGAGGCATGGTGCGCAGAATGGTGTGATGTTATTTACATTTCCCACACAGCTCGTGCAGCGACACTGAGCCTCTCCATATCCACACCACTTCTGAGTGTGCAGTGGAAATAAGCTTTGCTGTAACCTTTGAGATGTTGATCGATATACAATTGAGCAGTTTCAGCTTAGCAATCTCACAGTAAGCTAAATTATACTCAGCTCTCCAAGTTTTGTGAAATCAGATGGTAAAATCTTGCAGATTTCCTCATCAGCTCTGTTTGAATAGAATTCTGTTTGTGTGGCATTGCATGGTTGCTAGGTCCACCAGGAATGTAAACAAAGTGTGAAGTGGGAAAGAGCTGAAATAGCAGGTTAGAAGAGTGATTTATAATTTCTCCCAAGTGCACTGCATGATTGTAGAGTCCATCAGTGCAGAGGCAACCTGTTCACTTCATCTGCCTCAGATCTGCTCTGTGAGGAAAGTGAGTGAGGGGGAAGGGAAAGCAGGATCTCAGAGAGCATCAGGCTTGTGTTGGGTATATAACAGATTCACACACTCTCAGTCAGTCTCTGCTTTGTGTAGGACTGAGGTTTGTTTGGTTTTTTCAGGAGAAGAAACATGTATCATCTTATCTGCTGTACTGGAACTCGCTGAACGGGTTACAGAAATGCTGACACATGACACAAACCGCTCTCCAACTCGCTACACATGACACAACGCTTTCCAACTCGCTACACATGACACAAAACGCTCTCCAACTCACTACACGTGACACAAAACACTCTCCAGCTCACTACACATGACACAAAATGCTCTCCAACTCACTGCATGTGACACAAAACACTCTCCAACTTGCTACACATGACACAAAATGCTCTCCAACTTTGACGAAAACAGCAGAAAACACAGTCCAGTTCACCACACATGGTACAAAACACACTCCAGCTTGTCACACATGACACAAAACACACTCCAAGTCGCTACACATGACACAAAACACTCTCCAACTCACTACACATGACACAAAACGCACTCCAAGTTGCTACACATGCCACAAAACGCACTCCAGTTCACTACACACGACACAAAACACACTCCAAGTTGCTACACATGCCACAAAACGCACTCCAGTTCACTACACACGACACAAAACACTCTCCAACTCACTACATATGACACAAAACACTCTCCAACTCACTACACATGACACAAAACACTGTCCAACTTCAACAAATAGAGCAGAAAACACACTCTAGTTCACCACACATGATACAAAACACACTGCAGCTCACTACACATGACAGAAAATCTCTCCAACTTCGACAAACACAACAGAAAACACAGTCCAGTTCACCACACATGTTACAAAACACACCCTAGCCTGTCACACACGACAGAAAACACACTCCGGCCTGTCACACATGACAGAAAACACACTCCAGCTCACGGCACATGACACAAAACACACTGCAGCTCACTACATGTTACAAAACACACGCCAGCCTGTTACACATAACAGAAAACACACTCCAGCTCACTACACATAGCAGAAAACACTCTAACTCACCACACATACATAGCACAAAACACACTCCAGCTCACCTCATATGACACAAAACGCACTCCAGCTCACCTCACACGACCCAAAACGCACTCCAGCTCACCTCATATGACACAAAACGCACTCCAGCTCACCTCATATGACACAAAACGCACTCCAGCTCACCTCACACGACACAAAACACACTCCAGCTCACCTCACATGACACAAACACACTCCAGCTCACCTCACACGACACAAAACACACTCCAGCTCACCTCACATGACACAAAACATACTCCAGCTCACCTCATATGACACAAAACACACTCCAGCTCACCTCACACGACACAAAACACACTCCAGCTCACCTCATATGACACAAAACACACTCCAGCTCACCTCATATGACACAAAACGCACTCCAGCTCACCTCATATGACACAAAACGCACTCCAGCTCACCTCACACGACACAAAACGCACTCCAGCTCACCTCACATGACACAAAACATACTCCAGCTCACCTCATATGACACAAAACACACTCCAGCTCACCTCATATGACACAAAACATACTCCAGCTCACCTCACACGACACAAAACACACTCCAGCTCACCTCACATGACACAAAACACACTCCAGCTCACCTCACACGACACAAAACACACTCCAGCTCACCTCACATGACACAAAACACACTGCAGCTCACCTCACATGACACAAAACACACTCCAGCTCACCTCACACGACACAAAACACACTGCAGGTCACTACATGTTACAAAACACACGCCAGCCTGTCACACATAGCACAAAACACACTCCAGCTCACCTCATATGACACAAAACGCACTCCAGCTCACCTCACACGACACAAAACACACTGCAGGTCACCTCACATGACACAAAACACACTCCAGCTCACCTCACATGACACAAAACACACTCCAGGTCACCTCACATGACACAAAACACACTCCAGCTCACCTCACATGACACAAAACACACTCCAGGTCACCTCACATGACACAAAACACACTGCAGGTCACCTCATATGACACAAAACACACTGCAGGTCACCTCACATGACACAAAACACACTCCAGCTCACCTCACATGACACAAAACACACTGCAGCTCACCTCACATGACACAAAACACACTCCAGCTCACCTCACACGACACAAAACACACTGCAGGTCACTACATGTTACAAAACACACGCCAGCCTGTCACACATAGCACAAAACACACTCCAGCTCACCTCATATGACACAAAACGCACTCCAGCTCACCTCACACGACACAAAACACACTGCAGGTCACCTCACATGACACAAAACACACTCCAGCTCACCTCACATGACACAAAACACACTCCAGGTCACCTCATATGACACAAAACACACTGCAGGTCACCTCATATGACACAAAACACACTGCAGGTTCACCTCACATGACACAAAACACACTCCAGCTCACCTCACATGACACAAAACACACTGCAGCTCACCTCACATGACACAAAACACACTCCAGCTCACCTCACACGACACAAAACACACTCCAGCTCACCTCACATGACACAAAACACACTCCAGCTCACCTCACACGACACAAAACACACTGCAGCTCACCTCACATGACACAAAACACACTACAGGTCACCTCACATGACACAAAACACACTCCAGCTCACCTCACACGACACAAAACACACTCCAGCTCACCTCACACGACACAAAACACACTCCAGCTCACCTCACACGACACAAAACGCACTCCAGCTCACCTCACACGACACAAAACACACTGCAGCTCACCTCACATGACACAAAACACACTACAGGTCACCTCACATGACACAAAACGCACTCCAGCTCAGTACACGTGAGAGAATACACACTCCAGCTCACTATATGTGACACAAAACACCCTATCTTACATAATCCCTTATCACAATCATAACTGATCTGGTGCCAATCTCAGCATTCAGTTTCAGAATTGTACTCTTCCTCCAGCTGATTGCGGCCTGAGTATTAGGTGGTTTCCACAGCTGTTTTTTTTCCTTTTGAATTTCTTTTGTTTTTAAGTTATGAATGGCATCTTGTTCTGTGTTCACCTGACACACTTTTCGTTTGCATGTTACTAATTCAGAGAATGTGACTGAAAGCTACAGCTCCACGGTTTTTTCAAAGGGAAATCTTTCAGCTGATAGCACCAGGTAGTTACCAGGTAAGATCAGGTTTTGCTACGGAGCCAGTGTTTTTGTAATGGTTGTGCCAATTTGATGTTGAATGGTGGTATCATTATCCTATTTCATGTTGTAGACATGTGATTTTGAGTTACACATTTTTTTTTTTTCCTCATGAACAAAGGATACAAATTGTCTTAAAGCACAACTTCTGTGACATCAGCACTGTGTACATTATCTCTCATATTAGTATTTTATCAAACACTTTATCTTTTAGTATTTCTACCAGTACCTCAATATTTGGATGTACCACTTTAGTTCCTGTGGGTTTTGTGATTCTTATGTCTAGCACTGAGCATCTCCTACAATTTCCTTTTGCTGCCAAGCTAAGGGAAGTTCAAGATGGCATATATATCACTATATGCTTGCCTATTGGCTTGCAGTAGTGGGTGTCTTTCCCTGCTCGGGTTGTGATGGAAGCTGTGTGTAAGAGGGCGCTGGTTTATTTGTTGGTGAGTGGGTGTTATTTGGGGGGGGGGGAGAGGGGGGATGGTGTGTGGGGGTGCATGGCCGGAGATGACAGCGGCCTCTTTGTCTCTCGTTTCTCTGAGGCGTGTGAACGTGTCTGTGCCGGCCCTGGCTCACGTGTTGTCCCCCTCTCTGTGTCCTTTGTTTGGCCAATCTGGGAGCCGCCCCTAATTGAATGGGATTATATCTCGGCGGGGGATTGATTCCAGGGTCCCAGGGCTGGGACAATGCAGACTCCGCCCTTGTTCCCACCCCTCCTCTCGCTCCTGCTTCCCTGCGGCCAAAAGGCCTTGGTGCTCAGAATGGGGAGATGATGGGAGAATCACACTCCTGGGAAAAGGAGGCCAGCCACAGAGATGCTGTTTGGAAGTTGATGCCGCGTGCACATAGCGCTATGGATCCATCTGTTGATGTCTGGGCTGTCTGTTTACAAACATGTCTGGATTGTGAATCTCCTTTCAGTCCTTTGAGTCTGATGATCTCTGTAATCTGATCTGCCTATCGTATCTCTCTGGTAGTCCACTGTCCTACCTGTGACTGAGATTATACCAGTTCCTGACTGAGTCGGGTCTGACTTTCATATACTGTGGAGGCCTTGTATCTGTGCATCTTTGTATGCACACATATGTTCAGCTGTGCACAAATGGGCAAAACAGGTGCTAAATAGAGTGGTTAACAATAAGCCAAAAGAGATCTGATCTCAGAGGAGTCAGTGTAGCCCTCTGTTCATAGGCCTAGCAGTTCTTTAACTCTTTATTCAGACCCCTCTTAAAGTGGCGTTAGTCCCAGAAGCACATGTGCTCATAAATTTTGGGGGCACACTTAAAAGATGTCAAAGTATGGAGCTCTTGAGGAATGTGTGTCACGTGTCTGTTTCATTTTCTTTTTCTCCACTCCTCTCCTGCAATCTGTCCCTGTTGTTTGGAGGGCTGTGGGTAGAAGTGTGTGAGAATTTCCTGCGCATTGTTATGAACAGAGGGAAAAACCCACTGCCAGTCTTGCTGTCAGTGCAGGTCAAAGCCGGGGTCAACGGGAAGAGGAATTCCCATGTATATGTACATATGGCAATAAATTACTCCATCTCGTTCTATTCACGTAGAGCTACATTAGAAGCTGGAGGTTGAGAGGTTAAATATGGCATCAAGACAAATCCTTCATATTCCAAGGACTCTGCTAATCCGACTTACCAAGTTACAGCTCAGAATGACAATTAAAATCTTGTCATTTTGAATAGGTTTAACTTTATGGGTGTGCAGGAATTATCTTGTACTCTTTAGAGAAGGGGCAGTGATGTGGAGAATGCTCCTCAGAAAAGTCCAGATGTTGCTGCCTTTACCTGAATTTTAATCCAACAAGTACTGTTGATTTGTATATTTTGTCATTTCCCTGCATCTGGTCCACTACCTGATCTAACCAATTAGCTAATGCACGTGCCCTTCCTGAGTTGGTGCAGGTGAAATAGAGAACAGGCCAGGAGGAATCCAGGACAAAAAAACAATAGGAACCAGTTGTTGTTCTTCTTTCGGCTGCTCTAATTAGGGGTCGCCACAACAGATTATTGGTTCGCATGATTTGATTTTACACATTTTTACGCAGGATGCCCTTCCTTACGCAACCCTCCCCAATTTTATCCGGGCTTGGGCCTGGCACTGGGAGTGCATTGTCATGTGCAACCCCAATGGCTGGAGTCGGTTCCCTGGCTATGAATTGAACCTGGACCACTAGTCCTCCAGGGACCGAACCAATAGGAACCAATAATGCAAATAAATATAAAGATGCTGGTAAATCTGCAGGTCTGCATGTCGGCTATTAGAAGGTGGGTGGACATGCTTAATAAAGCAGTGTTCATGTATTGTAAAGTTCAGTTTGTCCCATATAAGGCCTTGTAGGTCATTTATTTGAATATTGAAATTTGTTCTTCAGAGTTAGTTTGAATCTTGTGCTTCACAGCAGGTGTCTGTGATTTTTAGAAGTCTAAAACGAAGACTTCATGTACCCTTTGTAATATGTGATGTTCTTCTAGATCACATATTTCAGATTGTCAGTAAAATATCTTCTGAGTTGTGGTGACTGCCCCAGGCTCTGTAAACAGGGCAAAAGACAATAATTTGTACTACTGACCTTCAGCTACAAAAGGCTGGTTTATAATTCTGCATTGAAGCATATTTGGGTATTTGCGTCACAGTGCAGAGAAGGGGATTATGGGCAAGCGTTGTGTGCAGAGGAACACTGATGGACTGAGGTGCAGTCTTTCAGTGTCCTAACATCATGTTGTGTATATCTACAATGCTGTGCCTACCAGCCTTCAGCTGATCACTGATTGGTTGAGGAGTGGGGAGGTGTGTCTGGCGGCGTAGCTGGAAACATTGTGACGAGACGTTGTGATCTACTTTTTCAGATTAGGACATGATTAAGTTTAATGTAAGCGGCATTTTTTGACAAATAAAATCAAACAATACAATTTGATATCATACGCTGCTTATGTGTGTATATATCCACTATATGGCCAAATATTTGTGGACACCTGACCATCACACCCATATGTAATTCTTCCCCAAATTGTAGCTACAAATTTGGAAGCAAACAATTGTATAGAATTTCTTTGTATGCTGTAGCATTACAATTTCCCTTCACTGGAACTAAGAATCTCAAACAAATTTGTTTGAAAATGTGCTGTGTAAGGCTGTAAAATGTAAGGTGTCTCTGTTATTCTTTTTCATCAGTCAGCTACTGACTGATTTCATTAATAGGGAAGTTAGTTTGATTGCTCTGTTCATTAAATTGCAAAATAGTCTTAGAAAAAAATATATCATGATAGGATTGTGGATCGTGATCCAGCCTGAAAACAGCGTGGTATAATATTTTTGCCAGCTCACCAATAAGGCAGAAAATTAAGCCTGTTAAGGCATAAAGGATTAAATATAAAGAATAAAAATGTCCCTCCCTTTTCCAATACCAAATTATTTGACCTATGTTATGGTCTTTTTGTGTGTTTTTTGAGAAGCGGTTGGGGTGGAACTTTTGCTGAGACCTGGCAACCCTGCACATCAGCTCTCCTGGCCATAGAGCTAATGTTTAACTGGCCATAATTAATTTTGTTACTTTCCGATGCACAGCTTTTGTTTTATTATATACTGTTAAGAGTCTAAATGGATCACACAGACACTGTTATGATTAAGTTTCAATTATTGTACTTTCATAACGTTGAAGGTTTTAATCGATTGAAAACAGAAACCTAAGGCACATATTTGGGAAATCCTTATTTTTGCTGTATCGAACATGTGTTATATCAAGACATCATCTTATCAAATTGTATGGAATTAGAATTTTGTGCATCGTTACACCCCTACTAATAGTGCAGTATCTTTGAGCTGTGATTTAGAGCAAAGAAGTAAGTAGTATTGATTCAGTCTTTCTTCTACACTCATTTTGTGTGTAACATAAGACTTATTCGGTTTACATGGTTCCTGGTGGACACATTCAAATTCACATGTGAGGGCAGACGCGTGTTGTATACATCATGTTGTACCAGCTAGTTTTAGCCAGACCATGTGTTTTGGGAACATGGCCTCTAAAATCTCTGAGACTTTCTCAGTATTTCAGTAAAAACTGATTTGGGGAGTGTGACATTTCAGCTACGTCATGAAATATACACCACAGCTTTGGACCACGTCCAACATTACAGGGTGATCTGGAACCCCAGAACCTCCATGTTAAGCTTGTGGGCCTGCTGTCTAACTTAGCTAGTGTTACTGATGAACAGAGTCACCATTATTATGATATATTTCGAATGGTGTGGCATTTACAAATTGCTTGTTCATGTATATTCATAGATCCTATAAATATACACCAATCAGCCATAACATTAAAACCACCTACCTAATATTGTGTAGGTCCCCCTACAGAATATTAGCTGTGCCGCCAAAACAGCTCTAATCCATCGAGACGTGGACTCCACAAGACCTCTGAAGGTGTGATGTGGTATCTGGCACCAGCACCTTAGCAACAGATCCTTTAAGTCCTGTGAGTTGTGAGGTGGGGCCTCCATGGGTCGGATTTCCAGCAAATTCCACAGATGCTCGATCAGATTGAGATCTGGGGAATTTGGAGGCCAAGTCTTTGTCATGTTCCTCAAACCATTCCTGAACAATTTTTGCAGTGCAGCAGGGCACATTATCTTTCTGAAAGAGGCCACTGCCGTTAGGGAATACCGTTGCAATGAAGGGATGTATTTGGTGTGCAACAATGTTTAGGTAGGTGGTTTCCCAGCAGAACATTGCCCAGAGCATCACACTGCCTCTGCCAGCTTGCCTTCTTCCCATAGTGCATCCTGGTGCCATCTCTTCCCCAGGTAAGCAATGCACATGGTTGTCCTTCCTTGGAGCATTTTGGTAGGTACTAACCACTGCATACCAGGAACATCCCACAAGACCTGCTGTTTTTGGAGATGCTCAGACCCAGTCATCTAGCCATCACAATTTGGCCCTGGTCAGAGTCACTCAGATCCTTACTCTTGCCCATTTTTCCTGCTTCCAAAACATCAACTTCGAGAACAGACTGTTCACTTCCTGCCTCATATATCCCACCCCTTGATAGGTGCCATTGTAAGGAGATAATCAATGTTATTCAGTTCACCTGTCAGTAGTTTTAATGTTATGGCTGATCAGTGTAAGGGTAAATGTACAGAGATGATCTTATGCCATTTTATTAACTTGGCCATTATTAACATATAAAACAATTTATTGTTCTACATATATTATGTGTTAGACAGTTCCGTATGTTGATTCTGGGCTATAGATGGACAATCAACATTTCATCCATTTCATTCAACCAAGCTGCATTCTTACACATTTAGAAAGAACCCAATGACCTCCTAGAGTCTGACTGTTCTGTAGTTCTGCTGGGGCCAGGATGATGACTAACTGCTTTGCTGCCTGCAGAGCACTGATAGCCATGTTCAGCCTACGAGAGGCAGGAGACAGCAGTCTGACTTTTGCTGAGCAAGCAAAGATAATTGGAGCCAGATGACTGTCCTTCTAAAACAAAACCCATCTGGGGTTCTCTTTAGATAAATGCAGCAACTGTAATTGAAAGCACCGCCGCTGTCATCTTTGATCCAAATGGAGCATAAATTTCAAGGTGTTTTGTGTTGATATGTAATTAGTTGTGTGTGTAGTTTGTTGATCATGCAGCTAATAGCCTCTTGTTTAATGAGGTATATGTGTTGTATTGGGGAGCACTTTCTGTTATGGACAAGCTATGTACGGCCAGGCTAAGTTATGTGTTGTAGGCAAAGGGATGTGAATAGTCAACTGTTTAATATCCTTTTTGCTCTCTTATCTCTCAACAGGGCTCAATGGTTCTGCTGTGGATTTTGTAGAGACCTTTTCTCCCTCCAAATCCCCTTATTTTTTTTTTATCCACCCACTGTAGTGGCATTTTTCCCTACAGGATCATGTCTGCAGCACAGACACAGAATGACAATGAGCAGCGCTGGAGCTGCCTGGAGTCTCTGGGTCTAAGTCCCAGAGAGCTGGTTCTGGCTGAGGCTTTGCAGATGGAGTATGATGCGCTCTCTCGCCTTAAACAGGACAAGGATCCCACTGGAAGGGGAGAGTCTGAGCGTGGGAAGACGATGCCATCCAGGAATACACAATCTAGACGTATACCCAGCCCACCTGGGACAAACTTGCGCCAAGGGCTATCAGGGTCTGATCCGATTCTCAACATCATCCAGCCTGGAGTCTCTAGCCCATCAAGACTGAATGTGGATCCTCATGGTTACAGCAAGGAGCCCCTCTATATCCTGGAAAATCCTGGGAAGAGTGATTATGAGAGGATGACTGAAGGGCTTTCAAAGGGGTTGCCACCTCCGGATGAGCCTCCTCCAGCGATTCCACCAAGGAATCCAATACCTCAACCAGACTCGTTTCACCTCTGCAGGGGTTCAGCTCCCAGAGATGTGAACCTGTTCAGCCCTGAGGTGGACCAACCCAAGCTTCCCTCTGGAGAAACCATGAACTATGACAACCTGAACGACTCCCTTATGAGAATCAGTGGTGGTAGGCAGTCA
Source organism: Pangasianodon hypophthalmus (assembly GCF_027358585.1). NCBI lineage: Eukaryota > Metazoa > Chordata > Actinopteri > Siluriformes > Pangasiidae > Pangasianodon > Pangasianodon hypophthalmus. The sequence goes on along the minus strand of NC_069729.1, from coordinate 8,387,923 downwards.
CCTAGGCAACAAAAAGTTAATGGCGACCAACCTGGGAAGCCTGTGGCTCGCAGCAAGACGCTACCCCCTCAGGTGCCACCTCGCACCTACTTGCCTGGGCAAAAGGGTGTCAGAAACAACCGCAGGGTGTCAGCTGATCCGGTATGTACTATAAAGAAGTAATGTTTCTGCCAAGAGTGTCAGGTTTGGTACATGATTCAATAATCGTATAACGGATTATAAATTATATTTACTGGGTGCACCATTTTGATGGTTAAAAAAAGAGTTAATTGTAAGTAATGTCATCTTAATAATTATAAACACTAGACTTGTAACTCTGTAGACTTAATATTTAAAAAAAAAAAAAAACAATTATTTATGTAGCATGTGTTTTTTTTTGTTTTTTTTTTTTTTTTTAATAATTTTTTTTTTAATTGTAAATAGTGGTGTAAGAAATTGGACTGAGTTTTACCTTCATGTCTTGCAGGTGTCCCTTCATTCCAGGCTCAATGGTTTTGGCTATGAGCTCTTCCAGGTCTCTGAGGAGCGTGATGAGGAGGTGGCTGCCTTCTGTCATATGCTCGACGTGTGAGTTCTTCTTCACTTTCTTCTTCAGAAACATAAGGTTTTATCAGAAATCTATACCACTTGCAAGAAAATAAAAGAAAAAAGAATATCAACATTGGAAATGACATACTACTATGTCAAATTATAATAATCTATGGTTATGTAACGTTTTTACATAATCAGGAGTTCAGTAACGTGCAAATTTGGATGTAGCCACAGGCAATGGCTGATTCTCATAGTAACTAGAAAAGCATGTTTTTTAGCAAACGTATCTTCCTAAAGAGTATAAACCACAGGTGACACACTACTTAGTACATTTGGGTTTGGAGATAGCCCATGACTGAAAATGCTTTTCATTTTTCCATGATGAATATTTACTTAAAAGTAAATAAATAAAACAAGGTTGCATATTTAATTGTTGAATGATTAATAGGTCATGAAGACTACCGGTATGTTAATATCAAATAAACTTTTTTTTTTTTTTATATTTGCTAATTAAATTTACTTTTAATAAAACAGAAACCTGCAGGAGAAACCTTCAACAGAAACCTTCAATTTAGATATAAAACTAAAAACATCTTTAGGCCAATAAGGCTGAATGCAACAAAAACCTGTCAAATCAAATAAGTCTTTCAGAGCAAAATAAAACAAAATAAACTAGTAAATTTTAAGTTGAGCTTGAAGGCAGTGAGTTCTTTGCTTGGAACAACAAGCTTGACTACCACTTGAAACTGCCTTTTTCATGAGAATGCAGATGGCGTGACGGTATTGTAAATTTAAAAAGCACAGTGAAGACTAAACTGAAACTAGATATAGCACATCTGCAGATATAAAAATACACAGTATCATGTCAGACATACTGTACAGGCTAGCATAAATGGAAGCGATGTGATGCAACGCAAGATAATCAGGAGTCAGTTATATTATTATCGAACAAGCCTAATTCAGATTATTCAGTACAATGTTTTGAAATCATTTATAATTTCTTTTCAGTTTTTTTTTTACCAGTTTCAGTCGACATTAAGATCTAAAGAGATCTTTTGATGCAGCACAGTGGGCATCCTCCTTTAATGATAGTGTTAGCGTTATCCAGTACGATGTGCTCTGAGTGCAGTGTTGATGTGTGTAGGTTGCGCTCGGCTTACCCGTGCACAGATCGATCCAAGAACGCAGGGTTTGTGTGGAGCCCATGTGTGGCGCAGGAGGAGCTGCAGCAGGGACTCGGGGTCAGCATAAAGGTCACCGTCATTGGTGAGCACATCCGAGAGCCACTCATCTTCACCTGTGATGGTAAGCCAGCGTGTACTGACATTCAGCATGTTTATATGCGCAAAATAATGTGATAGTTGACAGAGTAATGTTTGGCAAGTTTTTGATCAGTGCATTTACAAAAACTTAAAGTATTGTCAGTCAATAATTGAATTTCTTTCTACAGAAATGTGTTGGGCTGTAGCTTTGCTATAATTACTGAATCTATCAGTGTAATTATGTATTATAATTATATATATCACATGATAGAGTGTGCTGTTATAGGAAAATAATCAACGACTGGGTGGTCTGATGTGGCCCGATGCAAACTGGAGGGCCATTAACACCCCAACATTGATTATTTTTCCTGTAACCGCAGCTCTGACAGTAGTTCCAGCTGCAAGACATATCACACGTTTATATTAATGTACTGGTTCCAATACATTATCATTTCTATAGTAACAGCTTCCACAGCAACTTGTATGTTGGACGCTCCACATAAATGGATTATGGTGAAGTTTTCTGTGAGTTTTTTTTTTTTTTTTTTTTTTTTTTTATAAAGCGTTTCTGTAAGGAGTCTCCAGTGTCAGCGCTTTAACAGTTGGAGGTAAAGCTGTTCCTTTGTGTTTTCAGGCATAGGGAAGTCTTCAGAAACTAACTTGTCAGGGAAAAAAAAAGTTTCATAAAAATGTGCTGTGGTATATGAGGAATAAAACGCTTTGGGACATAATCAGTGTTGGGGTTGGGTGGATCCAGGAACACTGTGGGATAAGTTGTATAATATCGAATATATTTCCAAGATTCATTAAGTTATGAATTTCTTGGTTGGTTGGAAGCAAAATTGCTTCCAAGTCGGTACTGGCTACTAGTAAGCCAGCTCTCAAAGTAAATATTTATTTTAAAGTAGATAAATTACAGATACTACTGTCTCTTTTTTAGGTCCAGAGCAGCTTTTTCTGTATCCACTATAGTTCATGTTCATGCGAAAAGATATCAGATTACCAGTTTATATGTTCTTTCAAACCTACGTGGCCATAAAATCCAGTTATGGCTTTAATTTGATTTATGATATTGTAATATGGTGTTTCTTGAATAATGCAATAAATGTCACTATGAGATAATTAGTGTGCATGTTAGTGTGCTCATTCAAGCAGATTTGGTAAACTGGGTCAGGTGCTGGCTTGGGGAACCCATGCACTGTCATCGTTGCTGTTCTCTACCCCTGGCTTGATATTTTCCTGAGAACTTGAGTCTGGTGTATTAGATCCCCAGTCTGCAGCTCAGGAAACAACTGTGATGTGCCAGTTTAATAGGCCTTCATGATTTATAAAACTTGTCAAACTGGGTCTTTGTTTTTATGTACATAGCTTGGAGAACTGCGCACCATTTTTTTTCTCTACAGCCAGGACTAGAGAATCTCATCTGATAGACTGCAAGGGTTTCACTTCTGAATCCTCTTAATGGAGTTACAGTGAAAGGAAAGTGTGCCAACCATCTGTTTTGTGTTTTCAATTAAAATAGACAGCTTTTCATTCAACCAGCTGAAATGAGCGCACACACAAATACGTATTTTTATCTCTTGTTTTTATTCCTTTGTTTTCATCTCATCATGTGACTTTTTTTTTTGCTATGCTGACCCATGGCTTTGTAACGAATACGGAGTGTTCTGCATTTCTGGATGTGTTTTCTAGAGCTGGGCAGACGTGATATATCCATTAGTGATAGGTTAAAGTGTTGTGGGTCACGTGCAATTTCCAACTGATTCTGTGGAAATGATAAAACCTGCTCGTCTCTGGAAATGATATGTATTTTATAAATTGGACCGATAATACACAATTTTGGCTTGAGACCTTCTTACTTGAAAGTCTCATACAAACAAAGGCATATTTACAGAAAGACAGAGTACACTAGTCAGATCAACAAGCTTAAATCATGTTGTTATTTAGCAGTTATATTTTGATGATTAGATTATGGCATATTTTGGAAAAGACGTGTCTCTCTGTGAACTCGATGATCCATCCTCCTCCTCCCCCTTCCTGTCAGTGGAGTGTATTTGCTCAGTACACTTCATGAGTCATGCCTGTGTTTACAAGTGCAAGGTGAGTAAGCAGGAGCAAACCAAGGAACCTGTACATTCTCTTTTAGTTTGCTTGTCTCAGCTTGTATGTGCATGTAACAGGTTTGGCCTTGGAGTTCCATGACGCAGTTATTGTATTAGCATCCCATTAGGCGTAATAAATTGGTGGCCTTTGCTTGATTGTGTAAGAATCAATGTTCGGAAAAAGGCACTTGTAGGTCTATTATTTAAAGAAAATGGTAGGATGTGGGAAAGAGCAAAATGGAGATTAAAAAAAGATCGAAACCTTTTTTTCTATCTATTTTTATTAAAAAAATATGGATGGTCCATTCTGTTTTTATTTTCAATGGGAGAACATGCTCAAATTTTTCATCCCAGAGTTTTTCCCTGTGAGATATTCCCTGGCTTGTTCCAGTTTGCTGGCTAGGAGTTCTGTGTAAACGAAGCAGATGGTTAAGTGTGTGTGGACAGGAAGAGCTGTGCATGTGTCACCAATTGGAAACTATTATCGATTAAAACTGAGTGTGTATTGCAGGCTGGCGTAATACACTCACCGTCCACTTTAATAAGAACACCTGTATATGTGTCGTGTGGCAGCAGCACAATGCATGAAATCATGCAGATGTTCAATGCATAAAATCATAACCATAATGCATAAAATCTTGCAGAGGATTTTTTTTGTTGTTTTTCGCACCATTCTGTGTAAACTCTAGAGAGTTTTGGGTGTGAAGATCCCAGGAGATCAGCAGTTTCTGAAATACTCAAACCAGCCCATCTGGTACCAACAACCATGTCATGGGTAATCATATTTTTCCCCCATTCTGATGTTTGATGTGAGTATTAACTGAGGTAAATACTTGAAGAGAAAACACTTGACCTGTATATGCATGATTTTATACATCGTGCTGCTGCCACATTGAATGATTGGATAACTGCAGGTATCAATGTACAGGTGTTCCTATTAAAGTGGACAGTGAGTGTATCTCTACTCTCTAATCCCCAGTCAGGTTTTGCCAGGCATGATCACCATTTCTTTTTTTCCTGTCTGTTAATATGAAGTTGTTAGAAATCAGAATAATTGGAGGTTTTGCAAATACTGGACAGATACCATTAATATAATCTGAATTATCCAGCTGTCTTAGAACCTCTATTGAAAAATACTCTGTCTGTTTCTCAGGTTCATCCACCATTGACCTGCTGATATACCAGACCTTGTGCTACGCCCATGACGACCTGGACCTAGTCGATATGGACGACTACCTGATGAAAGTGTGTGGCCAGGCCGAGTATCTCAACAAGTAAGAGCTACACATGACTGAGGCAGTGCATCATTTCAGGAACTTGCCACTGCTCAGTTCTCAGTTTTAAAAAGTGAAAGTATTTGTTAGGGCCGTACAGTATATTTGTTGTTGATAATTATTACAACAATGGCCTTGGAATATTGCAGAAGCATGCAATATAAATGACCACATACTGTTTTGACTGATCTCAGACGTTCCTGGTAGATTCTCTGATAAAACATGGTATTGTTGTGCTATTAAAGAAAAAAAGTGGAAAAAAGAAAGACCATGACTGATACTTCACCTCTGTGACTGAAAATGATACGCCACCTCCATATAATTTCCTGCCACTTACTTTCGTTCCCCAAGCTGGACTTTCCACAACAACCATCTATTTGTTACCTTCCTATTATTCACTGACTCCTACCTAAGACTTCAGTGGGCTTCCTGGCTGTTTAGTGCAAAGTAGAAGCTGCTCAGAACTTTAGCTTGAGTTCTCAAGGTCCTTCCCCCAGTTACAGTTTCACAATTACTCTCTACACCGGAGGTATTCAACTAAAATTTGTAAAGGTCCAGTTACATAAAATTCCTTGCTTACAAAGGTCAGAAGAAGCAACTACCCTGATTGAATGATGACAACAATCACCTTTTAATGTCTAACCATTAGTGATTAGGTTATGGCTATAAATAAGACCATTCGAAGTGGTTATGTTTTGGTTCATAGTGGCACTTCACATTACCACTTTTGACTAATGCCACAGACGAGACTTATCTTTGAATTTGTTGTGGGAGAATAAATGTATAAATGTATAAATAAATGTATAGGTAAATAAAATAAAGAATCTTATAAAATCGGCTAAAACTCTCCCCTGTATCCCTGTAGCTAGTCTCTGGTCCATGAGCTTCCTTCAGCTAAATAATTTATGTAAATGCACATAATTGGCTGCAACAAGCCACAACAGGGGATCTGCAGAAGGTGCAATGGTTGAGAGTTGTTGAAGTCTTATAGTTTTCAGCTCTGGTAAAAGTAATTTTTAAGTACTCTGTTTGGCCTGCTGAAATCCTTCGCTGAGTTTGCATCCAGACGGCCAGTTGCCCACCCCTGCTCTATACCATTGCCTGTTTAAAATGTGAGCCAGTTTTTTTTTTAAATACAGTGCAGGTCATTTCCCCAATCCCCATGTGTGGTAATATAGTGCACCCCTAGCACATAGTGAGCAATACAAATGGACAAGAGGCCAGCTCAGAGTTTGGCACCAGCCCATGCAGAGGCCTCCTGTAATGCCTTTCCATTGCCATCATGGCATCCAGGCCTCTCTGCTTTCCCCCCTTCCCTGTGGCTATAATGCCCACCTCACACTGGGCACACTGGCCTGGGCATCCAGCCAAGATCTCACTCAATTAAAAAAAAAACACACAAAAAAAATGTGTATTGGGTTAGTCATGAAAAGTAGTTCCCAGACAATGTAACAAGTGGTGTGTTATATAGGCAGTTTCTTTCCTTGAGAGTGTTAGCTGCCAGCACTGTGACCGGAAGAAGGGGCGATTCCAAAAGAAAAGCGCCTGCTTAGTGGTTTGTGGTACAAATAGTCTTGTCATTCAACTAAGGGCCCCTCAGGAAAAAAAAAACAACTTGCTGTGCTTATTCCTGTGGCTGCATAAAACCACAGTGGTTTTCCTCCAAAATGCGACAACCTCTAACCAGCCATGTAATACTTAATGTGTTCTTATTTGCTCTCATTTGCTGGTGTGTAGACCAGTGTGGTTGAGAGCAGTGCCTGACTGAAATGCATTACACAGCCTCACTGCAACGTAAATCAACCTGTCATATCGCAAGTGGGGTACAATAGCAAGTAGTATGTGTGATTATGTGTAAGAGTTGGATGTTTTTGCTAAGGGTGCAGCTGGCCGGAAATGTGTCTCGTCTTGATAACCTTGAGCTTGTGCAAAGTGGGAGGGACTTCCTGTGTGTAGCACTGTTATTATTCCATCAGCGTTAATGACAGAATCAACAGTAGCCTGCTTTTTTTATTGAGGTTAAACAATAAATTGTGGTGTTAACTGCTGGAAGTAACCCGCACTGGAATGCAGGAAAAAAAAAACATCAGCTATTGTAAATGGATGTTATAGTTTGGTGGCTGTGGGTAGGGGAAATAGGTTGTGGTTTTCAAACCAGCTCAGATAAAATCATATTTCAGCTTCTCTAATTTGAATGGCAAATCAAGTTCTTGTCAAAGCCAAACATAGTAGTTTTCAATGCAAGTGAATATATGTCTATATTAGGATGACAATATGGTAAAAATACAGTAATAGTTGGGTTCAGTTTTCCCTGCAAGTGTTTCGTATGGATTTAAGGTGTCACAAGGGACACACAAAGCTTCAAAGAGCTCTTTTGGTTCTCCTTCTCTGTTTCTCTCTCTCTCTCTCTCTCTCTCTCTCTGTCTCTGTCTCTCTCTCTCTCTCTCAGCTCTCAGACCTTGGCTGGACTTGAATATATCCAGCAGTGTCTGAAATTTGACTGGGACGTCCAGCTTTTCCTCACCAGGAGAAGCTCTGTTAACATGGAGTTAGCTCGCAATGTGAGTACCACAACAGCACATTTTCTTGAGCCCTGCATTTGCATGAGAGCCATCACAGTATTGAAAATGTGGAGAAGGGAGGGGATTGAGAGATCTCTGTATGGGGGGGTGTTTCAGCATGCATGCCAGCCATCAATCTAGCTAGATAGACAGGGGGAAACTCAATATCTTACTCTGTACTAATTACAACTTTACGAACAAGTTACTGAAACAAAAATACCTTTCACAGCTGTGTAAGTACAGATAAGTACAGTATCAGTACAGTAAGTACAGATTTGTGATAGATGAAGATACTAACTTTTCTTCCTTTTTTTTTTTTTTTTTTTTTTTTTTTTTTTGCGCTAATTACACAATTGCGTTGTAGTTGAGTCAACCTGAAAGTAGAAATCGGAATGCCGTCATTTTCAACCTTTGTGTGTAGACCTTTCAACCTTTGTGTGTCACAAAGGGAGAAAACAACATGGACCTTTGTAAACAGTGTATAGACTGCATAGTCAGTGTAATAGATTTAACAAGCTGATATGTCTGTGTTACTGCCCTAAAGCAAATACTTGCATATACCGTATAACTTTATAACATTTGAAAGTAAAGAAGTGCTACTTTGTTTGCTGTTGATGCTGTGAGCGGCCATGTTAACTTGACGTCACATTGAGGAGACCGAGTTTCCCAGTAGGAATTCTGAGTAGAGTTTTAGTTTTAGCGCTCGAGGGTGAAATTGCAGCTTATAGTTCCCCACCTACAACCAGTAAAAGCCACCGAAAACACCCGCTCAACATGCAGTTCCAACTCGTCACACTCAGGGTAGTCTTCTCAACTACCAGTTCCTTCCCCACTGGTGGAGCGATGTCAACTCTACATAGCCACGTAACAGTGAACTGTGAACAGAGCAAAGTACCTCTTCTCTACTTTTCAATTAGTTTATAACAGTATTGACTTTATATCTATTAATATACAGACCCAGCACTTGGATAAACCTATAAAATTGACCATACTAATCGCTGTTTTGAGAAGGTAATCATCAATGTTCAGAGTTATCATTAATGTTAGCTGGTTAGCTTGTTGCTAATGCTACTCCGCTGTTGTTGCTGCACTGCAATTTCAGTTCAAAATATTGCATGGATGTTTGAAGTTTGCTATAGTAGAACAATAGCCACTCAGGCCTTTGACTGTAAGAGTGCTGTTAAAGTAGCTGTTTTTGAGCTTTACGTGCTCTGACAGCGCAAACAAAGACATGCTTTCGTGGAGGCGTCTATACTTTTTGTTCCACTTCACACGTCGAATGTGCCGTGGAGGGAAATAACGTTATCACAATTTGCAAATTACCACTTACAAGGCACCACGAACACAGCATTACTCTCTCACCTTCTTGTTTTCTTCATGTTGTAATAGATATTGTGTTGTTACAGAAACCAAAGACAACACAATATAAAAGTAAAATACAGTAAAAGCCACAACAAGGTTGTAAACTCAAACACAGGAAATTAATAAGTAAGTGGTATGTCAGATAGAGGTCAGTAATATTGCTTTACTACATTTATTCTGAGACAATTATCATGTATAATAATAAGAAATTATAGTGTTAACCCAAGTGTGTGCTGGCTGAAATGATCAGATGTATAATGATGATAGGTAAAGTGCAAATGTGTAAATGCACCAGAATACAGAAAACAATATATGGTAAAAATGTATAACTATATGTATAAAACTATATAAGCTAACTATATAGCTTGCTCACTTACCACGATGTGTTTTATGGTAGATTTTATGTATCAGGGTACATAGACTGCCTAAACCTTCGACATGGTGTTTTGTGATTAGATATAAGAAGGCAACTGTGTTATACTTGACAAATGTTACATCTATGTGTGTGTGTGTGTGTGTGTGTGTGTGTGTGTGTGTCATATGTATACATATATATGTGTATACACACACACACATTATTTATGTCTGTATGTGTGTGTGTGTGTGTGTGTGTGTGTGTGTATATATATATATATATATATATATATATAAAATATAGTGTGTGTGTATAGAGTGTATATATATGTATATATTTTATATATATATATCTGTGTATAACCACAGATTTTGGAAGAAATTCTGAAAGTCATTTAATAGGAGATATTTTATTTTATTTTTTTCTTCCTGTTACTGCAGGAAGAGGACGATGAGACGCCATCCTCCCTGAACCACAGCATCTTGCTGCAGGAAAGGCCCATCAAGCAGACTGTGACAAGGTGAGGAAGAAGAATCAATAATTAAAAAAATAAATAAATAAAAAGATACTTGTGGCGCAACAGAAAATCATTCACCCTATGTTCGAGAGATCGCGAGTTTGAATCCCAGTGATGCCAGTGCCATCTGTGGCCGTGAGCCAGCAAGGCAAAATTGGCCATGCTCTCTCTGGGTGGGAGGGCCTACTCTCTCTCTCACCTGTCAATCACAGTGACGCTAGCCAATTGTGGGCATCTGTGAGCGCATGTATGAGGAAGAGGGTAGATACTGCTTTCCTCTGAGAGTGTCATCCAAGCTGGCTAGCGGGTGGGAATTGGCCGATGATCAAATTTGGGAGAAAATGCAGGGGGGATATAGGGGTATAAATGTCATCATTGTACCTGATATTTGACTTTGGTGGTTTTTCACAGGGAGGCACTAACTTTGCTTCTGGACACCTTTCATAATGAGGCAGAATCCTTCGTATTATCAGAGGTAGGATAAGTTTGGATTCCTAACAAAACTCACTGCTGGTATCAAATGAAGCAAATCCTGACTTTCTGTTTATAGGGTTTTTGTGCAAGTAGAGCTGTTATAATACCCGTAGATCTCAAATCTGCTCAAATCTGATTTTTAATTAATTAAATTAAATTAAAATTTAATTAATTTCCTAGAACAGCATCTCTGACATAGTGCTGTTTGCACAACAAAACAAATTTATATTACTGCACTCTTTCTTATACATTATTAGTCTATGTTCAATCATTTTATAACATTTCTGTAGTAACAGTTAATTCACAGGGACTTGTATGGTATGATCTACATAAACGGATGAAAAAAAACAATTGTGTGTAATTGTTCATATGGTGACATTTTCTGTGAGGAGAGGTTTATTTAGCATTTTTGGAAGGAGTCTCCAGTGTCAGTGCTTTCAGAGGTAAAGCTGCTCTTTTAAGTTTTCTTTACACTTCATGGTGAAGTGTTTTGCAGTTTCTGTGTAACATAAGATGCATTTTTTTGTATTATTAACCTCCAGAGAGGGGGAAAAAAGAGGCTGGTGAGGAAGTGTAGATATGCTATAATGTACAGTAAGTGATAATAGGAATTTCGCAGATATTTTACAACATTAAAATGTAAATATGAACAGAAAAAAGCGTTAGTGTTGGCAAATTGATGTGGTAGAAGAGGAATAAAAACCTTTGTGACATGCTGTTATTGGAAAATAAGCAGTGTTAAGTCGACCTTCTATTTCTTATTATAGTAGGTCCTGCATTTGTTTTTGTTTTTTTTTAAAAGGAGGGAGTTATTGCCAAAAAAGTGGCAACCAACAGTATTTAAATCCGAATATATAATGAAGGATTTGTATTTTAGGGGCCAGTGGTGTGTATGTAGTGCATATTGCATTTATATACATGATGAGTATCAACAGTTATTATATAAAAATATGAAACTTCAACTTATACTTCTCTATCTCTCTCTCTTTCTCTCTCTCTGCACTGTCTCCAGGTTGACCTGCAGTTGCACGTGGAACGCTTGGTGCAGTCAGTCAAGGCTCTGTGCAGCTCGCTTGCTGCTGTGGAAACACCTGACATCACCTCAGCCCTGAATCAGCTTCCTGCTTGCCCATGCAGACTGCAGCCCAGAGTGCAGAAGGTGAACACACATACACACAGACACAGAGATATATATATATATATATAGCTGCTGAAAAGCCAACATGGATGAGCTACTGGAAAACATTGATGTATTGGTCTGCTGAGCTGCACGCTGCACTAGCACCATATTTCTGTTGGAGGCTCTGTTATAAACAGCCATGCTGGTGTCAGCACAGTGTATGAACAAACTGTACCTACGAACGTCTCCTCTCAAACTGTTAACCTTTAAAGCCAAAACACTAATGCTGCAGAAATTTCCCCCAATGCAATTGTCTCATCTGCTGTCTGACAGTCTGTATGTTTCTGTTTCACAGGATGTGAGCGTGCTGGCGAAGAGAGAAAACCGAGGTACAGTTCCCATCATCCCCCAGTCGTCTGTGTCGCACTTCTGCTGTGACCTGCTTTTAGAGAAAGTATCACTTTAGCAATTATGTTCTATTCACTACTTAAAAATGAACATCTCAGTGATCCAGGTCTTCTTTTTTTGAGATTAGAAGTGCTTTTTTTTTTTTTTTTTTTTTTTTTTTTGCGCAATGCTCAGTATATCATAGAATTATTAGCAATTTTAAACATAATTTCTGGAAATACAGTGTCATACAATACACACTTAGGGAGTCTTGATGGCAGGATTGAGTGTAAGTAAGACCTGAAAGTCATGACGTTGTTTTATAGTACAGGGTTTCACAAAACTTAAAAACTCTTGACCTCTAAATATATGTATTGAAGATTTAGTATGTGCTTAATTTTTAATAAATAACTGGAAAATATTAGATTTTTCTGTCACAAGTGCACCAAATAACGTTTAGTAAAATAAAGCAAAAGCATTCCATCGGTTGATCATTTTAAAATTAATTGGGTTGTCTATTTTTGCTTAGGAGAAGCTACTTTCCTCAGGAAATCACCAACAATTTGACATTTCTGATTTGTGCCTTCACTGAAAAATAGGGAATATGCCAGATATAAGAGAACTTAGTATGTATAGTTTCTATAAAAATATTACGTTTCTTATCCAAATATGATTTAATTGCTTATACTAAATTTAACTTAAACTAGTTTATAATTATTTAATGTTTCAGTCATGTAGAGTGAATATGATCAGTTCACATAGTATTAATCACATTATGAAAGCTCGTGAGGATGTTGGCACTGAAGCGAAGAGAGACTGTAGTATTAAAATGAACTTAATTAAAACAGGTGCAGTGTAATAGCACAGCAGGAAATGTCGCTGTTTGACAACACCAGCGACTCGGGTTTCAGGATCTTCAGCTCAAGTGAACGTGCACGCTCCAGTTTTATTCAGAGCTTTGAAATGAAATGATCAAATCATGTTGGAATTACAACAGCAAGCGCAGTTCAGTTAAGTGGAACTGATGTACGCTTTTGAATTACGTAAATTCAATGAGCTTTTTTTTCATTGTACAAAGGCATTATAACAAACAAACCAACAGTTAGCATAACATTAGCTAACTAAGTAAGTCTGTTTCAAGGTGTTTGTAATCAGGTGTTATTCAACAGCTTAGAAATTCCAGTTCGAAATGTAGCTATTGCCTTTTATTGAGCTTAAAAGTCAACACTGATGATACTTTTTTGTATTGTTCTACTTTTAAGTAAACGCGTAAAATGATGAGGAGAACCTGAGGGTTAAAGGGGGAATTGTGTGTGTATGTATGTGTGTGTGTGTGTATGTGCGTGTGCGAGGCCATCCGTAGTCAGAGAGTGTTTGTGTGGAAAGACCTCCTGCTGTAAGGACGTCTGTCTGCTTCTTTACCGGGATAAACAGGAAGGATGCATGTCTGGCGTCAGGATGCACGCTGTTCACCTTCCTTTCTGTGCTTTACTCCGTAAACATGCGCTCTGCTTCTGTTTGATCGAATCCGCCTTTATTTGTCCCGATAAATATGCACTGTAGGACCTTGGTTGCTAATCTGGAGGTAAATACAAAAGTATTAGCTGTGATCAATAACAACAACAACAACAATAATAATAATAATAATAATAATAATAATAATGAGCGTATGACCTCCTTAATAAATGTGCTATTATTGTTTTAAATAAATAAATAATTAAAATGTAAAAAATGGGCTGCATGTGGGCACAGTGGGTGTTGCTGCCTCACAGCTAGGTTCGATCCTGAGCCCAGGTTGTTGTCTGTGTGGAGTTCTGCGTGTTCTCTCTGCGTTCACGTATGTTTTTCACTGTTCTTGTTGTTGTTGTTTTTGTACTCACTGGATTGGATACTCTAAACTGCTTCTAAGTATAAATGTGTGTGTGCATGGTGCCCTGCAATGGCCTGGCAGCTCATCCAGGATGTAATAATAATAATAATAATAATAATAATAATAATGGGCAAAGGTTGCATACCTTAAAAAAGTTTGCAACCCCCTTTTCTGAATGTGGTAAGAATATTCACTAGTTATTAAACTTTGCTTTTATAGCCTACACCACTGTCTTCTGAATGGCTTACACACACACACACACACACACACACACACATGCTCACACACACATTCTTTCATTTATATTTGTTCTAACTTTGCTTAATAGATCTGCGCGCAAACATTTGTGCATAAAGATAAGTTCCAAAAAGTGTATGCATGCTGCTTTAAGGAAGACAGCTTTTTAAACAGGATGTCAAGTTGTGTGTGTGTGTGTGTGTGTGTGTGTGTGTGTGTTTGTGTGTGTGTGTGGTGCATCTACATCTTGAGCCATTTGCAGGCCCATCAGTGTGTTTACATAGAAAAGTCTTTAACCTCTACTCCTGCTTCTGTTCCCTTTCCAGAGAAAATAGTTGAAAAGTTGACGGCTGCCATCTTGGATCTGGTGGAGCTCTACTGCAGCACATTCAACGCCAACTTTCACACGGCCGCACACAGCAGCCGGCACACAGCGCCGATCCAGGAGGCGGGCATGGTCACTAACGTATTGTCCTTCAACATTTATGCTGCCCACCGCGTCCCCATCACCTGGGCCGCCAGGTAACACAAACACACCAGCATTCCTTAGCATTCATAAAGCCGAGAAAATCACGTCATGAGCTTGACTGGCTCTTTTATTTAGAGAGGTGTTGAGGTCATGCCTTTTCTTTGCTTTTATGAAAAATAGTGTAGAATTCTTACGAGATTTGGTTTTCTCAGGTGTCAAATTGCTTTTGTGTGTTTTCATACAATCCTTAAAGTTCTACTTGGCTCATTAGTGTATTCTTTTCTTTTCTTTTTAAACATCAGTCTGAAGTGTGAGTCTGAGTTTGTGTTAAAGTCAGTAAGGAATTGCGCATTGTTCACTTTTATACTAATGACATTGGCGCATGAGTCATTTTAAAGATGACACACCATTAGCAACAGCCGTGATGTTTATAGTGCATACGCAAGGTTTAAATTAATACACACACAGAATAAGGATGTACAGGCTTCCTGGAAAAGTCCTGCTCGGTGATTTCCAATTGGGAACTCTGAGCAAGAATTCTTATTTATATAAAGCAAAAGAAGCAAGTGGAGAAGAAAACTGGTGAGGAAAACTAACGAGGAAAGCTGGAGATAAAAGCAAACACTGCTCTGGTATACACACACACAAACACACACATGCCCTGGTGTAATCCACTGGGATTACATGGTATTATGAGGTGCAGAGGGAACCCCTGAAAATGACAGAGCCCTTTCTGCTTTCTCTGGGCCCCCTGGCACACACACACACACACACACACACACACACACACACACCACTCACTGGGCTGAACATAATACACACACAGTGCCAGCTATGCATCATCAGCAGTGCTGGGAAACAAATACTAACCATTGCCGTAATCTTTCAAACCCCCAGAATGGTTCAGCCCTGTCTTCTCCCCCGCTCTCCATGTGAATGGTCTCTTCCGCCTATTGCCCATGATGGACCAGTGTCCTTTGTCTCGCTCAGAAACGGATGCTGTTTGCATATGGAGCTGTCACAAAGGATGCAGCATGGGAACTCGCCATGACCTTTGACCCCCTTGGAGGCAGGGTGGAGGGCAAGCCGGGGTGCTAAGCACCTGTGCAGTGGTGACGCATGCCATCTGGTGACAGGGCAGAGGAAAGGGTGGACAGGAAGTTCTGAATTAACTGAACGTTTGGCATCTTCTTGCTCCTGTGCAGCAGTATACATCTATCTGGCTGTTCTGTTTATTTCAGGCATCTGGCATTCCAATTAGCTGGCGAATGTTATTCTTTCTATTTTGAACCACCTCTTGAGAGCCCTTTCCCTTTTAAAGACTTTTCCAGTACAAGTTTTGAATAAAGACTGCAGGAGAGCCGGTGGTAACCTGGGATTACACAAAGCGGACGGATTTCGGTTAGACTCTGGCTGCTCCATGCTACGTTCACATGTGCTGTGCTGGTTGATGGAAAATTGGAAATTGAGTGTTTTGTGATGAAACAATGATGGAAAGCTGTTTCTCTGCTGGCGCTAAGTAGCACACATAACCCATGCCCTCTGGATTTTCCTTCAAAACATCAAAAATTCTCAACTGTTTCCAGAAGCAGAGATTCTGGGACATGGAATGGCTGAAAAAGTAGTGACTTTAGTTGAAGCACACAGTGTGCTATACAAGTGCTTTAGAGCCAAAGCCTGATCCAACTGTTTGTTTTTTTTATTACTTTATGACGCCAAATCACCATAGCATTGCTTACAGATAGGTACCTTGTTCTGCATGTTGACATGGTAGTCACCGGGAGTTTTTTTTTTTTTTTTTTTTTTTTTTTTTTTTTTTTTTTTTTCTTTCTTCCCCGAACACTCGCATGTGAACGCAGCATTAGAAGAGAATGTACTGACCCATGTCTAGGCAAATCAAGTGCCTGTGAGAACATAACAGTTTTAGTCTGCCAGGTTCTGACCTGATAAATATCCCTAAAATATATGCTTGGAGAGAAATATATCTCTGTAAATGATATGTCTTGAGTAATGAACAAATAGACCAAATTTCACCATGCACAGGCGGTTGATACAAGAGTAGGCAATAAATAAACAAAAAGCAAAGTGGCAGCTTGATGGAGTTGGAGATACGGCTAGGAACACACAGAGATACTGATGTATCATATGAAAGAAGGCTGACATTTGAGCAAAAGTCACGGTTCCACCCTTGATGAAAATAGAAAAGAAAGAAAGCATCTAGAAAGCACTGGGACCGAGTAAGTGAGAAGAACGAACGTTGGCGTGTCATTGTCGGAGAGATGTGAAAAATGGAAGTTGCTTTGCTTTTCTTTTAAAGGGGGAATTATTTTGCAATGTAGGCTTGGTTGATTATTACTAGGTTATCCTCTCAGTCATGAGATGTTGATTCATTTTATATAGCAGTATGGCTGTGACAGTAATTACATCTACAAGGCAGATCATAGGTTTATGTTAATGTGTTCATTTTAATATGTTCTGGTTTCTATAGTAACAACTCGTTCACAGGGACTTTTATGGTGGACGCTCTACAAAATCTCGACTAGTAAAAAAAATGGATTAAAAATATGCTCTTATTTAAAACTGAAATGTATAATCATTGATTTGGTGTAGTTTTCTTTGAGGAGATGTTTATTTAGCATTTTTGGAAGGAGTCTCCAGTTTCAACGCTTTATAACAGTCAGAGGTAAAGCTGTATCTTTAGGTTTTCCACCATTGGAAAGGTTTTTTATTTTATAGTTTCTTGGCCAAAAGCAATATTTCTTTCTTTTTTTTAACTTCAAGAGAGAAATAAAAAGAGGTTAGGGAGGGAATAACAGTTTATAGCTGCTGTAATGTAAGTGATAACAGGAACTTGTTTCACTGACACTGTACAACATTAAACGTCAGCATAAATGGATAAATAGTATGATATCATTCTTTGATTAATATTAATATCATTATTTGCAAATTGCTGCTATAAATAAAATAAAACACATCAGTACATGCTGTTATAGGAAAATAATCAATAGCCCAACCACTCTGTCATTGATTATTTTCCTGTTGTGTTTTATTCCTTACAAACTGTAGCTTTATTGTGTATAAGACATAATTAGCTAGATAAATAAACGACACTTGGATGTCTTACCAGTGTTTAGCTTTGACTGTTATTTGGTTGGATGTAGCTTATAGACATGTACTGGTGAACTTGGGCAAACTTGATCCAACTAAGCAGTTGCACACATCAATTTTGGAGAATCGGATGGGAATTTTCTTGTTCAGGATGTTACATCATGCCACCTTTGTACTGTACATGTGAAGGTTTTTAGAGCGAGGAGCTTTGGAGACATGTTTGATTGGGGATGGACATTCTCAGTGGTGGAAATTTGAGAATATCGATTAGAGATGCTTTAAAGATCACAATCTATTTGGGGAATTAATTTTTATCTGCAGCCTTTTTGCGAACTGAAATGACGTCTTACTGACTTTCTCTCTTTGTCTTTCTCTCATTCACAGTTATGAAGGGTTCTTTCTGTCGTGTTCTCTCACCCACGGGGGAGACGAACTGTGTGCCCCCCAGCATACAAGCAAACAGGCAGTCAGCAAATACCTCTTCCATCTGGTGGTTTGGGACCAAAGGTGAGTGTCATATGAAGTCCTCATAGCTATGATTTCCTCTGCATAGTCCACACTGTACTGCCTCAAATGGCAATCCAATAGAAATCTGTTTAATGTTCTGCGTGTAACCTGAAATAGGAACTAGTGCAGCATCCTGTGGCTGTTTTTTTCCGCCCTCGCTTCTGCATCTAATGTATTGTCTGGGGATGGTGTGGGAGCAGTATACTTTGTTTACTTCTTGGCAAGCATAATACGAATTTTGGTCTACAGATATAATTTAAATATGAACAAACTACATATAATGAAAACTGTTACCTTATAAAATTTGAATTCTTCCTTGTTAGCCATATTAGTTGATCTCGAACCTCGGTTCTCCTTTGAGAAGCGTTATATATCTGTTATGTTATATATCTTATATAGTGCAAATTTTTAAAGTGTACTGGTAAATGGTTACCTTTTTCAGCCAGTACACTTTGTTGTGATGGAAGCAGACCTAGGATCCTTAAATAAATCATTAAATAATAAGTACTCCTCATCTTCACAATAAGAAGTTAATGGTCTCTGTTTCATCAGGTCTCCTTGTTAGAGTAGCGACAGTAGCCAGTTGCCATGATGGCGATTGATCCTTTTTTCGTTTTTTCTCTCTTCCTCTCATTTTACATTGTAGGATTTGCTTCCCGGTGCAGATCAACCAGCTGCCACGCGAGTCTCAGCTGACAGTGACTCTGTATGCGACTCCGCTACCACCCCCTGGAGGAGCAGAGGACAAGAGCAAGCAGAAAGCGCGCAACATGGAGGCCCTGGGCTGGGTCACAATGCCGCTCTTCAACTTCCGACAGTGAGTGCATCGAGAAATGATTAGTTATACATTTGTATAGGACAACAGGGTGGTGCAGCACTTCACAACTCCAAGGTCTGTGGTTTGATCTTGAGCTTGGGTTACTCACTGTGTGGAGTTCTGCATGTTCCCCCTGTGCCTGCATCCTGTTTTGGCTGTATTCCTGCCTCATGCCCAGTGTTCCTGAGGGGGTAGGCTTAAGATCCACTGATCCACAGTGGGCACAGCACCACCAGTAAAGACTGGAAAAACATTTTTCCAGTCTTTAGCTGTCCAGGTTAGGTAATTCTGTCCCCACTGTAGCCTCAGATTCCTGTTCTTGTCTGACAGGAGTGGAACCCGATATGTTCTTCTGTTGTTGTAGCCCGTCCAACTCAAGCTTCAATGTGTTGAGATGCTTTTCTGCTCAACACGGTTGTAAAGTGTGGTTATTTGAGTTACTGCAGACTTCCTACCAGCTCTAAACAATCTGACCATTCTCTTCTGACCTCCCACATCAACAAGGCATTGCCACCACCAAACTGCCACTCACTGGATGTTTTTTGTTTTTCATGGTCATTGTCAGTCACTGAGATCATATTTTTCCCCATTCTGGTGTTTGATGTGAACATGTACTGAAATGCATGATTTTATGCAATGCATTGCTACAACATCATTTGGCTAATGGGATAATTGAATCAACGAAGAGATGTACAGGTATCCCTGCAACCCCTGCAAGTGGAGGCAAATATCCAGTACGAGGTATTTGTCAGAATATATGTCAGAATATATGTCTATATGTCAGAAAATATTTTGTGATTCTGCACAGGTTCTACATTTTTGCTGTGGTTGCTATGGTGATATAAATGACCTCTGAAACGTGTAGTCAAGGACTGCTTATGAGTAAGAACTGATGGTCAATCATAGTGCAGGAGGCACTATCTTTGACATGTCACATATGGAATAATGCCACGACTTCACTGTCATCACCAAAAGCATCCTAAAACTGATGCCCTTGTTTGAAAACTAGCCTTTTGTAGGCAAATTGCAACTCTGTATACACAAGCAGTTGACTGTGTACTAGTCAGTTATGAGATATAATAGTGTCTATAATAAGTCTGGCATTACCTCTGAACTAACTAGCAAGGTGGGAAATATAATGAATAATCACCTTAAACTCTATCTAATGGACTTAATTAATGGAGGTTAATGGAAACAAGCTTCTGCCTTGGCTTAACATTAAACATTAATCAATTTACCTATGCATGGTTTTTTTGGTATTGGATGGCTACAGTATAAGCTTCCTCAGTGTCAGAGAAAAGCAAAGATCCACTGGTGCAAAATTCTGCACTGTTGCACTGTGAGAGTTTAAAAGGGTAAATGTACAAGAAACCTACTCATTTTGCAAAACAGCACTTCCTCTGTGCTCGAAAACATCCTGCAGCACAAAAGAAAAACCCATCTCTGTGGTAAGAAAGGTTTGCTTTTGACTCAGCACTATCACACTGTACGTAAGTGGGTAAATTTTGCTGAACAAAGGATCGAGTGGGAGTGAACGAGTGCGAAAAAGTTTGTAGAAGACTAAGAGGGAAGCCAAGTGACTGCAGCTGCTGTAGATCAATCTGAGGAATGTATGAAACAGCAGGGATTGTCTTTCCCTTAGCCAAGTAGAGTTAATCCAAGATTAGGCCATGGTCTTATTGTAGAAATCTTACGCACTGATGGGCTTTATCAGATTAACTTTGGTTAGCAGGGGCATAAATATCCTTCTTAAAGTGGAAAAAATAAGCAGGGGTGGACAAGTCATACTTTCATCAGCTATGCAGCAGGGTTATTGTGTCCCTCTACAAAAAGTCAGCAAGTTTGCTTCGGCTATGAGATATGGTGTCCTTATCTCTCATCACATGTAAAAGACGTCATTCTAGCATCTTTCAACTTTATTTTCTTTTGATATACAGTAGATTTAACTGTGAGGTGACTGTGTGTGTGTGTGTGTGTTGTGCTAGGAGGACAGCTTTGTGCTTGGTTTAGTCAGTGTTTCCACATACCTTTCCTACCTCATTCTGAAAAGATGTTGTTGTCTATCGTTCATACTCTCTAATTAATCCGCCTAGTACAGATTTTTTCCACCAGACTGCACCTTGACTGATGTGTGTAGTGCAGCAGGTGGTGGGCCGCGGAAACACACGCTGTCATTACAGCACTGACGTGTCATCACTGTGTATTCATTTTACACATACCGCACATACTAAATGAAAGATTTATTTTTGTGACAGTCATTACGGAGTAAGAATTTCTTCCTAACTCTGGTCATCGAATCTACTTTGCCACCACTCAGCTATGAATTTAAAAAAAAATCTAATAGCCTGAGCATAAATTCTGCCTGGGATTTGTCCACCCTCTTCAAATTTATAGTTTTTCATGTCTCTGTAAAGTGTGTGCTGTTTAATGAGTTGGCTCCATCAGACTATTTGGTAGCAGGTGAATGTTGTATGGTGAGTCTAGAAGAAATACCACATAACTGCAGTAATGTTTGAAAGATGTAGAAAGACTAGAATATATAGCAGGAGAGTTATAGAACACCTTTGCGCTGTAGTTTCATTTACCAGGTTTCATCAGTGCTTCCATGTAGCTGATTGTGATTGTGAAAACAATTAATTTGCCTAGTAAAACCCTTTTATTATTATTATTTTTTTAAACCTAGAGCCAGTTAGTGCCTTGGCTGATGTGTGTAGTGCAGCAGGTGGTGGGATTCAGGTTAAGTAGCTTGTGTTATAGTTACAGTATCGAGGCGCGTTGCACTGCCGTGAAGCACGTAAAAACTTTGTTTTGCAAAAGTCAATAGGGATTTTTTTCTTTCTCTGGGTGTTTGATGAGAGGAAAAACACTGGTGACAACTCCATTAGCAGTCTACGGAACCCATTTGACCACCATGCAAGAGGAAAAAAAAAAAGCCTGCGCGTGTAATCTTGTCCTAGTGATTTGTCCACTCCAGTATAGCTTTCACTAGAAGTGATCAGTTTTATAGCACGCATCTGAGGTGGAAATGGGTTTAACAAAATGACTCAAACACATTAAACTCTTCATGTAAACAGTCTCGGATGAAGAAACGAGTCATCACACCCGTAATACGTTCTTATATCTTCTTTGGAAAACTGTTTACCCGCAGAAGAGTAAATAACACTTCTTACGAAGCCAACCAAGCAAAACATTTCCTTATTGCCGTAGTTTATTCTTCCGAATCGCTGCTGACCGTCATTAGAGATATACAACCTAACTATTGCGTAAATGTTTATTCCACACCAGCAAAAATGTGAACATATCCTGTATTTTCCAGATTCATTCAAATAACATCAATCTCAGAAAATGTCCTTTCTTTCAGTGTGTAAACACTTGAAACATGCTGAAAGCAAACAAAACATACACACTATGTGTAATAATATTACTGCAAAGCCCCAGTTGTTGTTGTTGTTGTTGTGTATATCCAGAAGCGGATGTTGGGCTGGTGGGATTGAGCTGTGTGTTTTCCTATGTTGCAGCATTTTGACGTGTGGCAGGAAGCTGTTGGGTCTTTGGCCGTCAACCCCAGGAAGTGGAAACACCCGGTCCAGCACTCCCAACTTCAGCCAACCGGATAGTGTCATCCTGCAGGTTCGCGTGTTATACACGAAACCACTTCCTGCTTCTCTAGTGTCACCGTTATCCATATGTTCATCTACTTCACTCAACTTATTTTTTATTTTTTTTTTACTTTGTGGGGTTTTTTTCTTTTTCATGTACAGTGCAGAACCACTTCCCTTTCTGCCCTCACCTGCTAATTTCTTTTTTCTTCCTGGAAGAGTCCACTTCTTCTATTCATGTGCCAAAATAGCATGAAGATATTAAAAATAGTTTTTAAAAATAACATTAAAATAACATTGCACACCTCAAAGTCATTTAAAAGTGTACAGTCGCGCACACACACACACACACACACACACACACACAGTTATTCTGTTCAGCTATTCAATTACAAAAAAACTAAAACATTCGTTATAATCAGTAGATTGAAATTAAAACATGTATTGTCGATAATTCTCATCTTTCCTGTGCTGTAAAAAAATAAATAAATAATATATATATATATATATATATATATATATATATATATATATATATATATATATATATATATATATATATATATATATTATCGACAATACGTGTGTGTGTGTGTGTGTGTGTGTGTGTATATATATATTTATCTAATATTTCTTATTAGGAGATTACTTATTATTGTTATAAATCAAAAAGAATATTACTCAGCCAGTATTTTAGATGATTTTATTCATTTCAAAATTCTGTAATTTTTTAAATAATTATATTTAAAAATGATTTTAAGAATTTTGCTTCTTTCTAGATATAAATGCTTAAAATTAGAAAAGTGATTAGAAAAATTAATACAACAAGACAATTTCAAGTTTGGAATTAGTTAAAATGTCTAGAAATAGGTTTAATAATCATTTTACTAATATAATATAATCATCATATTTGGGTTATTGTAATCTTATAATAGGACGTACTAGATGGATTTGATTATATTCGAGATATTTTGTCATTTTTATGCAGAGTGAGTGTTTCTTCTCTGATGTCTTTTGTAGAAAGTGGGGAAAGTTGAGCTGGCACTATTTACATAATCATGTTTAAATAACTTCATATTTCTGTGATTAACCTGAAAAATTAGTGTGGCTTATTTCAGTTATCTTTAGATGGCCATGTTCAGAGCTTCTTGATGGTATGTGATGTTTCACTTCCAATATCTGTACACGCTAAAACATGTGCGCTGGTAGCTGCTAAAGGCCACCAAAGCACCAAACAAGAATTCGACCTTAAGTTTAAGTTAGATAGTGCTTTATGAGTGTCTTGACAAGACGTGTGGTTAACAGAAATGTGCTGCTTGCGCTACATTCTCTTTCTACTTCCAACCAGCAGCATAATGAACACACCAGCTCACATACACAACCACATCATATACACTGACCTCAGCGAAACGCGTTTCATTAACTGCCACTTCTCTTCACATGACTGCACTCGCAAAGACTAGTGTATTTATCACTACTGAACTCCGTTCGCAGCAGCAGTAGTAGATAGAGAGGGGTTTAAGCAATTAAATGGACCAAAATGTAACATAACAAGTAGATCACTATTTTGCAGGAGGACAGACTACATTAGAATCTTTTGTTAAGGTATAAAAGTTTTATTACATAAAATGCTAGTAATCAAATCAAAATCTACTTCAGAATCCAAAACCGTGGTGAAACTGGGCTTCACAATTCAAGAAGAAGTGCCGTAATTATTATTATTTTTTTTACTAGTCTAAGTCTTTTACTAACGATAAACAGCAGCTGTCACAAAAAAAGCAATTCAGTTGCAGTAATAAAATTTCATCTTAGCTAGCTGATATTCTGAGGAAGCTCAGCAGTGAAATATTAACTAACTGACTGTGAAAGTACAAATGACAGCAAATAGTAGGAGTGGAATTGCACTACTAATTTCTGCTGCAAATTTGATACCTGTATGTTTTTATACGCTGAGTGTTCACTGTTTTTTATTTATTTATTTATTTATTTTTTTATGTTTTACATTATATACTAGAAGTCTGGTTGGTTGTTTGCAGTGTCAGAAAGCGGTGCATTTGGTCCACATAGGCCTTGGTTTAACTCGGTTACAGTCTACGCAGACGAGCCGAGTTCTAGCTGAGGTTTGTTTCTGAAGGGGTGTGTCCTGCTGCAGAGTGCAAGAGGACTGAAAGTAGGTCAGTTCACTCTGAGAGAGAGAGAGAGAGAGAGAGAGAGAGAGAGCACGAGGGAAATGGGCCAGAAAAAATGAAAAACTTTTATATCTCGTCCTGCAGGACATCCCCTCCAGCATACGCCAACACACACACACACACACACACACACACAGCCATTGACTACATAAACTCTGTCACCCGCAGCCTCTCACAGACATCCACGCACGTTTACGCACACACTCTCTTACACAGACTTGACAACCCCTTAACACATTCGAACATGACATTTTTGCAGTGCCCTTTGAAAATGGCACTTCTCCTTCCCTCTGCTGTTCTTCTCCTAAAACTGTGGTTCTACCTGGCTAGAGTCCAGCACAGTCAGGTTATTTCCCTGCTCTTACACACCCGACTGAACTCATTTTGAGTTAGAGCCAAGAAATCACCAAACCCTTCTGGTCTCTTTCTGACCTACAGCAAAGTCAAATGAGATCATGATAATGCTTTGGAATTTCCATCAGTCGCACAGAAAGGCACAATGTGAAGTAGAGTGAATTCTCAGAACTGTGTCAGAGCTGTGCCAGCTGTGCTCTGTGCCAGCTGTGCTCTGTGTGTAGCCTGGTGGCTACAGCTTTGTCTGAGGGCACTGGGCTGTGCAGTGGAGACTGATGGAGTGGTGTTTGGATGGACTACAGCTTCCAGCCTTATTAAAGCCTTTGGTTTGTCCCTTCTGAAGGACGGCGAGGAGGTTTTCTTCCCTCAACCTGACTGGCATTGCTGCACATCTGGGCCCTGATAGCACATCTGGGCCTTATTTAAGACTCAAAAATATTCTCACCCCATTATTCACGTTCTTCTTCTACGACCATCAATCCAGCACCGTCACTTTTTCAGTTGATCTCGATATTTTAATTCTAGTTTGTCTTTGTCCTCCCTTCCTCTTTTTTTTTTTTTTTTTTTTTAACTCACGTGGATTGGCTGTATCTGTGTTTCTCTCTTGCTCCAGTACACATGCACTGAGTATTTCTTAGCCACGTATGTACGTGAAAGAGAGATAGCAGTGAATGTTTCAGTGTTTGACTTGGCGTGGTTAAGGTGGAAGCCCCCACTGTTAGAGGGGCCGTGCTCTATCAGGAGCTTCTGTTACTGCCCAGCACAGCTGTTGACTCAGCTGCCAAGACTTACGGAGAGCTAGAGCAACTGATAACAACCATAAACCCTGGTGCTGCATTCTCATCCCCTTTTTCCCTCCTCTTAAAACGTCTGAGTTGGAGAAAAACCCTTTTAGATTGACATTAGTTTAGGATGATCTGTGAGAATGTTATGGAGTAACATAAAACTAGATTCAAACTGAAAAATTATTATTATTATTATTATCATTTATTATTATTATTATTATTATTTTTTTTTTTTAATTTATTTTATTTTTTTTATTTTATTTTTTATTTTTATTTAAATTTTTTTTCAAGGAAAGATTGAGTTAGAAGTGTGTGAGGGACTGTTTTTTTTTTTTTTTAATCCCACTAAATTTTTATTTTATTTTATTTTTTATTTAAATTTATTTTTATTTTTTTAATTTAATTTTTTATTTTTATTTAAGTTTTTTTTCCAGGAGAGATTGAGTTAGAAGTGTGTGAGGGAGTGTTTTTTTTTTTATTTTTATTATTTTTTTTTTATTTATAAATCCCACTCTCAACTGCTCCTGAAGGAATTCTAACCAGTCCCACCTGCTCACACAGTTATTATTATTGCTTGCACCTGCCCATGATATTTTCTAAAGAATTTAATTGGTTCCATTTCCCAAAATATAAACAGATTTGCAATTTAAGCCACCCTGACCGTGATAAAGTGTTTACTGAAGATGAATAAACGCAGGCACTACATGGGTTATACAGCCCTGTATGCACAGGACACGCCCATATTAATGAACATGCCATTTCTTCGTCCCAGAAGATTCAAATCTGGCTGCTCGTTCCCGCCTGCAGTAAAGAAACGCCCACCTCTGCATGTGCACATCTCTACATTGAGTGCGATTTTCTGATTAAGGAGAAGTGCCTAACTGATTTTCTGGAACATTTCCAGATTTTCTGGAAAAGGAAGTGGTGAAGAGACCACACAACCTGTTTTTCTGGAAATCTATCACGCTTCAGAGTTTAGTTTCAGTGCTGATCTTGTCTACAAAAATGCTTACTATCAAAAAAAATTTAAATAGCATTAAGTAAAAAAAAAAAAATCCACACTATCTTAAAATGATTCAGATTTTAGCTGAGTGCAGAAAGTAGGATTAAACGAAAATAACACTTCTAGGGATGATGTCGATGCACTAAAAAACAGCTGTGTGGTCTCGTCTCTACTTCCTTTTCCTGTGTCACAAGTCACATGACTAGATGTTTGACTACACCCAGTCCACTGTAAGCAAATTTCCAAAATATGACTTGGTGTATTTTTATTTTTATGTGGTGAATTCATTTTATATTAGTTTACTGATCATCAAACTTGTCTCCTTATATCTCTTTTCAATGAAAACTCCATGAATCTTCCTAAACTCCATTTTTCCCCCCTTTTCACTTGTTCAGGTGGACTTCCCAACGTCCTCGTTCGAGGTGCATTTTAGCACCCCTCCACCGGCCGAGTTCAGTCCTCAGTACGAGTTCTCCCGACTGGAGCAGGGCAGCCAGAGACAGCTCCAGGACATCCTGAACAAGAAGTCTCTCTTCTGGTGAGAACCACACCTGTAATAAAACGATGAGCCTTAACTCACTAATGGAAGGGGAGAGAATCATTCCAAGGTCTTTGCTAGCGCTGCACTATACAGTTTCACAGATGGAAGCAAGAAGCTAGAGCACTTACGCTTATGCTCTATGGCTTCTCGTAAGTCATTTGGACAGGAGTCGGGTTCTGTAGTTTAGTCTTTTTTAAGATTCAGCCGTTTCGTTCACTGGATAGCGTTCAGTATTTTAGAATACTGAGGTTTGTAGAATGTGGAAAGTGATATGAACTGCTTTATTAAAGCAGCATGTCAGGATTTATAATAATCCTGGCCACAGGATTAACGTACTATTTTTTTTAAGCAATTCCAAGCATTTCATTCCATACATATTTTAGTGATATGATGCCTAGACTTCCCACGTTCCCAAAACCAAGTTGGCGAAGCATTCCCAGCCAGTAGGCATATTCTCGCCAGCACACAAGAACGCGGCGAGGACTTCATTAGTGGTGTTTGATGATATTTCAGACTTTAATGCCTTTTCCATATATTGTTTTCTATTTCCCCAAAGTGTAAATCTTATTTTTTTTTGGTACATCCAGCTCCAAACAGCTGATGAGGATATCCTCCCAGCTGGCTCCTCTTCCTCTGTACTCCTTCTCTCCCTTCTCTATTTTTCTTTCTCTCTCTTTCCTATTCCACCCCTTTTCTATCTGGCTTTCTGTCCCTCATTTTGCCACGTAGGTCTTCTACTGCGACTCTCGGATACTCTGTTAAACATTTACTGGAGTGTGAGAGTTAAAGACACAGCAACCTGGAAATATGAAGTCATATATCGGTCAGGCCAAAGGTCGGGTGTTAGAGCTGGGTGTGTGATCTCTTATCAGCCGCTGCCGTGAGATAAAGATATGGTTTAGTTCAGTTTGACAGTGTGCCTGGTGGTGGTTGTTCCTGGTAGTTCTGGGATATGTTACTGTGTGTTTTCACTTAAAGTCCTGCTGAAACAGCACCATGGCCACCCTGAAACTAGCTGTCTGTGGACTAATGAAGTGCACACAGTACATAGCTACAAACTGTGTGTTTTCTTCACAGTAGTGTTGCAGCTAGTAATGAGGGCATTAAATCCTGGTTCATAAACCTCTTCTATTTGAGCAAAATCAAAGCCATAAACTCCACAAATGTGCTGTTTTTGGGGACTGGATACATTTTTTTTATTAAATCCATGATACTTAAGTGTCACATTTGACCAAAAACTGATAACCTATTATCCTTTTTTTTCTCTAATATTTAGCTTAGTCCTCAGTCCTTAGTGAACTCTGGGAAATGCAGTCAGAAAGGGCATGGGATTGGTCATTTACAGTATTCTGGCTCAAATCCAGAGGCTGAAGGAGTGGCATGACGTTTCCTAATGGCTCGGGCTCAGTACACATGGGTGGTAATATGATTCAAGGGTCTTGCCCTGCAGCTGGCATCCCAGGAGAGAGAGCCACTCCCAAAATATGGACTTTTAAGGCAGCAGGGAAGGGCACTGGGTTGGTGAGAGCTCTTACTGAGGGATGGACTTATGAGCTTATATGAGTTCATTTTTTTAATCCTCTTGGCTGGTTCTAGTTATACAGGGTGGTGTTTGGGTCAGATTTTGATTGACCACAATGCTCGCTGCATTCACTTTTTTTTCATTTGAAATGGACACTTTTCTCAGTACGTCTGAGTTACATAAGCTCAGTCTGTCGTGTCATTAAATAGGTACAAAGCTGTGAAACATGTCATGTTGGATATATTAGGAAACGTTTATCCACAGTTATTATAAATATCCACAGATAGCTAGCCAACTTGGCTAATGTTTGTCATGAGCAATAGTTCTGATTGATGTGCTGGTAGATTTTGACTGGTTTGTCCACTCGGATATTGAAATCCATCTCATGTAGATCTGTGACAAGTGCGAGCTAGTTTACTAGCGGTTAACTAGCTGGCTAGCTATTAGGAATAGCTTGAGGACTTGAGGATTTTGTACATTTATGTATATTCATTACTTGTTCATTATTCATTACTCAGGCTGAGGGTAAAGGTGTAGAGATGTTCTTAATGCATTTTTGTAGTTTCACACCAAAACTGGCCACTGAAAATTGGAAAAAGCCAGACAATGTTTTTCCAGTCTTCAACTGTCCCGTTTCGGTGAGCTTGTGCCCATGGTAACCTCAGATTCCTGTTCTTGGCTGATAGGAGTGAAACCTAATGTGGTTTTCTGCTGTTGTAGCTCATCCACCTCAAGGTTTGGTGTGTTGAGATGCTTTTCTGCTCAACATGGTTGTAAAGTGTGCTTATTTGGGTTACTATAGACTTCCTGTTGCTAAAAAAAAAAAAGTCTGGCCATTCTCCCCTGACTTCAATCATCATCAAGAATGCTGATTGGATTTTATTGTTGTTTTTTTCCGCCTCATTCTGTGTAAATTGTACAGGCTTTTGTGTGTGAAAATCCCAGATCAGCAGTTTGTGAAATACTCAATTCAGCCCATCTGGTACCAACAACCGCCACGATCAAAGTCACAGAGATCACACTTTTTCTTCATTCTGATGTTTGATGTGAACATTAACTGATGCTCTTGCCCTGTATCTTGATTGACTGATTAGATAACTGCATGATTGTGTATGTGTACAGGTTCCTAATCAAAGTGGTCGTTGAATGTATATGTGATTAATTGTAAAGGGAGTAGGGAGACAAGTTTGATTCAGCCATAGTTCTGTATGTTTTTTGTACATTGTTTTAAATATAGAAAAGCAAATCTGCTTTCTTGGTTTTTCCAAAGCTGCTCAGCAGTTAAGCAACTTTTTAGGAGATTCTGGCAAGTTAGGATGTTTCTGTAATTCTCTGTTCCTCTCCGGAGTTAGGATAAGATCAGGAATTTAAGAGTTGTCCATTGTGTAATAGCTTTTGTCATAAATAGGATCCTAACTGGTTACTAAACAGATAAGATTTCAGAATCAGGATGTTTCTGCAGCTTTGTCTTCACTATAAATGTGCATCTCCACTCCGCCCCATCTTATAACCAGGTATCGAAATGAACAAAGGTCAGTTCTTTCCCCATGTTCTGCTCGGATGTGTGTTTTAATTTAAATCTTGAGAAGAAGAATGTGTTATTTGGAGCTAGTCTTCTCAAACCTTAAATACCAGGGGCTTCATGGGTAAATCAGCCTTCAAGAAGTCCACATGTCATTTTCATTCATCAGGATTTATCAAAAGTAAACTTCATTTAGAAAAAAAATGTGTGTGCCATCATGCATACTCTCTAGCCTTTTACTGGTGTCTGATTTGATGACTCCATGTATGGTCTTTACCATTGGAGTCATCAGATCAGGTAAATAATAAATTGAACCATATTCAGAAAACAAAACACACACTTTTCATTGGTTCCTGGCTTTTCGAACACCCTGTACTGCAGTGTTTTACAAACTTGTATGATGTATCGCACAAAGAATACCGATTTTCTTTTAAATAGAAAGGCCGTGGCACTGAGAAGTGATATTTTATAGAAAACACAAGTTGCCTTTATACTTTTTCTCAGCCACAGCTCAAATAAAATGTAAAGATGTCTATTCATATGACATTTCTTCCATTATACCAGCCATTGGTATATACTTCACATTGTCTGAAGTGGTTCAGTGGTGCAGCAGAACACCTAATGATGGTTGCGACGGCGCATTTAGAGGACATCGCCAATGGCAGACTATGAAGGGACCGTGCTTTTACGGACCGCAAGGAATTTTTAGCTCACGATGACTCGCTGTTGAGCCGTTTTCACTTCCCACGGGACATCCTCTTAGAATTGTGTTCTGATTTGGAGCGAGTGTTGGAAAGATCATCACAGAGAAATCACGTGACCATCGTGGCTCTATTTATATGCATATGAGATCATGAGGAAAAAAAATAGCCATGTTTGTGCAGGAGATGTTTCTGTGTATGTGAATAAAACAATAGGACAGTATTAATTTATATGAATTATGAATCTGAATCTTTGCCGTATGTGCGGTTACAGTTTTAGAATGGAACCTATTCAAGGTTTTCTGTGTCAGAGCTCAATCGCAGGTCATGTGTTTTTCAGACTTTGTTTTTGTACTGCTGTCATATCTTACATAGAAAATGGATCAAATATAAATATCAATGAACTGAACAAATATTCAGTTCCTGAGAATCCTCATCAGAATCTCACGTCTGTTTTTCTCAGCTCCTTTCATCTTGTCTGTCTTGTTTCGTTCTTACTTCTCTGTTTCTCTTTCTTTCTGATTTCATTTGTTTCTTTCTTTCAATTTGATAGTCTGTTTTTTTTTTTAGTTGGTCTCTCTGTCTCTGTTACATTCTTTATTTCAGTCTTTTTTTCCTCTTTCTAATTGTCTGCCTCTTTCTTTCTTTCTTTCTTTCTTTCTTTCTTTGTTACTTTCTTTCGTACTTTCTTTCAGTATCTGGGAAATTCTCAGGAGCTCACTTATGGACAGAAGCCAATACATTACCAGGAAAAACACACTCTTGAAGAGGTCTAATTTTAAATATTAACACAGTGAAGCAACAACAGGAAGAAAATCCAGAAGTGAAAGATAAAGAAGGACAGGACAAATGTCTGAGTCAGAAATGAATGAGCTGTCATCTTTTTGTGCTAAAAACAAATTCCTCCATCAGGTGAACGGCACACTCAGTACAGGATGCATTATTTATGAGGGATTGTGAGAACGTGGAGTAAGCAGAGAGATGATGATGATGATGATGAAGAACATATGCGTCACATCCCATGAAATTCATGACGAACATGAATATGTGCATATGTTTATAATATACAGATTGAAGTGTGAGTGTAGAAATGCAGAACATTACTGCTAACAGTGTGCTACTGAAGTCCCAGGTTTGGAGACGAGAGAAATTGCAGGTGGTTGGAATCATAACCTTTGAGTGTGTATCTGCAATCTGTCGATGTGTGACGGGAATTACTGCCTTATGTTGTAAAATCTTGTGTCAAATGTCCCTTTACAAGCCAATACAAGCCAGCTGCATGTCTCTGAACGCATCTGATAAAACCATTAGATAGGTAGAGATGATTCTGCCCTTCCCTCTCCCTCTCCCCCTCTCACACACACACACACACACACACACACACACACACTAATCCTTCTTCTTTTGCTCTTTTCTGTCTTTTCAGTTTCTTCCTTCTCTCACAATCTCTTTCCCTTTTCCCTTACTATATCCCTTACTACTATGTTCATCTTACTATCTCTCTCCTCTCTCTTCTCATCTTCTTTACACCCACTCACATTTCACCTACCCTGGTCTTTAGTGCGTCTGTCCTCTCTCTCTCTCTCTCTCTCTCTCTCTCTCTCTCTCTCTCTCTCTCTCACTTTTTAAATGATTGTGGGATTATATTCTATTTTTCCATGGTTATGTATTGAAATATACAGGATTCACTCATTTAAGATCAATTATTACTTATTACTTACTCATGAAGCATGTGTCTGTCCTTTGTTCACTCATCTGGTTTTTGGGTCACAATGTTTTTGTCCTTGATTATGTTTTTCTCTTATTAGCCTTGGGCATTATCTATATGGTCTTGAGTGTGTCCTTTGTACATACACATCAGTATAAAAGCCAACTCTATCCAGCTTATGTTTAGACTATAGAACACACAGGCTGTCTTCATACGTGCAGTAAACCATTGCAGTATTTTCAGTATTTTGATGGTCATCCAGAAAGCTTTAACATTCTGCATACTTTAACAGTACGCATGTACTGTACTGTAACTTGTATAAGTTGACTGGTTGACATTAAATAACGTATACAGTAACCACTGCATGTTGTCACCTCTCTGTCTCCGTGTTCTGTCAGGTTGACTCCGGAGCACAAGCGGCTGCTGTGGGAAAAGCGTTACTTCTGCCATGCTGAGAGCAGCCGCTTGCCCCTGATCCTCGCCAGCGCCCCCAGCTGGGAGTGGGCATGTCTGCCCGACATCTACGCCCTCCTGCGCCAGTGGGCATGTACCAACCACCTGGATGCACTGGGCCTCCTGCACGCCACGTAAGAGCTCCGTATCCTGCTCGCTGTTCACATCCTGTCAAGCCCATGTGACCAACTTTAATACACCCCAATACATCATGTTATACACTGATGCTTTATTATTCAATATCATAGTCCTTAGATCCTCATCTGAGATTATTTCAGGCTTTTTTCTCTATCTGTCTGTCTGTCTGTCTATCTTGTCAAGTGGAATAAAGCATTTAAAAAGAATGAATTTACTTTTAGAACGCATATAGACACTGTGTAGACACTCCTTTAGCAAATATTCTTTAAGATTTTTCTGTCCTGTTGGATTGAGGCAGAAGAACTTTGTGAAACGAATGTTTTATGTGTGTATATTTAGGTTTCCAGATCAGGAGTGCAGGCGCACAGCTGTCCAGTGGATGGACACCATCTCTGACCCTGAGCTCCTGGACTTTCTCCCACAGCTGGTGCAGGTACCATCATGGACTTGGTGTCTTCTCTCTCTCTCTCTCTCTCTCTCTCTCTCTCTATTTTACAAACACTAACACAAGTCATCTTTGTTCTGTATGTGATATATTGTAGCTGTTAATGTGTCAGTCTTTTACTGCTTTTTTTTCCTTAATCAGGCGCTGAAGTATGAGTGTTACCTTGACAGTCCTCTGGTGCGCTTCCTGTTGCGCAGGGCCATTGGAGACGTGCGTGTCGCTCACTGCCTTTTCTGGTGTGTCCACTTTCTGTTTCGCACGCAATACTAAGATCTGGCATACTCTGAAATCTGATAGTGTATACACACACACACACACACACAGACACACACACACCTGTCAGAGTCATATGGCCGGTCCTAGTCAACATGAATAAACCCTATTGAAACAAAAAGCATATTGAGTTGCCTCTAGCACAGTGCATATGGTGTTGAGTGTACATCTGAGATTCATAATAACACTGTTCAGTGTACTTGCTCAGTCAGCTCTAGTGCCATCTGCTGGAAAGATCCCTGATTAAGGCCTGTCTCACTGGCTGCTGATGTTTTAACTGCTGTAGATACAATGTACTGTGTATGAAAAGCTACAAAGGTTGCTAAAGTGTAATGTATTGTATAAGTTGTTGAAAGAGATCTTATTGTTGTCTACTCTAGGTTGTTCAGGTGCATTGTATCACATTGTTATCCACAATAAGTTACAGAAGTGCTTTCTTGCCTACCCGGAAAACAAATCCAGATCAGTTTAAACAGTCTGAAGACGCCAACAAGCTACACGCCTGTCTGTATGGAGTTTCATTCTCCCCGTGCCCATGTAGCTTTCCTCCAGGTTTTTACCAGATTCCTGCAAAAAAGCAGCCTGGAGATGGACTGATTGCATTAAATTGCCCCTAGGTGTGAATGAGTGTGTGAATATGTAGTTTATTTAAAGCGTGTGATTAACTGGGGTCTCATCCAGTGTTCCAGGGATAGGCTCTGGATCCACCATGACCCTGACCATAGGCTGCTGAAGAATATTGTAATGTGTACAGTGTAGTATAGTATAATTATAGTTGTATAGTGGTTTGTTGTGTAATGCAGATTAGCCTCATAATACTGAATTGTATTGCACAGGTTGCTGAAGGACACTCTGCAGGACTCACAGTTCAGCGTACGCTATCAGCACCTGCTGGCCGCGTTGCTCTGCTGCTCAGGCCGAGGCCTCCGTGAAGAGTTTGACCGCCAGTGCTGGCTCATCAGCATCCTGGCTAAAGTTGCACAGCGTGTCCGAGACGCCTCGCCATCATCGAGACAGGTCAGAACCTCCTCCTCGTTTTCATCGTGTTCATCATGCCGTATCTCCTGTAGTGGCGACTGAACCCAGAAGAGCTGTAAAGCTGTTTAAGTTGCTTACTCTAAAGTGAGATGGTAAGTGTTGTTCCTGTGTGTTTCGCTCTAGGCTCTTCTCAGAGAGGGACTTGATGAGGTCAAGCAGTTCTTCTCCATAAACAGCAGCTGCCGCCTTCCCCTTAACCCTGGCCTGCTAGTCAAGGGCATTAACATACAGGTACATGGTCCAATCACAGCTTTCCATGACTTATTTAGTTGAAATGCTTATACAGTCTTTAGTTTGATCTTTAAGTGTGCGATCATTGCTGTAAAAGTGCTTTTGTTAGTCTTAACTCCTTAACATTGGTGACAGCGACAATTTTCATAATGATAAGTTTTTATGTCATATGCAGAATGAAGGAATATAATACGACAGGGCATGCTTTTAGGAAAATCTTATAATTTAATTTAGTAACTACGTTCTCCAGTTTCTCAATTGTGAGTTCCAGAATGGCCTAGTTATTGTACTGAATGTGATGCCAAAACTGCTGATAAACAGAGAAACTTGGTGTTTTGTTATGTTTCTCTGTCTCTCTGTGTTGCCCAGCACTCCTTCAGGGCTCAACACCAATAAACATTTCAGAATATCTTTTCTCTCCTCCTACTCATACTTTCTCTTTTTTTCCCCCCCTTCTTCCTGTCTCTTTCATTCCCTCTAGTCCTGTTCCTATTTCAACTCCAACGCCGTGCCACTCAAGCTCTCGTTCCAGAACATGGACCCGCTGGGAGACAACATCAACGTCATCTTTAAGGTGCTTACTCCTTTGCTAAATCTGTTAGTGGTGCTAAAGGTGTGAGGATTGTACCTGATGTTTGAATGCATTTAGTCAGGAGATGACCTGCGGCAGGACATGCTCACCCTGCAGATCATCCGCGTCATGAACAAAATCTGGATCCAGGAGGGCTTGGATATGAGGATGGTCATCTTCCGCTGCTTTTCCACCGGCCGGAGTCGAGGTGTGTGTCTGTGAGATGACTTTTGCTCT
Organism: Pangasianodon hypophthalmus; assembly: GCF_027358585.1. Classification (NCBI taxonomy): domain Eukaryota; kingdom Metazoa; phylum Chordata; class Actinopteri; order Siluriformes; family Pangasiidae; genus Pangasianodon; species Pangasianodon hypophthalmus. The sequence continues at coordinate 8,351,660 of NC_069729.1, read as the reverse complement.
TCGGTGCACATGTGTGCTGTAGTTTTCAGGATGTTGCACAATCAATCGAGTAGTGCTTGGCTTTGTCTGAACAGTTTGTGAGATCTGTTATTCCTTCATCCTAGGCATGGTGGAGATGATCCCGAATGCTGAGACCTTGAGGAAGATCCAAGTAGAGCATGGGGTCACCGGGTCCTTCAAGGACCGCCCGCTGGCTGACTGGCTGCAGAAACACAACCCCACTGAGGACGAGTATGAGAAAGTGAGCAGCCTGAGTTTTCATCCTTGTATAAATTTACATTTACAGCATTTAGCAGTTGCCCTTGTACAGAGAGGCTTACTGAAATGCTTTGTAATCCTCTTGCTGGTACAAAAATCGCTCAAGGTCTGTGAATACTATTAAGAAAACCCTCTTGGGGAGGTGTTATTACAACAACAGGCGCATTAACAGTAAAAAAAACACATTTTTTTTTATAGCTTTTGGGTCTCGTTTGTTTAGTTATATTCTCTAACAAACTCCAACCTGGTGAAGTACATGGTGGCATCCGTCTCTGACTCGTGTGGTCTCAGGGCGTCATAAACATACTTTAAATTCTCTAGATCTGACAGCTCAGGAATGCCACAGGATAACATCTGTACACACACAAAGACACAAACAGATTTAATAATGTAGACAATATACATGTAAGCATGCACATGTTACAAGAAAGTAAAGAAGGGAAAGTAAAGAAAATTAGTCTCAAGCCTTTCAGGAGCATCACATGACACTTCTTATGCAATCACAGCATATTGACACCCCCCCCCCCCCCCCCCCCCAAAAAAAAAAAAAAACAAAAACAGATATATACACACACACACACACACACACACACATATACACGCACAATATTATTATGGGCTATTTAGTGTCATATGATTTTGATTAAGTCCATTTAAGTTTCAGGTAGTAAGGCTACATATTACAGAAAAGTTCAAGGGGGGGCAGTCAGCTGACTCAGCTGTTTGGGAACATTTATTCCTCAGAGCAGAGTTTTGACAGCAAAGACTTACTGCACTCATTACCTGCACGCCTACAGCGTAGATACAGAGCTGTCAGTCATCCATACACAGAGACGTTGAACAGATTTACAATATTGCAGTTTAAAGCAGAACAAATTTGACATTTATATGAGCTATTTCATCTGGAAGTGTTCAGGTCCCGCGCCTTTACACCAGTGACGTTGTGTCGTTGTGTTTCTGCAGGCGGTAGAGAACTTTATCTACTCCTGTGCGGGCTGCTGTGTGGCCACCTACATCCTGGGCATCTGCGACCGCCACAACGACAACATCATGCTGAAGAGCAGTGGCCACATGTTCCACATTGACTTCGGCAAATTCCTGGGCCACGCGCAGATGTTCGGCAACATCAAACGGTGAGAGCAGGGATCAGGAAAGGAAAAATCTGTTTAGACCGGTTTACACAGGAGTGACAAACACTTCATTTAGAGCCATCAATTTACTTTTCCCTCTGAGATGAAAAACTGTGGTGTGTTTTTGTCGTGTGGTGGAAGATGTTTTACTCTTTGTGTTGTTCAGGGACCGGGCTCCTTTCGTTTTTACGTCTGACATGGCTTACGTGATAAACGGAGGTGACAAGCCTTCCAGTCGCTTTCATGACTTTGTGGACTTGTGTTGTGAGGCGTACAACCTCATCAGGAAACACGCACATCTGTTCCTCAACCTGCTGGGCTTGGTGAGTTAAAAATCAGATAATCACTGGTGTTCCATCTGGCTAGCTCAGTTTGTGCCACTGGTGCTTGAGACTAATTTTCTTTACTTTCCCTAACTTTGCATTTCTTGTAACATGTGCATGCTTACATGTATATTGTCTACATTATTAAATCTGTTTGTGTCTTTGTGTGTGTACAGATGTTATCCTGTGGCATTCCTGAGCTGTCAGATCAAGAGGATTTAAAGTATGTTTATGATGCCCTGAGACCACACGAGTCAGAGACGGATGCCACCATGTACTTCACCAGGTTGGAAAACCAAAATAATTGTCATACACAGGAGAAGCATTTCCTAATTTCCTTCTGTACTTAGACCAGGGCTGTCAAGCATAAAGCCCGAGGGCCAGGGCCAGCTCGATAAATGCATTAATCCGGCCCATGAAATGAATTTAGTAATCCGTGTTCTAAATTAAAATTGTCTTCAGGACCATGATTGAGTTGGAAGATTTGAAAAAGAGCTCGTCTCTGTTATTCCACTAGGGGGCAAAAAATAGAGCGATAAACACAGGACTATGAACTCAACTACTGACAAGCTGTGCTTGATTCTTTTGCAAGATTTTAAAAAATGGATGTTGTAGCTGTGTCTGTTTTAAGAACTAATTTAGGGATTTCACAGGAACAATGACAACCTTTTCTTTTTAAAGGGTTTTTTTTTTTGTGACATATAATCCAAATGAATTCCGTTTCAGTTCCAGGTTGTAACTCAACAAAATGTGGAAAGGTTCAATAGGGATGAATATATATTTGGTTATATATTAAGTAATGAATTACAGTCTGTTCATGTGTTTGGTAGGTGATATATGTTCAGTCTAGTAGTGCATTAATGCATTTTTCAGATAAATACAGATAAATGAACACATTTAGGAGGAGTTATTGATGTGTTATTGTTCATTTTTTGGTCTAGTCCACTTGATATTGGACTGTGTGTAATGTAGCCTGTTAGGAAACCCCTGAGTCAGACAGTCTTCACCAGTCCAGGCATATCATCATAACTGCGTTACATTTTATCAAAAGCTTCATCATTGTCTCAATGTTGTTTTAATATGGTTTAATTTGTGTCAGGTTAACTGGGCAGCAGTTAAGCTGGAAAGGATCTTTGACTGAAGCACATTTAGGACTTCGATTCATTATACTGAATTGTTTCCATAATTGTTCAGTCACAGTTGTTCACTAACTGTATATATATATATATATATATATATATATATATATATATATATATATATATATATATCAAACTTAGTCCACTAAGCATGGCTAGGTTATGTTACATTAACTGGATAAAGTTAACCATGAGAACAGCTTACAACAGATTATTATCTCTGAACACAAATATAATGGTCATCACTTTGCACTTGTAAACACATTAGTGTTAGTGTTAGCTAACAGAACAGGTCCTACGGTAAATCAAAACCACAGAGCTTTCTACTCTTCACAAACATACACTATAAATATATTTTATGTGTATTTCTAACACAGTTCAGGAATATTGGTTTATGTGATTCAGGAATGAATCTAAAGATTTATTCACTGATGTATTAAACAGAATGTTTTAGTAGAAAACCTATATACTTTCATGCAGCTAAGTATATAGTGTAGTAGCAGTGTAGCACAATCATACATTCTGTGTATTATCTTCATCATACGTAGGTGACTGGTTAACTATCCTGTCCCTTTGGCCTACTGCTCTTGGTATGAAGAGAAAATGAAATGTTAAATCACTGGTATGAGGACATTTGTAACATGACTCGAAAGCCAGTCAGGACTGTTGAAAAGAAAGCTGTGTGTCTGCTCAGATTACGTGACTGTAAGTCAGGAGGAAAAACAGACACGCACGTCTGCAGCTAATGCAGTATTTCATTTTTAAAATGTGATGAACATCCCAGACCCAGCGTTTATGTAAAACGTGTTGAGCAGTGGAGGCTCTGTTACATTTCCGAGACTTTAATTACAGAAAATTGGTAAAGACAGAAATGTACTTTTTCCACCCATAACAATTTGCTGTTCTTACGCTGCATTTTGTTCCTGCAGCTGAATCTCAAATGGCATTTACTGCATATGGTGCACTACATAGGATGTACAAGACCATATTTATCCCCTAGATAGGGTGCATATGTCGTGAATAGGAATTTATATGAGACTGAGCCTAATTGTGGAATAAAAATGCATTTCTTATGTGAGGATGAGGTGAATTTAGCAGATTTACTAGTCCAGTAAACACTGGATGAGCTTTACAGTACAAAATGATTGTGGAATGAATAGATGTAATTATTATATTATATAGTTTTTATTTTGCACTTTGCGCAATAGTTTGCACTTCAGGGAGAGAAATAATGCCGTTATTGTTACCTATTGTTGATAACCCTGAAAAAAAAAAACCAAAAATGTTCAGTGTCTGTGTTTTGCTGCACATCCAACTGGAAACACGTTAATACTGTCACTTTAGTCTTAATTTATTTATGTCATATCACTATCATGATACTCAGTTTTATCAACTTTATTTTTTTCTCCACAACATGCAGCCTTAGAGTGAACTGTCTCCTCTGCTATTAATGAATTATAGGATTGCTGTGCATGCAATACTGCTTTCAGGTTCAACAGCCTTTTTATTTGGACTGTGCAAATGCTGTGCAAATATGCAGTCTATACAGACAGCAGCTTCTGGAATGAATATATTCATGGGGTTGTAGTATAGACTAAAATCCAAAAATTAAGACACACATTGAAAATTGCAGTATATCATATATACACATACAATAGAGTTTTGACTGTAATTCCTTGAATCTAGTTAACACTTTTCTCATCTTGCTAGGTTGATAGAGTCCAGTCTGGGCAGCGTGGCGACGAAACTCAACTTCTTCATCCACAACCTTGCCCAGATGAAGTTCGCCTCGTCCGAGGAGCGACCCGTTTTGTCGTTCGCACCGCGAGTCTACACGCTGAAAAGCGACGGCCTCATTCGCAGCCTGTTCGTGTGCCGCCACATTAAAACCTACAGCCCCAGCAAGGGTTATGTACGTCCCCCATAAACACAGCTCAGACGTCATGATGAAACATGATACAGGAACCATAGACACACTCATAGTGCTACTTTTGTAGTAAATCATAGGTTTTCAGCTAAGAGGTCTCTTGTGTAACTTTCTTCCTCTTGTTTAGACATACGTGGTGAAAGTGGAGCGTGAGGGCCAGCAGGGGGCGACGTTGGTTCAGAGGAGTTTTGAGGAGTTCCATGAGTTACACAGCAAACTGCGCCTCATCTTCCCTTCTTCTAAACTACCCAGGTACACTAATAATGTCTCTCAACAGGACCATGAAACAACCTTTCTTAGCTTTAATGCTAACCGATTTGGAGTCTAATACCTCTGATCAAAATGTGCAACAGACAAGGGGCAATTTGTATCACTTGCTCTTTGTATTTTGACAGTTTTTGAATGCTAATTAAAAATAAATCTTCACTAAGTGACAGTACTTGCTGTGTGCGTGTGCATCAATTACCTGGGGAAGAGATGGCACCACGATGCACTATGGGAAGAAGGCTAGCCTGTGGAGGCAGTGTGATGCTCTGGGCATCATATGTTCTGCTGGGTGACCTTGGGTCCTGGCATTCATGTGGATGTTACTTTGACATGTACTACTTACCTAAACACTGTTGCAGACCAAGTATACCAGTTCATGGCAATGGCAGTGGCCTCTTTCAGCAGGATAATGCTCCCTGCCACACTGCAAACATTGTTCAGGAATGGTTTGAGGAACATGACAAAGAGTTCAAGGTGTTGACTTGGCTTCCAGGTTCCCCAGATCTCAATCCAATCGAGCATCTGTGGGATGTGCTGGGCAAACAAGTCTGATCCATGGAGGCCTCACCTCACAACTTGCTCATGCCTCAATGTCTCAGAGCTGTTTTGTAGAAACACAGAAAACTAAAACTACCATTTTTCAAATGGCTACCAGTCCAGTACCAAGGATTCCAGCTCTGTGGCTTTTGGTACCTGCTGAAGATTGGTGCCAGTAGGAATGAGTGATAACTTAGGTGTGGGTCTGACAGCAGTGTTTGTTGCTGATTGGTGCTGTGGATTCAGAACGTTTTGGTTTCCTGGAAACCTAACGAACCAGGCTAAAATTACGATGAGCTAATCATAATTACATGCATTAATACAAACTTTGGAAAATATTTAAATGTTAAATCCCAGTGAGGTGTGACTTCACATAGCAGTAGTCTATATCCTGTCCTGATAATGTGTCTGGTGATAAAATATGTCATATTTAACAGAAACGCAGGAAGTCTTTGGCTTTTCAACTCAAAAATTATATCATCTTCTTTTTCATTCAACAAGTGCATGAATGTTATCTGACTGCATGTTGTGCTGGCATTAGAGTTTTTTTCCCTCATCCCTGATTTTAAAAAGATTGCCTTGCATCCGTGCATGCTAATGAATCAGCTAACAAATGAGTAGATATAGTATGTAACAATGGCCTGATTGAGCAGAGATTCAGGGCAGAGATTCAGAAGAGATGCGTGCCAAAGCACAGAGATGCTTAGCTTTAGATACAACTGAGAAATGTATGAACTAGGCAGCGGGTTCCATTTAAACAAGCATATCAGATGAAAGGTTTTGTTTTGTGCAGGTCAGTAGGGAGTAGTTTTTTTTCTTTGGTTGTTGGCAGAGTGGAGGAAAGAAAAACCTGGTGACTGGTACATCAGCAGCCTGCTGAACTAACTCATCCATGGAGCAAATACTAATGCAAAACTGATAGCTTTTATGTATAAAAGAGACTGATATTATTATGGTTGATGGCTTTTTCATCAGTAATTTTGTTGCTAGACAAAGAAACAGTGTTACTCAGAGCACTTCCTACATGTTGAGAATTTAACATTGGCATTGTTTCCCGTATTAATTGTCACTGTCACAGTCTTTCAAAATGACCTGGGATGAGAAACCCCTTACTGTTTGTTTGGTTTTTGTTCCTTTTTTTTTTTTTTTTTTTTTTGGGAAATAAACTCTTTGACTGATGGAAACTCTTGTATCTCTGCCTGCATTTTATCAGCGAGTGAGCAGATAAGCTAAAAAAAAGGCAAATGTAGTGTTCCTGGCACTACTAGTATCTCCTCACTGTGCTGTTATACACAAGCTCATGTTAAAATAGCTCTGTCCTTCTCTCACTTTGCTGTACTACAGCTTCCCCAGCCGTTTTGTGATTGGCCGCTCTCGCGGAGAAGCCATGGCTGACCGGAGGAAAGACGAGCTGAACGCATATGTGTGGCATCTGATCCACTCAGCCGCCGAGGTTGCTCAGGTACATTCCACTTGTCATTCCTGTTATTTCCAGCACATACTGTCCATTTCTAATACTATTGTCTACAGAGAAAACACTAATGAAAAGCAGGTTTGTTTTGGCTTGTATAATAACGCATGCTGTTTGTTCTATTTATACCTGGTTGAACTTAGCGTCCACCATTCCCCTAACCTGGCTTCAAAATAATAAACAAACACAGCTATAAATTAGGATCACGTTCATCCCATACTGCTAACAGAGATTCCTCACTTGGTTGTTATGAAACTCATAAATGGTCTGTGTGCTTGTGTTTCAGTCTGACAGCCTTGCTTCCTGGAAATCAGCCACAGGGTTCTAAGAAAGGGGGGGGAAAAAAACTTGTGCTTAAGATAGGCAGTGGTTCTGCCCCTCCTAGTCAGCTCTGAGAGCAGCTGAGCAGTTCACACTTCCGCCACTGTGTCTCCTTTAGGGAGTGTCTAAAAAAAAATGCTGTTTGACTTAGCATGCAAATTTATTTAGCATGCATGTAAACCTCAGCATGCATGTAAGCTAAGCTGTTTGTTTGGGTGGTGTGTTAATTCTTGGTATCCGTCTCCCTCCTTGCAGTGTGACCTGGTCTACACCTTCTTCCACCCTTTACCAAGAGATGAGAGGCCAGGAGGAACTGCTGTAAACACCCTGGGTAACAAACCAACAGGTGACTGTTCTTACATTTACACAACATTGCTTTTTAGAAGCTAAATGATGGTGATTCATCAAGCATGTGGACATGACAAAGCATACAACAGGGTTAATGTTCATCCACCATCATCATGTGAGTCCACTAATGAGTCATAAAGCTCAAACTAGTCCGCCTAAGAGTGCATGTGTGACAGCGATGATCAGAAAAAGGCCAATGGTGTGTTAGGACCTTATCAGTAATTTCCAATGAGCTTGAAATCAACCAGCACATGGTGGGCAGTCATGCAGGGTGAGTTGTCACGGGTCTGTAAGCACTTTGATTCTTTTTCTCCAGAAATTCAATAAAGCTAGTTAAACATTAATGGGGACAGCAAACAGGTCAGAGGTGAACACCATTCAGACAAGGCTGGCTCCATGACTCTTGTTTAATGTTTAATTAATGTGAGCTCTTTAAATCTCTCTCTCCATCTAATAACAAAATGAATTAATTATCGGCTGAGTGGCAGATGCAGATTATTCAGCTTAAATATTAAATCATACACGTGTGCTTCTCTCGTGCACAGATACATAAAGTGCTATGTCATACATTTCTGAGATTCCACCAAACAGGTTTTGTGTATACACTCACACACACCGTGATAAACACATTCTTCTGCTGTTACAGAGAGTTCTTGGACTCCTGTGCCTGGTACAGTGGCTGGTGAAGTGAAATTGTCCATTTCCTACAAGAGCGACAAGCTTTTCATTATGGTGATGCACATCCGAGGCCTGGTGAGTCTTGTGGCTTTGGTGGCGTTTCTGTTACGTGTTGCATGAAGAGGAAATGTAACATAATAACAATTCCATCTTTTCCAACAGCAACCCTTGCAGGACGGCACTGATCCTGATCCATACGTCAAACTGTACCTGCTCCCTGATCCCCAGAAAACAAGCAAGAGGAAGACGAAGGCAGCTCGCCGCACCTGCAACCCCACGTATAATGAAATGGTAAACACTGTATAAATGTCACGAGAGAGCACTTTATGCTTCCTTTGGAATGATCCACAGGGGCACTTACTGCATTTTGAAGTGTCTATGATAACAATATTGTGTTTCCTGAGAACCTGCAGTCTATTACAAACAAAACCAGAATTATATACAGTCAGGTCCGGAAGTATTTGGACAATGACAGAGTTTTTGTGATTTTTGCCTTTATACACCGCCACAATGGATTTGAAATAAAACAATCAAGATGTGATCAAAGTGTAGACTTTCTTTAGAAAGACCCACAAACAAGCAGCAACTGAAGGTGGCTGCAGTGAAGGCCTGGCAAAGCATCTCCAGGGAGGAAACTCAGAATTTGAGTTTTGAGAACATGGGCTCCAGACTTTCATTGACTGCAAAGGATTTTCATCCAAGTATCAAAATTATGGTTAAATTTACAATTATGTCGCTTTGTCCAAATACCTTTGAGCCCCTGAAAATGGAGGTACTTTGTTGAAAATGGCTGTAATTCCTAAATGGTAACTGCCATAACCTCTTAAAATAAAGCTGAAAGTCTACACTTTGATCACATCTGGATTGTTTTATTTCAAATCCATTGTGGTGGTGTATAAAGGCAAAATCACAGAAACTCTGTCATTGTCCAAATACTTGCGGACCTGACTGTATGTATATAAAGATTAAGTTGAAACATAATATTGTGCTGTATCATTTAATTACATTCTATTTATATTAGTGTTTTTTTTTAACCACATTTACCCCCAATGATGTCACTAGCCACTAGTTCTCCCCATCACATGACAGCTAACATTGTGAGTGAAGACACGTGCTTCCTCCCAGACACATGAAGCCACATTTTTTAATATGCTGGTCAGGTTACGTCACAGTGAAGCTGTGGAAAGCACTAACTTCCCTCTTCTGCATTCATGAGCTCACAGATGCCGTGATTGGTTAGTGTTGCTCTGATTGAGAGAGTAATGGAGAAGGTAATGCGTTCTCCATGTACAGCAGTTCCTTATTCATAGTCTTCTTCTGCACATGTGGATGCCTTCTTCAGTTCAACTGCAGGTTTTCAGTAGGGCTCAGATCTGGAGAATGAGATGGCTATTACTTACTGTTTTGACATTAAGTTTTGGAAGCATCTACCCATGGCCAAACTCTTGGTAGACACAGCTAGGTTTTGGTGTGAAATTCCTTCGCACTTAGCCATCGATCTGAGACCGCAATAAGGATAACAATTACAAAAAAGGATGACAGTTTGTTTGCAATTTAAGGTTGCCACATTTTGAGAAAAAAAAAATCTGTCCGGTGACAGATACAATAAATTTTGCCCATAGTCTTGAAGGGTACCAATAATTGTGAAGCTGAATTATTTTTTTTTTTTCAGCTCGTAAAACCATTATGTCTAATGTTTGCTTTGGTTTTCTTACCCTGTAGCTGGTGTATGATGGGATACCACGTGGGGACCTGAGCCAGAGGTCAATCCATCTTCGAGTGCTAGGCGACGGGGCATTCTGGGAAAACACACTGCTGGGCGAGGCCATCATTCCCTTAAAGAATCTAACACCTGGACAGCATTGGGTGGACTGGCACCAGCTGAGCACAGGCAGCGCCGATGCCAGCCGCTAACACAGCCACACAGTTGCAAAGACAGACACTAGGTGATGAACTGATTGCTCCTTTCGGATCAGCAGGTGTAATTTGGTGCGTCTCTGTAAAGGGAACCGACTCAGAAGATGAGGTCTGTTGAGGAGCATGTAGGTGTGTCTTGTCTTTGCATTGGGGTCTGTGAGTTGCTGCGTAGAAGGATGTATTTTCCCCACAGTGGGGGTGTTTGTTGCTGATTCTCCTGCCCTGGAGACTTGTAGACTCTGTGATGGAGAGCCATCACAACACGTTCTAGTTCTGTTGGGGTTTTTTTGCCCTCTACATGGACTGTGAGAAAAGAACATGGCTGAAATAGCTGTGGTAAGATAAGAACCACTGACTCTCTTGGATGCCGAATGTGTTTCAAAAGGATCTGAAAACTTTGTCCATTGTACAGCCTCACAATTTCCTGTTAAGAGAGAGGAAGTGAAATGTTAACTTATTTCTTTTAAGATGTTCTTTTATTTTGGCTCGATTTGGAGCTAGCTTTTGTTGTGACATTTATGTCTCTGTGATTTAGATTATTACAGATTTTACCTAGTAAGTAAAAAGGGAGTTATGGAATGTTCATCTAAAACGATTAGATTGGTGGCAGGGATCTATAATATCTTGAAAAACTAAAACATTTGAGATTCTGTGGCATTGCGAACTTGCGTGTAGTCATGCAAGGTCTAACTCAGTCCAATTGTCCTACAAGCTCTGTAGTATGAATGACAAAAGTAGCTTGATAACAGACTTTTGTTTATTATTCACTTCTTTTTTTTTCTTTTCTTTTAAACAAGCACCAGGCTTTGAATAGCTCCAGGATGCAGTGATTTTCAGAAAATAACCCTGAGCTTTTTCTTAAAAATCTGCACGTGGTGGGACTTGTGTAGGTTGGAGCCCAAATTTGGCAGAAACATTACACTTTACATTATAGCACTAGTGGTGACTTTAACATGCCTTCTCATATATAAGCAAGAAAATGATTTAAAATGAAATAAAATTATTATTTTTTTCTTACCAACACTATTAATGAACCTAAGGGGGATTTGATACATGGTATGGCTGGGCGATATGGACAAAATTCCAGGTAAAAGTAATCTGATTACAGTGCAATGAATTTCCACCAATGTACAGTAATATATACATGCTATATAAAACATGCTGGGTTTCCAGGTGAATTCTAGCTTTGTTTTTATTCATCGTGTATCTATAAACCAATTAAACCGTTTAGCTTTCAATAGGCACTACATTGTTTTAATCACATTGGCACTTTATAGACCACGAATGTGTGCTTTCCACATTGTGACCGTGATATACTTCCAATACATCGCCTAGCCCAATAGCACACAACCCAATAAAGACCGTATTTACAGGTGCTCTTAACAGCTTGCCGTGAAATGAAACGTGAAGGTTGAAACGTGACGATAGGAGCCTAAGCAGGCAGTTTAAGTTTCGCTTTGGACGCAGTATCTCAGCCTAGCACCAGTCTCTCCAGTGAGAACGTGTAGCTGAATGATTCATGTGCATGCTGTGAAATTTGCTACTGGATAAATGTTGCACTTTTGGCCTTATTTGCTATGAAGTATTTTGTGCTTACGTTTCTGGGATCAGTCAGTTTCTTTAAATTGAATATTTAATTTATTTGAAGAAAGGGAAGCAAAGATGAACCTTAACACATAAGTACTGTTAATATTCCTGTTAATGTTCATTCCTTATTCTGTTGAAATTGTTTGCAAAATTCAACTGTTGGGAACTAAATCTAACTTTTAAGCTTTAATCTGTGTGTTTTTTTTTTCCTTTCCAGAAATAGATGCATGTAAATGATTTGCCGAACCTGTGGCAAAGGCTGTTTTCTTTTTTTTTCTCTCTCTTGTAAACATTTACACATACTTTCCCTTTCTGTTTCTTTGCAACACAAACTTGTTGATCTGTCCACAATAGTTAACTCACTGTCCTAAACGAAACTAAAGGGTTTGATGGGAAAGTTTGTTTAATGAAGGAAACTAAGCTGCTTGAAATTCACCTATGTTTTCGATGTTATTTGAACAATATGTATGTAAATAACCAGTGTGTTTAGTTACAGGTGTGTATAACATGGTTTCTGACATGGTAATCACCTAAAATGAACCACATTGTAGCCTGGGGAAAGGTGATCTGGTTTAAACACCAAACTAGGTCCAGGCCTGAGATGCCAGTTGTCTTGCTCATGCTGTTGCCTGAGATTATACTATCCTAGTGTGTCTTATTTAATGTTGAAGTTAGTCCACTTATTTTTGAGGTAGCAAACTGTACTGAGTGTTAGTTTTATTACTGGTGAGTTGCTCTTCGTGTGCCCTTGTAAGGCTCAGATTTGCTAGGGTTATGAGGAAAATTTGCAAAGGACTCCAACAAATCCAAATTAGTTCACTTTGAATGACCACAGGCCGTTGGTGCAAGAGAAAATAGGAAAGAATGTGCATTCAAAATAAACAGGCTTAGTGTGTTGTACTTATTAAGAATATAATTTGTCTGTGCTTTATGGTTTTGTCACACTGTTTTGATTTCCTGACATAGCTATGTTCCTTTTAGACCATGATTTTTTTTTTTTAATAAATATTATTTGCACTAAATAATAAAATGAACTTGAATTCAAAATGGAAAAGAGACTGGTCATGTCTATGAGGATGTGAATCTGTGTAGTGTTGGCTAATTTGCTCTGCTCATTAATGCTAGCACATTGCGTATTTGTTAACCTCTGAAAGGGCAGTTCTGTAAATTAGCAACTGCTGAAAGTCTAAGAAGATCAGGTTTCATTCACACAAATGGAATGCACTCATTTAGCCCGTCTAATGCTGAATATACACTCAGTGGCCACACCAGTACACCTGCGCATCCATGCCATTTTCCAATCAGCCGATCATGTGGCAGCAGTGCTAAGCATAAAATCATACAGGTACAGGTCGAGCGCTCCAGTTAATGTTCACATCAAACACCAGATTGGGGGAAAAGGTGAGATCTCAGTGATTCAATCATGGCATGGTTGTTGGTGCTAGAAGGACTGGTTTGAGAATTTCAGAAACTGCTGATCTCCTGGGATTTTCACGCACTGTAGAGTTTACACAGAATGGTGCGAAAAACAAAAAACATCCAATGAGCAGCAGTTCTATGGGTGGAAATGCCTCATTGTAGAGAGAGGTTGCAGGAGAATGGCCTGACTGGTTCGAGCTGACAGGAAGGCTACGGTAACTCAAACATCTACTCCTTACACCCACGGTGAGCTCTCAAACCACCCCGCTGTTAGTCCCTGAGCTCACATTTTTGCCATTCTGATGTTTGATGTGAACATTAAGTGAAGCTCTTGACCTGTATCTGCGTGACTTCGTGCATTGCGCTGCTGCCACATGATTGGCTGATTTGATAATTGCATGAATGAGCAGTTTTTATAGGTGTTCCTAATAAAGTTGACATTGAGTACATGCCTTTATTAATTACTGAAAGATTTGTGAACAGTCTTTCACCCCTTGATTGTGGCTCACATCCAGCTTTGTTAACATCCCACAGTGTTTGGAATTACATCAAGCGTGTGTGTTTTCACTTGTCTGGCTCTTTGTGTAAGCAGTGTTTGTCACTGCATTGATTATAGTCATTAATGTTAATACTGCCCTGGGAGGAGTAATGATGAATGACAAAGCTGGTAATTATCCAAACAAAAGGCTCCTTCCTACAAGATTTACTGTTCAAGATGTTAGGATTTAAGGAAATCTGAAATAGTTATTGCTTTAATTATAAACGTATTTTAAGGATACGTAATGACAGCATTAACAAAAACTGTACTGTAGCCTGTTTTAGGCAGAATATGCAACAAGATTTTTTAAATTCTACAAAGAGGAAAACATCCAATTTATATATTCATCGGATCTGAATTTCTTGAGGTTACAAGTGAATTTTAGCATACTGTAAACTTTTCATATCGTTTCAGCCCTGTTTCATACTGTATATTGCATAAAGATATAAAGGTTACATTTAAGAATGGGTAAAGAAAAATGTTAAGGGAGCTGAATAGTTCATATTGCACTCTGATCTTACATTTTTAATTAAAGAGCTACTGTGCTGAAGAGGACATGACACTTCTCCTCCATCTGAGAACACGCTCACTGGGTTTTTATGTATTTATCAATTATGAAAGGAGTCTCCAGTGTCAGCACTTTGTAACAGTAAGTTTTCCGACACATCTTCAGGACAGAGAACTTTCTTCAGAGGACTTCTCTGATACATGACAAGCTGTGTTTTTTTGTCTTATTAACTTAGGGGGGGGTAAAAAAAGAGAGGCTGGTTAGGGAATGAAGGATGACACAAACCATTTAGCCCCATTGTACTATTGTACCCATTCAGCCATTAGTGAGGTTGTAACTGATGTTGGGAGAGGACACCCGATGCGCAGACAGCCTTTCAGTTCATCTCAAAAGCGTTCAGGGGGGTTGAGGTCAGGGCTCTGTGCAGACCACCCCAGTTCTTCCACTCCAACCTTGGCAAACCATGTCTTCATGTGCACAGGGGTGTTGTCATGCTGGAACAGGTTTGGGCCTCTTAGTTCCAGTGAAGGGAAATTGTAACGCTAAAGCACACAAAGACATTCTCGATAACTGTGTGCTTCCAACTTTGTGGCAACAGTTTGGGGAAGAACCACATATGATTGTGATGGTCAGGTATCCATAAACCTTTGGCCATAATGTGTGTGATGTTTTGGACATTATTAAAATAAAAACTGTAATCATTTATGTAGCAATACTTACACTTCAAATACGTTTAAAAATGTGCTGTTACTGGAAAATAATCGGCTTCGGGTGCTAATAGCCAAAAGCACATCACTCCACTGTTGATTATTTTCCTGTAACGACATGTCCCATTGTGTTTTATTCCTAACTTATATCACAGTGCTGTTGAATCATCTGTGGAATTGTTCATTTCTGACAGTAGGTTCAGGACGAGTTTTTATTGCTAAAACATGCACTTTAAATACACTACATGGCCAAAAGTTTGTGGACACCTGACCATCACACCCATATGTGGTTCTTCCCCAAACTGTTTCAACAAAGTTGGAAGCACACAGTTGTCTAGAATGTCTTTGTATTCTGTAGCATTACAAATTCCCTTCACTGGAACTAAGGGACCCAAACATGTTCCAGCATGACAGTGCCCCTGTGCGCAAAGCAAGGTCCATGAAGACATGGCTTACCAAGTATGGAGTGGGAGAACTTGAGTGGCCTGCACAGAGCCCTGACCTCAACCCCACTGAACACCTTTGGAATGAATTGGAATGCTGGCTGCTCCCCAGGCCTCTTCACCTGCCTGACCTCACTAATGCTCTTGTGGCTGAATGAGCACAAATCCCCACAGCCATGCTCCAAAATTTGGTAAAAAAAAAAAACTTCCCAGAAGAGTGGATTTTATTATAAAAAACAACGGAGGACAAAATCTGGAATGGAATGTTCAAAAAGCACTTATTTGTGTGGTGATCTGATGTCCACAAACTTTTGGCCATAGTGTATTAGAATTAACTCGCCCATTTTTAAACTGAGCTGAAGATTATTTCTGAGAACAGCCACAGGAAAGCAAGTATTTTCCCGACAAATTTCAAAAAGTAATTGCACTTGCAGTTGTGTTTTCTATTTGTGGACGCATAAACTGACATAATTCAAATGAAAATGCAAATCACGTATTACTGTTTGCATTTTCGTTTGCACAAACATGTAATGTCTGCCAAATTCTAAATGAAAAAGCAAAGTCCATTTGCAATTGCATTTCCCATATCTTACAAGTTATGACCCTGTCATATCGAAATAGCAATAGCAATTACCCTGTTTGGAGCCTGCCAAAATTCTAATGGAATTACAGTTCCCTTTGCATGTGCATTTCCGATGGCTTGCACACAAATCTGCCAATCAGTGTTGGGGTGGGACTTTACTATGGGGCGTGTTTGTATTTGGAAGCCACGTCAGTCACAGTCGACGGCCAAGAAGGAAAATGTTCAAATGTTTGATCTGGAATAATAAAGATATAAAATATTAAAATAAAATCTTAAATATTGGTTTAGAAATAATATTTTATATACATTACATACATACATTACATACATTATATACATAACTTTCATATACAGAATTTTTAGATAGATACAAACTTCCAGTATCTGCTAAGGAATATACAATCTTTGATGCAGTCTTGAATCTTTGTCTTTGACGCAGTTTTCAATTACTTTTGAAACTTGTCTGGAAAATACTTCCATAATAGCACATGCCTTGTGATATACACGAGCTTGTATGTTGCGTAACAGCTACTGGCTACGTGCGACTGTATTTCTATGACGATCCCTAACTTCGCCTTCATTAGCACGGAGTTTATTGACGGTCCCTTAGCCTTTCTGATGAAATCTCCCCTTGTTTGCTTTGGGCTTTTCTCTGCTGGCTTTCGGGAAGGGAAGGAAAAGGAGGAACACGAGGAGAAACCACTACTCAATCTACTGACGAATAACAACTGTCTCAGAGCGCTTGAAAGTATTTTTCTGCTGATTTAATTCCCTCTGTGTGAGACATTTCATCGAGTTTAACAGAAACGCGTGTTAATTCGCTAACGCGCTAGCTCTTATCGGAAGAGGAGGAGGACCCACAGCAGCCACGGACCTCGCTTCAGTATCGACTTCCAAACCAAAATGGCTTGTATATCGACGTCCGAGTTGGGATGTGTGGAATATGTCAGCTCTGTCTTCTTCAGCCTGCCTTCGCCCTGTCTCCTCTCTCCTGCTGTCTGTAAGTGTGTGAGCCTGATGAATCCTCAGTGCAGAGCTGCTGTGAGTGTGAACATGGCGAGAGCCGGGGACAACATGAGCGCCGACTGCCTTCACTGCTGGCTCACACCGGGAGCTAACCGGCAACATGCCCTTGCCGTTTAAACACCATGGACACCTTGGGGATTTGACAATATTGAATCCGGACAGTATTCTGAACTGCGACACTTTGTTGTTGACTGTTAGTTTCTTAGTAGCTAATATTTAGCAGCATATGAAAGTGACAGGTTTCTCACGCGCGCGCTTGCTAGCTAACGCTAATGTTATCCAGCTGGCGCTCTGACTTCCTCCGACTGCAGGTATTTCAGGCAACTTAACTAGTTAACGTTTAAAGTCTTCATTTACACTTTTTTTTCTTTCAGTTAACAGTTAGGTATTAAACTAGGCTTGTCAAAATAGAGAGAGAGGAAAAAAAAAAAAAAAAAACTCGATTAGCTCACTAGCTAAGAAGTTACCGGTGACTTCAGTTGTAGCCCTGCCGGGTTTTTTAATCTTCTAGGCTTCAAATTTCCTAACCCTATTTAATATTTTGGAATAATTAATATATAATAATGTATAGAAGTATGAGCTCGGAGGAACACTTCTCTGAGAGGGGTTCAGGGCCCAGAACCACCACCACAGCAGCTGCTAGCCTGGAGGTGGGGAACGGCAGCTCGGCTAGCTCCTGGATTAGCATGCTGTCAGCAGTGTCGAGGCCTGCGTGGGCTCTTCTTCAGAAATACCTGCCTGGAAGATCCAACACTTGGTCCGACGAGGCAGGAAAATCCAACCCTTACTTTGGCCATCAGCTAATGGCAGGTTTTGATAACCTTCTGCCTTCTGAGCAGAGTTCAGCTCCCCTGCGTGTAGCTTATGTTCACTGTCAGCATGAAAACGGCGGCTTTCTGACTTCCGGCGATGCAGAAACCCTCAGCTGGTGGACAGCAGACTCTCTGAGGGAATTAGGGATTCAGGACGCTGTGAATACGACTCTTAAGGCTCAACAAACAGACCCAGGGGAATACAGGTACCTCAAATCGACCAGAAAGCTTCTCAGCCGGGTTCTGGCCCCGAAAGAAGGAAAGCACACTGAGCCCATGCAGCCCAAGCTGGGCGTTTGGTACCCAAGTCCATCCACGAAATCTAACACTAACACCTGGTGGTGGCAGGGGCTTTGGAGATCTGACGACCCTCAAAACACTCTACCTGCTTTGTACCAGACTAGAACGTCTGCTGATGCTGAAACAAAGTCCCCGCATTGTGGAGAGCACCACAGTAGTGGGCATTGTGAGCCAGATGGCCAGAGGTCAGCTGTTGCACTCGATAAGCCGGTAGAACCGTTGGGACTCAGCACCGAGGCTGAATGCACATGCAGCGAACGTGCTGGATCGCCACGCTTCAAAGAGTCAGCTGACCATACAAGCCTTCACACAGCCAGGCTGGAATTCCTCGCAAACTCGGACTGCCTTCCATCAGTCCATGAACACAGCGTTTTAGAGCATCAAGTCAGTACCAGAGCTGCTGCCGCCTGCAGTGAGGTGGCAGTTCTGACCCCGGATCAGGACAATGGCTACTCTAGTTTGGAGGAAGAAAGTGCCAGTGCAAGGCAGTGTAATATGAAAGCTGTTTGTGTATTGTCGGACCTTGACAATTCTGCTGCTTCTCAGGCTGGCGATCATGGGCACGGAGGAGAGGAGGACAAATCTGCAGGGAATACTCTTTGCGAGAGGGTCGAGAACAAGGAGGAGGACAAGGAGGAGGAGAAAGCGCAAAACACAGAGTCTGCGATTGTACATGAGGCTTTGCCGGTTCAATCCACCCCTCGCTGTCAGAATAAGGCGATCGCATACATCATGGGCAGCCCCTGCAGCGACGAGTCAGACATGGAAGATGACAGTGTTCGGGACAGCGATGACGACGACGGCTTCGACAGCGACGCCTTGGACAGCTATTCTGACTCTGAGGACCCTGAGGATAGTGATGATGAGGATGAAGAGGATGAGGAGGATTCAGAATCTGATGAACTTGACTCTGAAAATGAGAGAACGTGGAATTCTTTGTGCCAAACCAGGGATCCTTATAACCCTCTCAATTTCATGGCCCCTATTCGGACGTCCCGGAAACTCAGTGCATCTGCGGTGAATCCGTCCCCTGTGGGATCCCCAGAAGAGCCCGATTCCCTTTTGTGTTCCTCCCCATCATCCCCTCCTTCACCTCTGGGAGGAACCCAGAAGGACATGGAGTCCAGCGAAGAGGCCTGTTCATCGATGGACGAAGCTGAGAGCCTGAGACTTTGGAACTCCTTCAGCTGCTCATCAGATCCCTACAGTCCCCTGAACTTTCAGGCATCAATCAGGACTCGGCAGCCAGCCAGACAGCGCTGTAAGAAAGAGACACCAGTTGAGCCTCTGCTCTACAGGAAAGAGGAGGCGGAGGAGAGGATGGACAGCGGCTTCTCAGAGGCAGCCACTGTCCAAGGCTTCGGAAGTGCTGGAGCTGTCAGGCTGAAAAAGGTTAGTGTGATGTCTGGAATTTCGATCAATTACTTTGCAGGTCAAGAAATTCACATATTACCTAATGTTGTTTTTCGTGGTCAAAGTTTCTTTTCTTGTGATTAGGTATTAACCACTTAACTAGATAACACAAAACAAAAATAAATATCTTTTATAGACAAACTTAACCCCACTTGGCTTTTAATCATGTAGGTTTCCTTCACTTCAATAACATGTAGTTATTTAACAGTATACACCTAGAGGTTTTGTGCAACACAGTACATAATTATAGTGTTGAACATTTTCCTATTGTAACGCTAACTGGAAAGTTGCTATGAGTCGATAATGCAGTTTTATACATATTGCCATTTTACCCAATACAGACATACAGTGAAAATTGTGTCTCGTGTAATCTCTGTTAGCCGTGTGGCAGTTTAGACGTCCCGTTTTTGGTTACTGGTCTTAGCATCAGTAGTCACAGCCTGGATGTTAGATCATTTAGATGATGTAAAGCAGTGCAAGCAGACGTTATTCTTTTTTTTTTTTTTTTTCCCCACTCATCGTCTGATGCAACACTTCCATTTTCCTCTCTCCAGGGAGGCACGAGTGAGTACTCTGCCCATTACTCATTATCACTCTGGCCCATTTTCAGTCTCTGACTCCATGCTAGTCATAGACATTATGTCTAACCGTAGAAGTATGCGCTGTCCCCGGCACTGCAACGGGCCAGCCAGCCACCATCACCCCCACACCTTCTCCTTTTCATTTAATATCAGGTCATTGTAGAGGAATATGAAATGTTACTTAGCAACAGTGAACAGTGGTGGGTGAGAAATGTTGGATCCCTTCTGATTTCTGAAAAGATAAGCATGGATACAGAATCTTTGGTTGTCAAGTCTTTTATTTTTTTAATAGATACTGGGAAATTTACCATTGCTGAAAGCTGTTATTTATTTTATTTATATGTGTGTGTATATTTATGTGTGTGTGTGATATATAATATTCTGTCCACTTTATTAGGGACACCTGCACATTCATTCCCTAATCAGTGAGTCATGTGGCAGCAGCACAATGCGAGAAAAAAAAATCATACAGATACAGAAACCGCTGATCTCCTGGGATTTTCACACACAGCAGTCTCTAGCGTTTACACAGAACGGTGCGAAAACTGGAAAAACATTGGGTGAGTGACAGTTCTGTGGGTGGAAACCCCTTGTTGATAAGAGGTCAAAGGAAAATGGCCAGATTGGTTCAAGCTGCCAGGAAGGATACAGTAACACAGTATAATGACTCTGTACAGTTGTGGTGAGCAGAAAAGCATCTCTTTTTCTAATCTTCAGCTGTCCAGTTGACAGGAGTGGAACCTGATGTGGTCTTCTGCTGTTGTAGCCCATCCACCTCAAGGTTTGATGTGTTGTACATTCTGAGATGCTTTTCTGCTCACCATGTTTGTAAAGAGTTATTATCTGAGTTACTATAGACTTCCTGTCAGCTCAAACAAGTCTGGTCATTCTCCTCTGATCTCTCATCAACAAGGTGTTTCAGCCTGCAGAACCTCCACTCACAGGATATGTTTTGTTTTTTGCACCATTCTGTGTAAACTAGACTGTTGTGTGTGTGTGAAAATCCCAGGAGATCAGCAGTTTCTGATGTACTCAAACCAGCCAACAACCATACCACAATCAAAGCCACAGAGATCACACTTTTTCTTCATTCTGATGTTTGATGTGAACATTAACTGAAGCTCCTGACCTGTATGCGTATGATTTTATGCATTGTGCTGCTGCCACATGATTGACTGATTAAATAACTGCATGAATGTGCAGGTGTACAAGTGAGAGATGAAACACACCAGGACTCGCTGTTATAGGAAGAAGGTGGTGTGATTTTGCAGCACATCTGGAAGTGTTTTATTCCTCTTATACCACAACAGTTTGTCAATGATTCCAAACTCAATTTATCAAAAAGCAACACACAGTACTTTTATGTTTATGGTTATATCTAATGTTTCAGGTAGTTTCTGTTATTGCTGTCAAAACCTGTTCACTTGTTAGTTTTCTCACTCTTTTAAGTTAATAAAAAGTTTATAATAATAAAAAAAAACTTGTTACAGGACTACAGGCTGAAATCTTGAGCTGAAACTCAGTAAAGCTTTTGATATGTGTTTAATAGTTGTACCTCTGGAAAAATTATACTGGATTACAACATTGATGAAGCATTTTAAATGTTAACAGAACATTTTTATTCAGTTAACAGAATATGTTTGTTAACTCTTACACGTACTCCCATATTGAAAAATAGGCAGAAGGCACACTGATATGAAACGGTTACCTTTAACACTTGTATTTAGTGATAGTTTACCTCAGGCATTTCATCTGTCTGCCGTTTAAAGCTATAAATGTGCTAAGGAAACAGTTTTGCACAGCAGCTGTATTTGTGAGATTTTAAAAATTGATGTTTTGGCATAGTGGCTGATTTTTTTTTTTTTTTTTTTTGTGTGTGTGGGGGGCTTTTTTGCAGTAGGGTAACAATGTCTGTATAATAAAACAATGTTGGTTATGATTTTTAGTTTTATGTTTGTCATAGAATTACCTAAGTTTTAAGCCTCGTCCCTGTTTGTTTCGGTGCAGGTGACGTTCATAGAGGAGGTGGAGGAGTTCTACGCCAGCAGTGACGAGGAGCGGCACGGCCCGTGGGAAGAATATGCCCGAGACCGCTGCCGCTTCCAGCGTCGTGTTCAGGAGGTGGAGGAGAGCATCAGCTACTGCCTGTCTCCCAGCTTCCGCCTTAACATCTTTCAAAGACGCTATCCTAGTAGCTGATTAACATTTTAATTTTTTTTTTTTTTTTGTGGTTATTTTTGATTGCACGAAACAGATAAATTATATACATATCGGGTCTAATTCAGGGTGAAGAAGAGGCACGGAAATGAAAAAGGAAGGCATAAAGACTCCCGTGTTGCAGTTTCATCAGTGTGTGTCCGGGTCTAACACTTCACTTGAGTCATACAGAAAAGAGCCACTGTTCTGTGGAGAGCTTCATTACAGTATAGAGGAATGCAGCTTCCTGAACACCACAATACAGTAATGAAGAGAAGAATGGCTTTTGTTATATAATGTCCAAAATGGTCTGCGAATGAAAAGGTCACAGTTTGGACCAAAAAAAAAAGGTTCTAGGCGCCTTTGAAATGCCATGTTGTGAGTTCATCTGCAGGTATTGTTCATGTTAAAAGCCACTAATGCACTAAATGCAACTCACTTCTAATGAATCACTTCTAAAAAAGTCTTAAATTCAACCTCTCACCTGTATTAGTGCAACAGTATTGAAATCTTGCCCTTTAGTGTTAGAATTTCCTGTTGCCTTCATGTACGACCAGGATTTTATTTAGGCTGTGTTTAGATGGGTGGCCATTTTTTTCCCCCAAGTTTTAGGCATAAATTTTCTTACCAGTACCATCTTTGTTTTCCATTACTTGCTCCATAAAGTGGAAATTTGGATTTATTTCTATATTAAATTATAGTAATTTATTTCTATAGTAAATTTTCTGTAGTAAACTAAATTAACACGACACAACTTTGCAGGTGGTCAGAGTGTTTTGTCCCTAGTGCCATGAAAAAAACTTTTTTGTATTGTGCGTTGAACATGTATTCAAATTTTTTTTCCTTTCCTGCAAAAATAACACTCCAGACATGCCAATCATCTCTTCTTTCATACCAGGAGTAAGGGACGTCAATAAACCCGGGTCAAATGTCCTAGCCTTTCTAAATGCAGCCGTAAAACCTGTTCACTAATTAACCTTCAAGCCAAAGATAGCACTTGAGTTCTGTACAGATCCCTTGCTGGAAGCTCATTTGTTTGAGTGCACAGCGCTGAGAGATGATGTGGATGATGAAGCATCACCACATGAACACAAGTGAACACACGGTATTTATAGAGTTCAGCGAAGCCGAAGGCAGTATCAGATCCTGCATCTGAAGCCTGGCAGGTCTTCACGCTCCATATTTGCATGGTCCTGTGTAAGCGTACAGCCCTAGCTTTCATTATGTTCTAAACTCGCTCGAGAATCACTGTGGTGTGTATCGTGTCTTAAACGAGAGGTCGTGTCTCTGTAGTCGGAACTGTGGCAGCTGTGACCAAGCGGCTGGATCTATGTGTATGACTAAAAAGAAATGCAGGGAGCTAATTGCATGATGATGATGATGCTCTAATGAAGTAATATGCTTGATGTCAAAGCATAGGGTTAATCTGTATAATTAACATGGAAGTGTTTTATTTTTCTAAAACATTTAGGAGTATAGTTATTCAGCATATATTCTGGGTTTTGTCTTAATCAGTTTAACATACAAATAAAACTATTATTTAAATTGAGCTGTGTGTGAACCGGTTCTTACAGGAACTTCATTAGGAATGGTAATACCTGGGTATTGAATGTTTCAGGTTTCATTTTGCATCACTAATACACTGGTGTATGGAAATACAGATGCTTTCTACTTTTTTAGACTAAATGTAGTTAATAGGTTCAAGATTTTAATGGATGAGACGGTGGTGAGAGATTTTGAGCACAATGGGACAACTATGTTAATACTCTAATGTAAATTTTATTTTTAGTTTATAATTTACTTTTGCAGTTCCACATAGACATGTATTTACTGCATATCAAAGGAAGCGAGCTGTTTTACACAACTGTACTCCAATAATCACAATCAATAAAATGTCAGGCAGTCCTGCCATCTAGTGGATACTATTGGTAACTACATTTATCACAAATAGACAGTGTTTTGTAATAAATGTAGTTACCAATGTTGTCCTCTAGAAGGCATATTTTGTTTATCATTATTATTACATTACAGATGTTTATAAGTGATTTCATCGACAGGTCCAAACATTTTGTATATGATTTACAATAAATATTTCTACATATTATAATGCAGTTAAATGATGCCTATATAAAGCAAAAAAAAAAAAACATTCTGGTAGAAATACAGTATTAAACTATCTGATATAACATTATTAACCAAGTGCTTTAGAAATGATCAAGTGCCTGAACTGGTTCGAGGAGCACATATTTGAAGTACATTAAGTGCAGGATGAACAGTTTGCCACCAGAGGGCAGCGTGTGTCCTTTTCTTTTTGACCACATCCTGTTTCAGCGACGCTTATAGCCAATGAAAATCCGTTTCAGGCGAGATAACGTACATGTTTCCCCGCCCACCAGCGAGTCCAACAGCCAATCACAATAGCCATATTTTTTAATTTATTTTTTTCAAAATCTACCCGAAGTATGACCTATCACTTAAACTATTTAATAAAATTACTCTACCTTCTGATTAATAAAATATTATTATACTTATTTTAGGTCTACGTAAAACCAGCAATTACATTTTTGCATTGATAAATACAGACAGTGCAGTAAGTACAGTAAGTATGCCTGCAGCAGTGTTATTGCAGCTATTGTTTCTGAACATGTCATTAAAAAAAGATTTTGAAGGTAACTGTTCACCTCCCCACTACACTACACTACACTACACACATCATTATAAGCAGTGCAATCCGAACAAACAGAGGAGTCAAACACACATTTCACTATTCTTACTAAAACTGGTTATAAATCTTTATGAAGTGCCAATCAACTGAGATGTTTATATGATTCAACTGAAGGAATTAGATCATCATGAGATAAGCTCACTGGTGATTTGTAAGCAAACAGATAGATACGGCTCTTCAGATATGCGAGTCGGTTCACTTAAAAGAGTCGGCTAAAAGAGTCGACTCATTCGCGAATGACACATCACTGTCGCGGTCTGGAACGTGTGACGTCACTATTGGCGTACTGTTTAGCGTCAAATTCTGATGCTGCCTTCAAGTGCTAGGGGAAATGATCCTACTTCCCCCTTCTGAAGTGGTAATTACGAGTATGTCGTGTTCACATGCTTTGTTGTCGGAAAGAACATGAAATATGGACGACGCCAGGTTCATTCATACATATTTTGACACATATTAAATATATATTAAATATTTTATATTTTGACACATATTACTCAGTTAGCTAGCTTGCTGACGAGAATGGAATTTTGGTCAAATAAAAACTATTTTCACGGTGTAAAATGTACAGCATGTATAGAATGGTTGCTAATATAAGTACATCAGTGAATATGACCAAAACAGCAAGCGCTAACAATTAGCTGCATTTAGAAAAATGAACCAAACCTATCATTCAGTACAGAAACTGTACTCTCCTCCGCCATGTTGAAAGTTTAGGACTCCTCCCATCTCAAAATCAAAATTATCTCCGAGTTTCCCAGTCGTAATGACGATTTGAGGGCTCATTCATATGCAACTTCCTAGTGGGAATCTCGTATTTACGATAATTCCGAGAGCACGTGAAGGCAGCATAACTAACATACAGTACACTGTTATTAGTAACAAGCAGTGTAAGATTCTAATAAACACTACACTAATATTAGGTAATTAAAAGCAGTAACCAAGTTCACTTAAATGATGGCTAATAAAAGAATTATTACTATTATTATTATTATTATTATTATTATTATTATTATTATACACTATATGCTGTGCTTAAAAACTAGTAGCCAAGTTCGCTAGCAATATTAACTAACATTAAGCTAAATATTCTATTTTGTAGTTAACACCAGTTTTGCTAGTGTGGGGAGGCTAGGCTAACTAGAGCTAAATTGTATAAATGAAACCCATTAGCCAAGCTATCTAGCCAACATTGGGCTCAGAAAAACATTAATTGTAACCAGTGGCCACAGTTGTGGAGTTAAAACTAGTAACCAGTTGACTTACCAACATTAGTACAACTCTATTCTATTGTGTAGGTAAAACCAGTAGCCTAGTTTGCTAACAAGGTAGCTAATGGAAACTAATGTTAAGTAAATTCCTTTGTTGTGTAATTAAAATTACAATGACTAAACTTATGATTAACATTTCTGGGCCCAGTGTAAATCCGGGCTCTTCTCGCCAGGGCGGCTTCCCATATCGTGAAAATGTCTTTGAGAGACTTGCATATTAATCTTTATAATTAACACGTGCTTCAATTTGTCTCA
The DNA here is from genome assembly GCF_027358585.1 of Pangasianodon hypophthalmus. Taxonomy (NCBI): domain Eukaryota; kingdom Metazoa; phylum Chordata; class Actinopteri; order Siluriformes; family Pangasiidae; genus Pangasianodon; species Pangasianodon hypophthalmus. Next base: position 8,324,983 of record NC_069729.1, on the reverse strand, counting down.
TACCTCCAGGGTTGAGGGTTCGAATCCTGCCTCTGCCCTGTGTGTGTGGAGTTTGCATGTTCTCCCTGTGCTTCAGGGATTTCCTCCGGTTGCTCCAAAGACATGTGTTGTAGGCTGAATGGTATCTCTAAATTGTCCGTAGTGTGTGAATGGGTGTGTGTGTGTGTGAGATTGTGCCCTGTGATGGGTTGGCACCCTGTCTAGGGTGTCCCCCGCCTCCTGCCCTGAATCCCCTGGGATAGGATCCAGGCTCCCCACCACCCTGTGTAAGATAAACAGTACAGAAAATGGATGGATGGACAGACTTTTAAACTTTGATTAACGGTATCCTACTTTACAGTGTGTTCGACTACCTGCTGACATTTGCATGCTTGCTTCGTCTCTACCTAAGAGAGCGATGCAGCATCACTTTAGTACTTTAGTCTGTCCAGCTTTCTCATCTCCTCATCTGCTCAAAACAGATCAGCTTCCAAAGCTCCAAAACTTTCATGCTAATTCCACAGTCGGTGCCATCGTTCTCATCTTGAAGATCTCAAACTTAGTCGAGCCTCTGCCGTAACTCAGCGCATTGCATTCTGGAACTTTGAGTCCAGCATTTGCACCAGTGTCTCCACTACTTCTCCACTGGATTTATCATTGAACATCGCTGAAAAATTGTGAATGAGAACAGAACAGCTCATGCCCTTTTGTTTTCAGGACTCATCCCTTATGTTTGATATCACTGAAGATTTTTTTCTCCTATTAAACATCAGTACATAATGTCCTCAGCACAGGAATATTGAAAATACAGTATCAGCCAACAAATTGGCACCAGAATCACTAAACACATCACAAATATCTCAGTAGAAACATATTGATGATGTGTTACAGGGTGGATTTTTCCATTAAGGGCTCTTGTTAGTCAGTTCCACAGCTCTGTCCACAGAGACATCTCTGCCTGTCTGCGTTTTTCTTTCTTTGTGTCTGTTTTACCGTATTTGAATCCAGGGGTTAATCCAGAACTGCACTGCTGCTATTAGACGGCTAGGTGCTGTGGGTGGTCCTGCAGGAGATTCCAGCTCTCTCTGTCTTTAACATGAATCTGCAGCTATGATGATACCTCCCACCACTGCACACTGCACTCATTAGCACTGAGATTCCTTGCTGCCTCTCCTTCTCTTCCTCACTCCTGATGGAGAGCTCAGGCAGAGTCATGTGACCCCTCAGGATTTGCAGCGAACATGCTCCCTCACTCCACCCCTCCCTCCACGCGTCGCCCCTCCCTCCTTTCATCCCTTTCCGAGAGGAGGATGCATGTTGTTGTACAGCATCCCAAAGCTTCACACCCACCAGCACTGGCTCTGTTGTAGCTGCCTAATGAATGGCTGTTGCTTTTTCCTTTTCCTTTAAGCCTTCTATTTATTCCTTCCTCTGACCATCGTATACACGGTCCATGCCAGACTGCCATCATCTCCTGGCTCTACAAGGCTGATTTTATATCTTGTGGACATATTGGAGACGAGTAATCAGAGACGTCGAGGAGAGCTTGGAGCAGGTGGCTGGTGAGTATGCCTTAATGGCTGTCAGTGGTGTTGATGTGGTTTTGTGCTCGAGTATAAACCATGTTTATTTTATGTGTGTGAGAGACACACAATGTATTTGGCTCTTTATGGGGACCAACTGTTCCCATGATGATAGGAATACAGAACAATTTTGACATTGTGGGGACGTTCAGCTTGCCATGGAAAAAGTGCTGAAAAACAAAAAGAGCCATAAGCGTAGCATTATTTATCTACAGCATTACACGTCAATGGAAATAGCTTACAGTGATAGCATTACAAGATTCTGTGTGTGTGTGTGTGTGTGTGTGGTGGGGGGATAAGCTGCTCTGAAATGGCCATGCTGGAAGCTCCATGTGTTGTCAACACACTGATCCTGTTTTGACATCCGTGCACTCATCCGTTCTCCATTCATATGGACAGCTGTTTAATGGGTTCAGAGGAATAATTGATTACGCTACTATTGCAGCACAATTCTAGCCATGGCTAATACACAACAGAGTGCAAAACCGTATCCTCTACTGATGAAAAGGTTCATTTTTGGGTTCATTTTCATTGCTCATTGCATATGCTGTGTCACCAAATGTGTTCTTCGCTGAACCCCAGAGTGCCACCACCTGTCTCCTTCTCTCGTAATTTCTCTCTCTCTCTCACTGTCAGTGATGTTTGCTTGAGTCATGTGGGTTTCAGGAAAATGCAGTGTTCTCTGTTTGACACATTCATGGCAGTATGGATCCCCTACATATGCAAAAGATGTGCGAGTAAGTGCATGCTTCTGATTATTCATTTTGGGGGAAATTTTTTCAGTCTCCGTGATGATGCATGTGCATTAATACAAATGTGTTACGTAGTCTTTAAGCCAAAAAAAAAAAAACTCTGAATGTACCATTAGAACTACTTTTGCTCACAGATGTTAAGGTTAGGATTACACAACAAATGCACAGGCTAATAGAAAATGTTCTCAGAGAGAGTTTGTGTGTATGGATGCCGTACTTAGACGATAGAAAAGGAGGCACACTATCTCTCTGTCCCTTCAGCTCAGTCTGTTGTATCTCGTCTCTCCTTCTTTTGATTGGTGTGTGGTCAAGAAGTGAGCTGTTGTCTTAATCCCTCACTGGCCACAGTGTGGTGACTGTAGCTGTGTGTGTTTGAAAAGCAGTGTGTGTGTGTGTGTGTGTGGATTCAAATATAGAAGCGATGTTTATCTTAGAGAGTGGTAGTTGTCTAGCAGACTGGGTGCAATTATTTGTGAATGATTGGATCCTTGATTGAATAATCAAATCATAATCCACACATCCGTACTTGTCCTCATGTCATTCATGCATCCAGGCCTCTTTTACTGTTACAATCAAATCAGCTTCAAAGTAATTTCATATACATATATACTATATGTATACAATACGATCGGATTGAATATCAGGTCTCCAGGACGATAGTGCAACCTGAAAGACAATACCGGAGCTAAGTACATAAAGTATTACAGTGTAACACAAAACCCTGAACGTTATTAACGTTCAGCAATTTAATATCTTGCTGGAGGGCTCTTCCTCTCAGCAGAACCCAGGCAAAATAACCTGCGCTTCATGTTCTGCATGTTCCCACTCAGCATATTTGCATTTTGCCGAACTCATTAAAACACTGAAGAGTTTGCCTGTCGAGCAACATCACACTGGCTGTTCTCCTGCGACGATGACGCGTGACGTCAGATTAATTATCTGTATTATACAAGCCTTGTCATGCTTGAAAAAATAAGGTCAGGTTTGTTCGGCACTGAGGTAATACTGCAGGGGTGGATGAATCATAAATACATTAGTTAGCCCACTGAGCAAGCTTAAGCGTGCTTGCCAGGTCTCAGGTCTGGTTACGCAGACGGTGAGATGTGGAACAGCTAGGCTAGCATGCTACATCTATGAGCATTATGTTTAAACATAGCTTTTCTTTTTGTCTATCAGGCAACTATGAATGAACAGTTTGTCCCAGGTGCCATAATACATGCGTTATTTATGAACTTTATGATTTGTAACATACTGCAGGTCTATTTATTAGCGCTCCTTAACCCATTGTGTAAAAAAGGAATAAGCTGAACCATATTCACAGCCACACAAGTCTTGCTCTGGCTCTGTCAGTTCAACCGTTACAGCATGCTGTTACCTTTCATCACAAGTGTAATTAAGAATAGATTAAACTTAGCACTTTGCAAAATCGGCTCAGCTCCAGTTCCTGCTTTTGCCTGAATGCAGGCGATGGATGAAAGGTGGCACCAAGACCTGGAGTTTAAAGTGATAACCTTCCGAGCTGCGCACCTTTACCACAGGAACCCATCAAATCAGCATGCAGAGGTGCCTAGGGACATGGCCTCTGATGGAAGGACAAAGGAAGAGAATGAGGGGGACTGGGGACTGGGGAGTGTGTGGAGGCGGGGGGGAGGAACTGAGACATAAAAAGAGGTAGTGATGAGGGGAGGGGATGTTTGAGGTCATATTACGTTTCCTTGATGCCCTTTGTTGTAGCGTGTTCCAGATTCCTGACAGATAGCAAAGTGCCTGTTCTGTTATCTATTCATTATTCTTTTTTATTATTCCTGCAGGTCTGAAGATATATTTTCCTAAACAAACACCAGAGCTAAACATGACTTCCTGTGGAAGCTGGTTAGGTTGTTTGGAGTGTGGATGTGCCAAGTCTACCGCAGATCAGCTTAAACGAGTGAAACGATTCGAATCCACCTTTTGCATCACATGGCAGAAGCCTCACGCTGGCTCGCCTAGACCCTTCACTTACTCCACATTTTTCTGTTTCCGTATCAATCACTAGGAGCCAGGGAGCACTTTGAATGTATCCGTGATTGGTGTTTGACTTGCCAGCACCAGCAGTTTGGCATAAGTACCATGGCATCACCCGCTGTGGCCGGCTATTCAAGTGGGAAATGATTTTTGACAGGCTCATTAATATGTAAGGCAATCTGCAACCAAATCACACTTAAATGTATCCTGATAGAGGTTCTGCTGGTTTTTTATGGTACTGACTAAAAGCTTGCTTGCTCACCGAAGCAGGCCGAAGACAGCGAGCCATTGATTATTCTCTTGCAGAAGAACAACTGTGTAACTGTCCCGTTTGCTTAAAAAACACACAAAATCTGCACAGTGAAAAGTACATTGAGATGGAAGCAGATGCACACTGGCACTGCTGACTCCATTGTTTAACAAATTGGCACCAGAATGCTGTGCCATTAATCATTTATGAAATGTTTTGGTTTATGCTTTACAGGGAAATTCACGTTTATTATTTAATCTCTTTGTAGGCTAACTAGAATAAAGATACCGAAATAATGCAAAGGTGATAAATATCTGCACAATTCATGGCTGTCCTTATAGGATTGTGTTCTTTACACCCATATGAGGTAACAGATCTCAATTCAACATTTATTCTAGATTAGTTTTTATGCAGATTTTAATTATGTGGATTTTAATACTGTCTAATGCACTAACCATGTTTCTGTGCTCTGCATCATCACTGGATATGCCGTCTCCATATTCCTAATTAACTATTGCTTCCAGCTTTGTTGTTGTGCAATGGGAGACTAATAGCAGGCCAGTAGACCTGATTTTGCTCTAGAGCCATATTGTCATATTCTGAGAACCGTAACCACATGCGCTGTGCTTCCATTAGCATGTGAATGGCCCTGTTTAGCTCTGTTCCACTCCCCATGGGCTGCCTGGCAAACCAGAGTGTGTGTGATCCTGACTCATGGTCACTCATGTGTCTCTCCCTGAGGACTAATTAGGCAGGTTTTTAATGTAGAGTTCTTCCTCATTGGTGGTTCTACACAGCTGTGTCTCTCTACACCCTTTCCTTTCCTTTCTTTATGGGATTTTGGGAGTTGGCATGGGGTTGAGAATCAAAGCTGTCATGCCTTTTGTATGAATTAAACATTGCTTAATTAACATTGCCTAAACCTTCCAGGGTGTCTTCTTTTTTATGCATGTAGTGTTGCCTGGTCATGATTTCATCCAGGTCAGGAAGATAATAGACTTCAGCACAACATCATCTCTCAATGCTTCAGAGATTTCACTGTTACTCAGTCATCTAGCATGCCACACACTTCCAACTTTCCATATAAACAAACCCGGAAGAAGTGTCAGAGCTGCTATGATCATGAACTGATCATGAAGGAGTCAGCACTGTACCCCATAGAATTCTTAAGTCAGGTGTGAACGATTCCACCCCATTTTTTTCTCCCCAAATTGCTCGTGTGCCAGTTCCCATCCACCAACCACCTCTCCCCTATCATACGACAGCGACCAACAGGGGAGTGTGTTTTTCTTTTGTTTTTCTATTGTGTGTTTCCTCCGAGACACATGACACACTTCTCCAGCTACTGCTCATGCTACACAGGGCAGCATAACACACTCAGAAGAAAAAGTGCAATCTACCCTCTTCTGCATACCAAGAGCTCACAGATGCCTATGGCTGGTTATTGTCACTGTGATTGAGAGAGTATGGCTGCGTCCGAATAGCCCTACTACCCTACTATACAGTAGGTGAAAAGCAGTACGCCAAAGGAGTAGTATGTCCGGATTCTCAGTATTCATAAAACAGTAGGTGAGAAATATCTGGATGACGTACTGCTTCCGTTGAGATTCTGCAGTATAGAAGCAATTCACACTGCGCTATCCCATAAGGCAACAGGACTGGCGCGGAAGAGCTGTCAGAATCCAAAATGGCGGAAGGTAGCGCGTCGGCTCTTTTTAAGTTGTAGGTCACATGACCATGCCAGCATAGCAGATGTAGTATGTCCGGATTGTATTCATTCTACACACATAAACTGAGCAGTATGTACTGTATCAATGGCCGAGTGGTAGGTACTGAATCGAAGGCAGTATGTACTGTTACGGTACACAATTTCGGACGCAGCCAATGCCTTCCCTTCCACCCAAAGAACACAGCCACGGATTGCTGTGGCATCGTCGGGATTTGAAACGCGCAATCTCCCAAAGATAGAGTGAATGCTTTTTTGTTGTAGCACTCAGGAGCCAGGCATGAATGCTAAGTTAAACATGTGTAATGCTTCTTTTTTAACCATTATGTTAGCAGGACCTCAGGCTAGGCCACAGGTTTGCATGGCCGTTTAGATTTCCCTGGACCTGAGAAACAGAACTTTCTTACTTCACACATCTAACCTGAAGCCACAGTTTCTCAACCAAAGACCTCCAGCCCAAAGATTTCAGTTAAACGTACACACAGGTCATCTCATATTCTCTTACTATTAGCTGTTTGCATATTCATTATCTCATCCAGTCCACAGAGACTTATTCTCCGCCATCTGGTAATGTAAGTCTCCCTGTACTCCTACTCCTTTCCTTTCCCTATGTTTTAGAGCACTTCATGGTTGGAACTGGTTGCCAGACAGTAAGGCCCTCTCTCTTGGACAACCTAATTTTATTTCAATGCCCATTTGACTTCACCTGTGGATTAATATCATTGGGTTGACTTCTTCTTCTTATTTTTCTTCCTCTTCTTCTTCTCTTGTGTTACTGTTATTGTTGTCATTCAAACTCATCACTTGATGGGTTTTAAAGAAACCATTTGGAGCATCTAAGCCTCAGTCACATAATCTCCCTTTTCTTTGGTTTCCCTAAGGTTATATATGGATGGCTTGGTTTATAAGTGTCAAATAATTCATGGCTGCCATTAATGTGCACATGTGCGGATTTGAATTTTCCCTGAAGCTCTTCCTGTCTGTACTAGCTGCAAAATTGCCAGAAATCAAGACTCTGGCATGCGTCATGAGGCCAAGAAAAATACAAAATAAATAAATAAATAAAAAAATCTAAAAGCTGTGTGAAACACTCAGACCTGGGACTTGATTACATAAGCCCTCAGAATTCCTATACAGAGGTTTAATAGTGGATTTTGATGTTACTTTCAAATCAGTCTGGTCCCTAGACTCATGATCAGTAGAGATTATAGTCAGATATCAAAAGCAGACAATCTTTAGTAAGCAGAGCAATATAAAGTGTCTGGGAAAGAGTGGGATCAGTGTGAGAACAGACGATTGACCCCGGCTATGCTCCCTAGTGCCTCTCTAACCCTTTACCTCTCAACTAATCCAAATCCTGTTCCAGGTCAAGCCAGGAGACCAGGAAAAGAGGGATTAATGAAAAAAAAAACCTTCCACATGGCCACATGTAGCGTTTCACATTGAAGTTCATTTTTTTATTGCTGTTTAAAATTAAACATATACAGAAAAGTGCAAGACGTTTTATTCCTGCCACGTTTTATTATTTACTGTTGCATTATTTTCTGTCATTCAAAAATACACTGCAACCATTCTAAGCATTTAGCATGCCTTTCTACAGAATGTGATGGATTTTTTTTTTCCATTCATCCAGTTCTATGGGTGTTATGAAAATATTGGCCATGTGCTCAAGTACATGTTCCTTTGAGTCATCAGGCACTGCTTTTTATAGCTGTATTTCTGGCACATTGATTCTTGTTTGTGGCTTAGCCCAATATTTAGTCTGTTCTGGTGTGCATGAAGAGTCCAGTCCCGTCGGCGGAAAAGAAAATAAATGGAATATAAATTTCCTCTAATACAATTTATGCTTCATTATTGCATTTTAGACGTAATAATAATACAGTGTAATAATAGTGATCTATTATTAGGATTATTAAAACCTGTAAAAATAGGGTTTTCCTGGTCAACCATAGATAGAACAACGATTAAGACATGAATGTAAAAAAATTAGAGATACAGTAATTTTTTACTGCATGGAGTGTACAGGATGGCGTGTGTATGCCTGAAGCTTGAATGTCTTCTGCTTCTCTGACACAAGAATGCTGCATGTTGCCTTTCTTGGACTCCAGAGCAGCTAGGTCAAAGAGCAGGTGTGGCTGGGTGTGTTTACTTCTTGCACTGAGAACTCTGCTGGTAAAAAAAAAAAAAACATTTCACTTATTTAGCCATTCAGAAATGGAGCCACCTAATTGGTGATGCTACCTCACTCATTTAACATTCGCATGACGAGCTCGTTGAAACATGCGTGGGTTATTTTGCTGACTTTGCCTTGTTAATGCCAATAGCTAACTTTCATCTCCAAGTGAAACTGCATGTTTTCTCTGCTGATGATAGATTGTTCATTCTTCTTAGCCACAGGGTGTGTATGTCTGTGTGGGAACTCTTTTTCTTACTGGATGATGTGATTCATTGCAGAAACCAGTCTCTCAGAGTTATTCACATGCGATTCACAGATATTCACAGTGAGTAGCTCAGAAGGAACCCTAAAATTGTTTAGTTAATTGAATTTAATTTGACAAAAATTCATATCTTAATATTTTCAAGTTCCAAATTTAGTTTGTATTTAACATATAATACATAATAATATGGCGCTGTTGAGTTCTTGAATCTGATTGGTCAGAAGGTGTTGATTAATTTTCTATTATAGTAACTAATAGTGACAGTAGTGCAGCTGTAACAGATTCTACAATAACAGCGCATTCACTGGAGTGTATGGCCAATGCTTCATGTAATCTAAGCCTAATAATACACTGATTAAAAAAAGTGTTGTTACTTAACACAGAAGAGTGTATAATCATTGTGTAAGGAGATGTTTATTTAGGATTTATGGGTGGAGTCTCCAGTGTCAGCTACATTTTCTTCTGTTTGATTAACTTCAAGTGAACTTTGATTCACTTTGTTTCTAGCTATAAGGGTGTGTAAGTGATTAACTTGTTCTGCAGACTTTCCACAACATTACTTGCAACTACAAACAGATGAAAAGTAATATGTTGTTCTTTATTATATAAAAATTGTAATTATTGGCAAATTGCTGTGGTATAAGAGGTATTATACACTTCAGGACGTTGTTGTTATAGGAAAATAATCTACTTCGTTGTTATAAGAGTCACTCCGCACACCAACTCATCCTTGATTATTTTCCTCTAACAGCATGCCCTATCATGTTTTATTCTTTACATACTAACCTGTGATAGAATGCTGCACCCATTTTTAATAGGCAGGAAGCTCCTTTTTTAATTGCAAACGGTTCTCTGAAAGACCAGTTTTATTTGCGGAGTAAGCATTCAGACTAAGAGGAACAAAGACTAAGAATATTTCCCACTATGTTTATCCAGTTATACAGGTTTAATGATAATGATTAGGTTGATGTATAATCCAACAGATATATCCTTCTTATTATTAATCAGTGTACTAGTTTTATTCTTCTCCAACTACAAAACCAGGTACATAGCTTCTGCACACGCCTACTCAGATTGTTTGCACGCCTTATGTTTTTAAAATTCTACACTAATTCAAGATTTATAGTTTTTTATGCATCAATATTTTAGCATAGTTTTAATAAACTATATTACAACTAGTTGCAGTATATGAGTTTGGCATAATTCACTTTGTCGTCATGATCAACTGATATTAGCATCTGTTCACCACCAGACATGCCACACCAAGCATAGCAAGATAACGTAATATCACTACATTATATTTTATATTAGCTGTCTTGTTGTTTCTTTGTTTCTTTCTTTTTTTTTTTTTTTTTTTTACAGACTGCATTGCAGTCCTAATGGCTCAGCACAGTCTTAGATACACTATAAACTATTCCTGCAATACATATATAAAAAAATGTGTAAAAAATATTGTTTTCAGTAATATCCAGAGGATAAAAAAACATCTACACACCCCTGTTAAAATGGCAAGTTTTTGTGGTGAAAAAAATTAAACTATGATAAAACATGTCAGAACTTTTCCCACCCTCAGTGTGAAAATACAATGTATAAAAATTAAGTAAAAAAGGGGGTCCCTGGTGCTCTAGAGGCCAAGGATCCTGCGCTCTCAGTGCCAAGGCCTGGGCTCGATTCCAGGGCAGGGAACCAACATAGCCACTTGGAGCATACCCTCAGTCCCAAGCCCAGATAAAATGGGATAAAATGGGAGGATTGCATCAGGAAGGGCATCTGGTGTAAAACCTGTGCAATCAGAAACATTTTAGGGAAAATGTGTAGGAATTCTGTAGGATTTTCTTGATATCTTCTTGGTTTCATCTGACTGCTGAAGCCACTGTTTGCAAAGAGCTTACAAAGCCTGTATAGGATCTCATTGTCGAAAGGAACTGATCAAGAGAGGGGTACAAAAAATTTCCAAAACATTAGATGTACCATGGAACAGCAAGTGGAGAAAATGGAGCACCACTGTGAAATTACCAAGAACAGGACTTTCCTGCAAGCTTTACAAAAGGACAAGACAAAAACTTACCAGGGAGTCTGCCAAGAGACCTACTGCAACATTAAAGGAGCTGCAGGAATATCTGAACTACTGATTACTTTCTGCATGTGACAACAATCTCTTGTATTCTTCATATGTCTGGGCTATGGGGTAGGGTGGCTAGACAGAAGCTCTTTCTCACAAAAAAAAAAAACATCCAAGCCCAACTAAATCACCCCAAACCATGTGGCAAAATGTGTTATGGTCTGATGAGACCAATTCCAAAAGGCATAATATTTCCATAATTCCAAAAGGTATGTTTGGTGAAAAAAAAGCACATCAAGAAAAGAACACCATACCCACGGTGAAGCATGGTGGTGGTAGCATCATGCTTTAGGGCTGCTTTTCTTCAGCCAGAACTGTGGGTTTTATCAAGGTGGAGGGAATCATGAATAGCTACAAATACCAGCTGATTCTCATGCAAAACCTTCAGGTGTCTGCTAGTAAGCTGAAGAAGAAAAGGAATTTTAACTTTCAGTATGATAATGACCCAAAGCATACATCCAAATCAACAAAGGAATGGCTTAACCAAAAGAAGATAAAATGTTTTTGAATGGCCTAGCCAGAGCCCAGACCTGAATCCATCTAAAAATCTGTGCGGTGACCATGAAGCAGGCTGTGCACAGGAGATGCTCTCACAATTTGAGGAATCTAGAATGTTTCTGCAAGAAAGAGTGTGAAAATATTGCCGAGTCAAGATGTGCCACGCTGATAGACTCTTACCCCAAAAGAATAATGGTTTAATAAAATCAAATGGTGTAATAAAATCCAAAGGTGCTTCAACAGAGTATTAGTTCAGGGGTGTGCACACTTATGCAACTAGTTTAATATAAGTTTTTGATTTTTCTTTTTTCTCCCTAAAAAGTTTTTGATTGTTTTTCACTTTATTTAGTGTCATTCTTGTACTTCACAAAAACCTGACATTTTAACAGCGGTGTGTAGACTTTTTATATCCATTTTATCTACACTAAATGTGTCATCAGTGATTCACTCTATGTATCGTGTACAGCCAGTTATACTGAAACAATCAAAGATATACCTTTTTTCGAATAATAAAGCAGAGCCTTGGCTTTGTTAGTCATTCTCGGAGACAGTAGGAATGGAGCTGCAGCAGTGGATGGATGGATTATAGATGGGTGGGGGAGGTCTTTAGTGCTCAGACTCAGCAGAAGCAGATAATGGGTCTGTTAGGAGGCACCTGCCCTCCTCAGAGACCCTCCTCCACACAAAGACCCTCACAGAGGCTTAGTGCTTTTGTTGTGCTTCATCTCCCTGTCATCATGAAGCCATCCTTTAAGCCACGTGGCATGTTTTACTTCTTTTGTTATTTTTTTAGGCCCAATTCTGATATTTAGAGCAGTTTTGAGAGAATTACTATTGCTAATGGAATACAATAACATTAACTTTAGAAGAAATAAATAGAGTGACCAATAGTGTATGCATTTATTATGCATGGGTTCTAAGTAGATTAGAGATTAGAGATTTGCTTCTGTTTGTGTTGACACTAAATACAGGAATTAATGCATTTTTTTTCACTCGGGTAAAACCACAACTGCTTGATGTTTATTTTACTTTCACTCACTGACTTACTTATGTACATAGATCATTCAGCTTTCTTTCAGCTCTGTTTACTTGCCAGGCATATCTTGCTGTAGATTGTATTGACATCTTGTCACATTGTTTAATTTGCTCTAAGCCTCTAGACTATTGATCAGTGATAGTGACCACAGGCCTTAAAAGCTCTGTTTAATTAAATGGAGGGCAAGGTGTTCAGACCTCTAACTGGATTGAACATGAAGACTTTCCTCTTAGGAAGCTCAGCTGTAAATGATAGAGATTGTGTGTGTGGGTATGTGTGTTTGTGTGCTTGATTTGGTCCTCAAAGTTCAATTATGATGCATCCTTCGATGACAAGCAGTAGGGGGTCTAATCATCCAAGACAACACACACTGACTAATCACGTTAGATTAATGCCCCACTTCTGGTAACTCATTTCATCTACAGTACAAACTATTTACATTCGTATTTTCATGATTGAAAAGTGCTGAAAACAGGATGTGGACGTTTGAGGTCCTACTTGAAAAGCAGGATGAGCTTGTTTTCCACAGATGACAAAAGAAGCTAATGAGGGCCGAATGGCTTTCTGCCTGAAGCCTTTTCAAGTATTTTGAAGCTTCCACGCTGAAGGATCTGGCATGTGTGAAAAGCGAACACTAAGAGTGCTTTCACATATGCAGTGTTTACACTGTTTGTATGGAACCCTGGCGTGTTTTCCCCCTTGGTGTGGATTGTTTAGGCAGGTGAGAACACAGCATCTGTTGGGCAGCAGATGAAGGTCTTTTATTATTTTATTATTACTAAAGGAGTCACGGGGAGAATTTGTAACCTGTGCTCCTTGGCTGAGAGATTACAGTAGATGCAGTTCCTTGCATTACTCATGCACTCTGTCTGCTCATCTTTCATGAAGGAATTCATCTGTCTCTCTATCAGTCATTGAGGACTCATCTTGTAGAGTCCCCTTTGAGATACTGGCATATAAGTGTACTCACTTGCTCAGACTGAAGCTTGGAATCATGAATCAGTTTTGTATTGTTTAGTAGCAGGCCCATTGTGTTTTCTATGTATTTGTTTTATGTCTTCATTCATTAGGAAATTTCTATCTCCTTGGGTTTTTCTGCATGGGCTTAACAAATCAACTGGATTGCAGCGGGTGTAAATGTACAGCCATACCAAGATTTATTACTGCAGAGCCCTGAGAAGAAATGTGCTTTTCACTGCTACGCTGCAATGAATCCTGCATAAACAATGTGCACAGTAGAAAATTACAAATAACTTTGAACTGGTTTGTTTGTGACTGGTAATGCTGTAGCTTAAGAGAAAAGCGTTGGCTATCTCCCTATCTTCGGGAGATTGTGAGTTTGAATACCATGATGCCTCAGTCATTCATGGTCGAGAGCCAAGAGAGCAATGTTGGCTGTGCTGTCTGGGTGGGAGGGATGGCATACTCTCTCTCCCCTGTCAATCACACTGACACTAGCCAATCGTGGGTGTCTATGAACTCATGCATGCAGAAAAGGGCAGAGAGGGCTTTCTTCCAATTGTGTTACGCAGCATGTTTGAAAAGATGTAGTAGTTTCACATGTAGTAGGCTGCACATGTCTTGCCAGGAGTTACACTCCAACCTCCCTAGTTGGTAGATGTTGTGTGATAGGGGAGAGAGGAGAGTTAGCTAGTGGTGTATTGGTAAGACAAATTTGAAGAGAAAATAGTGGGGAAAAAGAAGCAAAGAAAGATGTTGATCATTTTGGTCAGAATGCTGTGCCTTCTCTTACCTTACATTTTGCTTCCTCAGATTGTGTGAATGTGATTACTGTGGAATTTAGTGGTGTACTGACACATTCCGGTCACGATTTGATTCAATTCAAGATACTGGCTTCACGATTCAATTCAATTCAATTCTTAAAATATTTTGAACAACATGTTATTACAAAAAATTATGACTGGAAAGACTCCTTTTTATTTCTCTATTATAAACAATGCAAAACAATGTGCATTTTTCTGTATAAAGCTAAATAAATAAAAAAATTGCTACAAACAGAGGTTTAATATTGTAAACAAAATGTACTACAGGTTCACCATATCTTAAAAATAAATTTATAAATTCTCCCAAAAATTTGATGGATTAAACAAAGTCTCTGACCTGGGGAAAATGATCAATTGAAACATAATGAGCTTTCCTAGCAGTGTCTGAGGTGTAATGTTTACGTGAAATAGAGCTCCAAAGGCAGCTAAAATGCCTGAGTGCCGCAGCCTCTTTCCTGTAGATCGCAATGGCATGGAGCTGGTGCCATTTGAAAGCTACCGAAGAGCTCATTTTAATGGTTATAACGTTGTTGTATAACTTTTGTTTACAAAAGTACAGAAGATTCCCGGTAATGGGCACAGGTTCTCATGAAAGAACGTTATCATGCTCTCTATATATTTTAACTTCATGGGTTGTGCAGAATGGAACCTTTGGCTTTCAAACATTACAATTGCATTAGATGCATGATTTCATTGTTACACCCCTAGTGGAATTACATCAACAGAGACAGAAGATGCAGAGGTCTACAGAGGTCTACAGAGGTCAATAATTTAATTAGTATGTTCAAAGTAGCTAACGAATAAATTCCAAACCCATCAGAATGAAAATGCCAGCCCACTCAGAGGTACTGCAGAGGCAGTGTTTTGCATCTTATTGCTGAAACTCAAGCTATTTGACACATATTTCACTTCAGGTGTTGCTGCTTCTCTTGTTTTTCGCCTTGCAGCAAAATTATAAAGCACTGTTCTGTTTTTTTTTTTTTTTTTACCAAAATGGCTGTGAATTTGAAAAGAAACTGTAACTAGATTGGTTGTAGCAATTAGGTTGTTAACTAGCTAAGTTGTCTGAATGCATTTTTTCTTTTCTTATCCAAACAATGGACCTCATTTTTCAAGCTTTAGTAAAGTTGCGTGTAAATGTTTTTGTAGGCCAAACCGAACTGTCTATCACCTCACACGGGGAAACTGCTGTGTTTGATTGTTTCCAGTGTATCGGCAATCGTCTCTAAATATCCGTTCCCTCCTAAACATGGCATGCTCTAAATCGTCTGGTAGCCTAGGGCCAGCTCAGCATGTTGGAGTAGGAGCAGTCCTTCTTTTATACAGCAGCAATTCTTTCATTTTAATTGAAAGATTAGTCTAGTAATCCATGCCAGCTATCTGATTTGAAGTCTTGCGGTTTACATTAATTAGTCTTCCTATTACACTCACTCACGAAGTCTCGTAGGATAAGAACGTTTTCCCGAACCTACAGGATTTTCATGAATACCAGATTTCATGTGTAAATGCTCCTACAACCAATTTACAAATAAATTTGTTTGTATCCAAATTGTATCTTGACAAATGAGGGCCAATATTAGGGATTTCCTACACGTCACTGTAGGAACATCATATTCCTAAACCCCTGTACACCAAGACTGTGCATGTAAATGCACTATTGGTGGCTGTGACGGAACGTCCTTAATGTAGTACCCTTAATAGGGTGTGAGGGAACTGGCTTCATGTTGAGCTCAGCTGTAGTTTGACAACCAGTCGAAAGTGCAGTAAAATGGTGCCTCCTCTAGATGGCATTTTAGGCAGCTGCGTATATTCTGCCGTATCACTAAGGACTGAACCTGATTAACGCTGCCCTACTTTTGATGCCATGCTTAGCCTTTAAATCTTTCCAGATGAAGCCCTCTTTAACATTTCTACTAGGGACAGAAACAGAGAGGGGTTTAAAAACAATACAAAAATAAGGAATAATGAAGTGGATTTGTAAAATGTAACTATCCAATAAATATCCATGGGGTCATCTGGGGAGTGAGGACACAATTGCTCCTGAGGGAAAAATGGAGTGTGTAGCAGAGGAGGTGCTGAAGGAGTCATCCTCTCTGCTATAATGATCAAAGAGAGAGAGAGAGAGAGAAAGAGATTGTTGTTAATGCCATCTGGTGCACCCACTGCCTTTCTGTGTTCATATCAACAATGGAGTAAAAGCTGCCAAATGTAAAATTTCTAAATTTCTCAATCTAAATTTATAATCAGCACATTCAGATGTGAGTGGAAAACCAGGAAGGATGTAATCACTTTAACTCACTTTATAATGCTCATTTCCCACTCACTGCACCAATCATTTGTCACCCATAAATCCTCAAGAGATGGTCCTTCTTATTTATGCTGGTACTAATATCTTCTCTGGGTTTATCTGACCCCTTATGAGAAGTAAAAGATCTACAACTTGCAAACGACCACTGAATAAAAATGAGCCATTAAGCCTCAGCTAATGGCAGCTGGTTTACTACATACATCCCCTGTCCCTCCTTTCTTTTCTTCTTGAGCCAAAGAAACTCTGATTTTGGACTTGTTGTTGGACTTTGTTGCTGGCCCTCGCTTCTCCCTTTAACACGAGCTGACGTGTTGTAACTAGGAGACCTATTTGTCTGCTCAGTTACCACGCGGTTAGCACAGAGCCTGTGTTTCTCTGTATTTCATCTCTCAGGCACTTAGTGATTCCTAAGCACTGTTGATTTACCACTGTCTCTCTTTCAGGCCATGAGAAAGGGTTCCTGATCTCATGTCTTTAGGACCATTATAGCAAATGGATTGCTAGCAATAAATGAAGAAGTTTCCATCATTGTGACAGTTCTTCTGCAAAACTTCTGTCTAAGTCAACATTCGATCTGCCCCAACTTCTTTTTATAAGCTGGTGAGTTATGGAGTGGAGCTTTCTTTTTACTAGTACACGCAAGTTAACCCTTTTCTAGACTGTGAATTGCGTGATGCATACATCGCTATTACTGTTTAAAGGTCCTGTATTGTACACGTGTACTCTCTGGTGGATTAAGAACATTGGTTTAGTTTCATTTATCTATAACAATCTCACTCAGTTTTTACATGCTCATTTTATAGCATGGTCCATGTCATTGTATCATATTTAGAAGGTTCAGTAGATTTTTTTTTTAATTGATTAAATTTATTTGGTACAAATAACCAGCAAATTATGTAGAACATGATAAAAAAAATTTAAGCCATGACCTCCGGAAAAATATTATGTGGCTCAGAAAACCCATTTGAAAGAGTGACTTCCGGTCTGGAATGTGTGTTTGTGTTTGGATCAGCCTCCCATTAGTCATATTATAGACGCTCTACTCCACGGGCCAACGTAGATCCTAGGGGTGAAGCTTTGTGAACATGAATGGAGGTAGATGGGCTCAAAGAGTTAAAAAAAAAATCATTCAAATATCTAACCCACATACGTAACTGTTAGAGAACTAATCTGGAAAGAATCTTGCCTAATCATACCTAATGCACCTTTAAGTGCACTTTTTTTTGTCATTGTGTCATTATTTTCATCATTATGTCATTAGTGCAAAATACTGAGGCCTATTTCATTTATTCATGCATTATTATAGAACAGATTTTACTTTGCCCTGCTTTTGGTTGAAGGTGTGTTTGCTAAGTTTGCACATTAAGTTCAGTTTAATATTTACCACAAATGTTTCAACTGCTCTGCATTATACAGTGGCCCCAAAATGGCAAGTGCGAGAAAAAGCCAACATTATTATTTTTTTAGTAGTAAAAGAGGCAATTCAGAATAAAAATACATGTCTTCAAAACATTTAAATGAAATCAGCATATTTTAAATAAATGAGCTTTGCTTTTACACAAAATAAGCACAGCTGATCTTGACCTGATGGTGGATCGCATGGTGCGTAACTGGATAACGAGGATAGTACTTTCTCTGTTGTTGTCATGTTTTCAACTACAAGATACAGTTTTTGCCATTGTTTGAATGTGAGATACAGCTTCAAACAAGCATTCACAAGCCTGAAATAATAGCTGTGAAATCTGATCAGGAAAGTGATGGGTTATAATTCAGCATGTAGTTGATTCAAGGGGGTTGTTTCTGTATTTAAATATAGTAATTATGGGAAAAGATATGAATTGGAAATACACTAATGTTTTAGAATTCGTGGCATGGAATAAAATGATTTAAATCGTAAGTGTATAGTTTGCTCCACTCACTACACTGTTCATGATAGTCTGTTTTTAAGGACCACTGCTGTTTATCATGTTAGAAATGATCTAAATCGTTACATTTGGGATAAACGTATTTATGGCTCTCTAAATGGGAAATGAAATGAAAACGGAGGCTTTATATTAATTATAGACAAACGGTGCAAAAGATAATGATGCTGCTTATAAACATCACATTAATACATGCTGAGCGTCGGTCCATG
Source organism: Pangasianodon hypophthalmus (assembly GCF_027358585.1). Lineage (NCBI taxonomy): Eukaryota > Metazoa > Chordata > Actinopteri > Siluriformes > Pangasiidae > Pangasianodon > Pangasianodon hypophthalmus. The sequence continues at coordinate 8,306,369 of NC_069729.1, read as the reverse complement.
ACTTTAGACTTTAGGAGATCACGAGTTTGAGTCCTGAAGATGCGAAAGCCGTCTGTGGCTATGAGCCGTGGGAGCAAACCTGGCCCCGCTGGCAGGGTGGGAGAGACGGCATACTGTTTTTACTAGCCAATCATAGGCATCTGTGAGGTCATGCATTTGGAAGAGGGCAGATATTCTTTTAGTGTAAGTGTGTGTTACGCTGCCTGTGACGCCGCATGAGCATGTGGTTGGCTGGCTTCATATGTCTTGAAGGAAGTATGTGTCAGGCTTCAACCTACCTTGTTGGTAGCTGTCATATTGATAAGGGAGAGCTGGCTGGTGGGTGTGAATTAGCAGGAGACCAAATTGGGAAAAAAAATGGGGAAAAAAAGAACAAGCTATATTATATGTGCCATTGTTCCCTTGTGAGAATGAAAATGAAGAGGCTTATGGTCTAGTATCTTGGTCATATTTTAAGAAGAGATTGTTCGGAGCTCTTTAACTCTTGTGTGAGATCTGCGCTGCTGTAGTGTGGTGAGTAAAGGTCGTGTGGTATCGATATTTTCTGTGCTCTGTATTACTGTACTATCACGTGGCAGGTGATAGCATTTGGCTTGCTGTTTACTGCTACTGTACCACCAGTCATGCAGCTTTGTACCCTGCAGATAAGATAAGAGTGTAAGTAAATAATAATAGTAAGCTGTACATGTAAATGTGGTATAGTTCCTAGGATCAGAAGTTGTTTGCTAGTTATTTTCCATATATTATTATTATGTTATGGGGAACTCTAGCATTATCTACTTTATAATTGTCCATTTTGGTCTGTATTGAGTTGGCAATGTAAGTTCTAAAAGAGCATCATTATTTCTGCAGAAAAGTTCTCTGGATTCAGACTTGAGACTTCAGGCTTTCACAGGTATATAAATACAACCTGAAATCAAAGCAGACTTTTTTTTTTTTATCTTCTTAGCTCATGTTCTTGATCTGATTGTGTGTGATTCATCTGTAATAATCTATGTATCTCTTCTCTAAACAAACATTTTTCATGTTTCACCTCCCCTCATGATGCTCATGAGGGTGAGCGGCAAACGCTGGCCTCGGCATTCAAGTCAACTCTCCGTTCTCTCACACTTCTGGGATGAAATCTTTGTCTTTTTCCTCCATCTCTGCCTCCTGCATTAGCAGGATTTCATTCGCCTCAGGTTTTTTAAGTGCCAGTTGTGGTGTGGGAGGAGAGTACTTCTCTACAGTCAACTGCAGGCTAGCATCTCCGTGTTTGTTTTGGAGCAGCCACTTTACACAAGCCGACAGATTTCCCACATACGCTGTTTTACCCACAAGTACATCAAGTTGCAGAAGAAAAGTATACACAAGGCTGTGCCGTAACAGCAGTCTTACACGGTTATTGCAGTCAGCACATCATATTAAGTGATAGAAGGCCAAGGAAAACTTTTGCAGTTTTGTCTCTGATCGCATTATTGATTCAGAAAACACAGTGTAAAGCAGTGACTTGGGCAGCCATTCATCCATAACTCAGAGGCTACTAAACTTTTTCCATTTTCTTGTGTAGAGCCCAAAAAATCAAACGGCGGGATAGAAAATGCGGACCGATGAAATTTTGCTGTCAATCACAAAATGATGTAGCATAAAAGAATGCAAGAAAAATATTGTTTACACTTAGATGACAATACACTCCAGGACAGAAAAGACAATACCCCACTAAAGTGTTTTAACCACAAAAGTGCTGCATATAATTCAAAGTCAAGATCTATTTCATGTTCGTCATCTGTGGGAGGTCATTAAAACTACAGGAAGCTGCACTGACACGTCCATGTGTAACGGCTGTCTCCAAGCTTACCCCAAAGACTTCATCATTCGATAAATCTAATTTTTTTCCATATCAACTTTTGTTGTATGCTAATCAGTTAACCTTTGTTTTATTAGCTGATAAATTTAAACCATGCTAAATTCCATGAATTTTTTTTGCTTGGCCTGCTTGGAATATATGGAGTAAACTAATCTAACAGTAGTCTAATATACTGTAAATATATTAAGACTGATTTTTATAAATAATCTTTGTCGTGATAGTCACATTAAATTGTAATTACTGCAAATTTTTCACTTTAACAGTGTGGCTTCTGCACAGTTTTCTGCACAGCAGTTCTGAATGGGTTAAAAAGCACTTGATACTTCTTCCTTTTTTTTTTTTTTTTAAACACAATGACCTAGAAGTAGCCTCTTCTTTGGCACACTCACACACAACAGTGTGCGTCTCACACACAATAGTAGAAGAAGAATCCATGAAAGCTCATTTAAACTTTTAGCATGCAACATTTCACAATGAAGCTTTTTTTTTTTTTTTTTTTTTTATTTTTAATTTTAAGATTTCGTGGTTTATAACACCCTAAAACCTTATAATATAGATTTAGGAGTGGAGTTTTGTTACTTTGACAATGTTTACATTTTTTTTTGTGTGTGTAATATAACTTCCAGACAAACAAAGCAAATTCTGCTGTGCTGTAAGATATATCTGAAATGGAGGTGAATCTGTAGTCAAGCAGATAATGTGGCTTTGTCTGATCAACAGATTTAGTATAATCCTGTGCTCAGGTTCACTGGCCTCCCAGACATCCACCCGCTGCTTTACCCTAAATACCCTCCCTTCCCCGAGTGACACTGTTAGCACTGAGGCGATCGCTGCTGTCCTGGGTTGTTATTTAAATAACCAGAAAGGAATCTGACTTCTTCTTAAGCTTACCGCAGCATATGGGACAGTTCAAATCCTGTAAGGCTGCCACTGGTTGCCATGCCAAGGCTCTTTTTGAGCCCTTAAGAATAAAGACGCACATTTTTGCACTTGTGTTGATTTTTCGGTGTTGCGCAAATGGCTACAAGCAATTATTAGCCTTTAATAGCTTACGGGGCCACAGTGTGGTATGGTGAAATGGCAAGGCTGTGTTTGCTTGAGCTGCAGGGAAGTGATTCGTGTTTCCATGCTGCTCATGTTCAAGGGTAGTACAGTGAGTTCTCATGCATGTGTTCTGGTTAATAATCAGTGAACAGTTTAGCAGGTCAGTTTACTCCTCAAATAGTCTCTGTGGAACAGTCTGAAGTGACATGAGCTGACATGTCTCTCTCACTGACTGTCTGTCTCTCACTGACTGTCTGTCTCTCTCACTGACTGTCTGTCTCTTTCTCCCTCTGTCTCTGTCTCTCTCACTGACTGTCTGTCTCTCACTGACTGTCTGTGTCTTTCTCCCTCTGTCTGTCTCTCTCACTGACTGTCTGTCTCTCACTGACTGTCTGTGTCTTTCTCCCTCTGTCTCTGTCTCTCTCACTGACTGTCTGTCTCTCACAAACACTGTCTGTCTCTTTCTCCCTCTGTCTCTGTCTCTCTCACTGACTGTCTGTCTCTTTCTCCCTCTGTCTCTGTCTCTCTCACTGACTGTCTGTCTCTTTCTCCCTCTGTCTCTGTCTCTCTCACTGACTGTCTGTCTCTTTCTCCCTCTGTCTCTGTCTCTCACTGACTGTCTGTCTCTTTCTCCCTCTGTCTCTGTCCGTCTCACTGACTGTCTGTCTCTCACCAACGCTGTCTGTCTCTTTCCTCCCTCTGTCTCTCTCACTCTCTGTCTTTGTCTCTCAATCTCTTTCTCTGTCTCTCACACTCTCTGTCTGTCTCTCACCCTCTCTCTGTGTCTGTCTGTCTCTCATTAATACTGTCTCTCTTTCTCCCTCTGTCTCTCTTTCTCAGCTCATCCTCCACCACTCCTTTGGTGCAGCGTGAGCACTGCTTGTCCTTTCTGGGCCACCAACTCTGCCTGTGTCGGCCTGTCTCCACAGCCAGACTGTGCTCTCTCAGACCATACAATCTTTCTCCCTCTGTCTCTCTCTCTGTCTCTCTCTGTCTTTTTCTCCCTCTGTCTCTGTCTGTCTCTCACAAATACTGTCTCTCTTATCCTTCTGTCTCTCTAACTCTCTGTCTCTTTCTCCCTCTGTTTCAGTCTGTGTCTTTCACCCTCTCTCTGTCTCTCACAAACTCTATCTGTCTCACTTTCTCCTCTGTCTCTGTCCGTCTCTCTCACTCTCTGTCTCTCTCTTTCTCTCTGTCTCTGTCTGACTCTCTCACCCTATGAAAAGGTAAATGAAAGTAGCAGTTTCAGTAGAACTATACTGAAGAGTCTGTCCGTCATATAGTAACAGAAGGACACATATAACATGAAGGAACTCAGGTAGAGTTTGCTGTATGAGTGTAAAGCATGTGTGTCTAATGGCTGTGTATTTGCTGCACTCAGTGAGGAAGTGCAGCTCATCCTCCACCACTCCTTTGGTGCAGTGTGAGCACAGTCTGTCCTCTCTGTGCCGCCAACTCTGCCTGTGTCGGCCCGTCTCCACAGCCAGACTGTGCTCTCTCTGACCATACTTTCACACTCTCTGTCTTTCTCTTTCACCCTCTGTCTCTGTCTGTCTCTCACAAATACTGTCTCTCTTTCTCTGACTGTCTCTCTGTCTCTAACTCTCTATCTGTCTCTTTCTCCCTCTGTCTTTGTCTGTCTCTGTCTGTCTCTCACAAATACTGTCTCTCTTTCTCTGACTGTCTCTCTCTCTAACTCTCTGTCTGTGTCTTTCTCCCTCTGTCTCTCTTTCTCTGACTGTCTCTCTCTCTCTCTCTCTCTCTCTCTCTCTCTCTGTCTGTGTCTTTCTCCCTGTGTCTCTCTCTAACTCTCTGTCTGTCTCTTTCTCCCTCTGTCTTTGTCTGTCTCTGTCTGTCTCTCACAAATAATCTCTTTTTCTCTGACTGTCTCTCTCTAACTCTCTGTCTGTGTCTTTCTCCCTCTGTCTCTGTCTGTCTGTCTTTCTCCCTCTGTCTCTCTTTCTCTGACTGTCTCTCTCTCTCTCTCTCTCTCTCTCTCTCTAACTCTGTCTGTGTCTTTCTCCCTGTGTCTCTCTCTAACTCTCTGTCTGTCTCTTTCTCCCTCTGTCTCTGTCTGTCTGTCTTTCTCTCTCTGTCTCTGTCAAAAAAAAAAATAATTCAAACAATTCAAATGAGCTTTATTGGCATGATAAATTGTACAATGTATTGCCAAAGCATTTATATGCGTAAGGAATGAAACCTGAACAGACAACAAATGATAGGATTAACAAGGGAAGAAAAAAAAGACAAAAACAAGACAAAACAAAACAAAAAAAGTACAGAAGAAAGTGTATGTCTCTGTCTGTCTCTCACCAGTACTGTTTGTTTCTTTATCCCTCTGTCTTTCTCTCGTACTCTCTGTCTCTGTTTCTCCTTCTGTTTCTGTCCGTCTCACTGTCTATCTGTCTCTTTTTCCCTCTGTCTCTGTCTCTCTCTCTCTGTCTCTCACATATTCTATCTGTCTCGTTCTCTCCCTCTGTCACTGGATGTCTCTCTCACACTCAGTCTGTCTCTCACAGCTAAAAGCCGTTTATAATTGCATGCTGATCCAGTCAGGTTTATACTGGTTAGTGCTGGTTTAGGATGGTCATGCTGGTAGAGCTAGTCTTGCTTGTTGCCGCACGTGTTGGTTTAAACTTTTTTTTTTTCTCACTGGTTATCTGCCAGCACTACATTCTGTCCGTCTGTCTGTCTCTCTCCTTTTCCCTGAGGCGTGTATCTCTGTAGCTGTAGCATTATATCAACACTGTGCGGCAGAGCAGACCCGAGCGCCTGCTGGCTGAAGAAAGACGTCTTTGTGTTCACGTTTAAGGGTCTGCTCCCTAGCTGAATCAGGTAGCAGAGAGAGGAAGAGAGACGGAGAAAGAGACGAACGAGCATATACCTTCCATCAGATGCAGAAAGAAAGAGTTGCACTTATGAGTGATTTCATGTCTGTTTTACAAGTGTTTAAACCATAATGAATTATTTAAGACAAGAACAGCTGTATAGCTTGATTTATATTGTTGTGATAACGTACTAGCAGCATTAAACGAGTACTAATTTCTGAGATCTCATGAAAAATGCTTGAACTCGAATGCAGAACGGTCTAGCAGTAGGTTTTGATTGATCACTACCCCTGCCCCAACTCAAAACATAACTTTCGTTACACTTTTTTTATATAACTTTTCATACAAGAAAATTCAATATGTTTTACTACGAGCCACACACAGAGCGCTGTATGAAATACATCTGCACATTTGTATGCCTTTATTGAGGTTGTGTATTGCTTCCTGCAGTGGTACAAAGTTGGTACTAGTTGGCCTGACAACACTTAACCTTTGACCCCTGCAAGCCTAGACGTCTAAACAAATGCGGAAGCCTGCCCTCAGGTGGTTCAGGCTGTGGATGTGTGATAACAAGCTAATAAAGCCCCACAATGGCTTTTCAGTATTTACCAGGAATTACACACATGCATGCCTCCAGGAATAACTTGTTGAAGTCTAATATCTATACTGGCAAATGAAGTTTGTTAAATATATATAAATACTCTTAAATGTTTGTGCAGTGTACTTGTTAGGTGAGTAACCTGAGTACGTGAATTCCTCGCTATATAAACACATGCTCAAGTGTTGTTTCTTCATCCAACAGTATCAGATGCCCAGGATGATTTTGTAAACGTATTCCAGTCTAGTATTTTGGTTTATCACTTGCAGAGAAAACAAGCTGGGTGTGTTTTTTTTTTAATAGAAGTTTTCAAACTAAGCCCCTGTGTGATTGCAAATTCATGTCTCAGCATGCGAAGAGAAAAAATGGAAATATTATCTGTGCTTTAACTGTCACCTATTGTGCCATGACAAGCACCTAACTTTCCCATGGACTTAAGCAACACTTGCTTCCATCCACCTGTGTCAGGCTTTCTCTCTCTCTCTCTCTCTCTCTCTCTCTGTCTGTCTGTTAGTCAGCATTGGTAGTTTCTTTCTGCTTACTTTGGAAGAACTTGAGTTTGGAATAATAAAAAGCACCACAGTCCTGCTTGTAATTTCCCGTGCATTTTAAAAAAGGAAACCCATTTCACGGGTAATATTTTTACTCGCAGTCTTTGTGGCTATATGTTTCCCATTCATCAAATTTCCCCGTTTTCCTCTCAATCTAGACTGCAACAAATCTGTCTGTCCCCACTCTTGCAGCCTGCGAGGGATCTGGAGACTCGAAGGGGAAAAATAGCGGGAAAGAGAGAAGGAGTGGGGGGGATTGATTGTTTGAGGGTCATTGGTGGTTTCATGTTTCTCCTCCTCTGCTTTCGATTCTTCTGCTTGCTAACCCGCTCTCTCTTTTTTCTTTCTTATTCTCTCTCTCTCTCTCTCTCTCTCCCCCACTCCCACCTCCTTTAGTCGAGCCACACCACATTCTCATACAGGAAGAGAGGGAGACAGACAAGAAACTACATTGTGAGGAAAACGAACGCAGGGAAAGACTTTCAGAAAGGTAGGTTCTCTTTCTTTCGCTTTTAGAAAAAGAGAGATAAAGGCCAAGGACTCCTTATGTTATTTTTATTTGGGGTTATTCTATCCTTTCTTCTCTTCTCATCCACTGTGTGTGGATTTGTGTGATGTCTAGACAGAGATTTTTTTCATGCCATCAGTGCAACTCTATAATAAATGAGCAGTTCAGTTTCTGAAACAGATACTCCCAATTTGTCTTACTTTTCTTTTCTTATACGGTTCTGTTTTTTCTGCTCCAAATTTGGTCCTATTTTCGCTCCTAGATTACCTGTACCAGGTACTCAAGGACTATAGGGACACACACTGACTATATAACTCAGGTATGTCGTGGGCAGGAGCAGAACAAAAACACAAAATCACAGACTGCCTTGAGGAGCCTCAAAGACTGTATTGGCCAGAGCAAATGATATCACCTGAGAAGCATCTTCTTAAACGCAATGTGTCTCTTAAGCTCTCCCAGATGAGAGCCCTGAGATATCTATAGTTATCTCTAAATTCGATTCTGAGGGTTGAATCATACACCATAATCACAGAACTCCTCACAAGTCTACTGCATGATGCAGGTGATTTATTTGAGTCATACAACCTCAGACAAAGCAGCCAGTTGTACAAACCTGAATGATGATGCTCTGATGCTGGGAGCAACAACTCATAGAGAGTCTGCCAGACTCAGCAGCGCCATATCATTCCTGTACACCACTGAGCTCCAGTAGTCTGCTTTTAAACCTGTCATTAGCACAAACCAATGGGGTTTTTCTGAATTTATGCACACTCATAATCTTGATTTTTATGGATCTCAAAATCATGATGGAATGTCACATTTAGACCTGCTTATTTTTGTTATATTTAGTGTACTCGAAATGATAGGATGCTAATTGATGGTGGGCAGATGGTTATTAGCCACAGAAGGAAGGAGAATGTGGGAGAGGTACGGCAAATGACAGACCTCTCTTTTATTACTCCAAAGAAATATAAGCAGTGCTGTTGGCTGGAACATGAAGGTAAACCATGTATGATGAAGTGCTTGTGAGCTGTAATGTGCTATAGACATGATGTCCATAGGCACCTTCTCATGTTCTCAATTAAAGAAAACATCAACCACACAGTAGTAATAAATGCTGCTCCAAATAGCAAACGAATCATAATATACGGCCCTGTTGCATGAGTCTTGTGTTCATTATATATTAGGTTGTGTCGGATGTGTGCTCATTATATATTAGGGTCCAAAAGTCAAATTCACTACCTAGTGGATTGTTTTTATTAAGACTTGAAGCGCTGCTGCTTGGGCCGCCTCTGTTAATAAACCCTGACCAATTGCTCTCATTGCTCACCTTGGGAAAAGGCTAGGATAAAACAGTCCCTGCAGTCCTGCTTGTAATTTTGTTGTTACTACAGAATGACAAATCATTGTATGGGCAACATGTTTTGCCCAAGGGCACATTGATCAGTTCCTTCCTGCTGACTCATTTCTATCACTCAGATATTTGCAGCAAAGCTTCCAAGTGCCCCTGTGAGGATTGAATCCAAGACCTCCAGGTTATGAGATGACCTGTTCTGTCAGTGCAGCAACAACAAATGTACACTTTTTGTTATGGCCAGAAATTATGTGGCAAGAGAACATTGTGAACCATTAAACACTTTCAAGGGTCTACTAGGTGTTTGAGATTAGATCACAGGCTTCAAAGTGCTAACTATTCCACCATGTAAGCACTTTTTTTTATCCGTGATCCGATCCGATCCGAGATTCCAATATTGCTTTTCCTGCTGTTGTCACCTCACTGTTTGTCACCATGTGAAGGGCAGTTCCAGTACTGTGGACAACAGTGATAGGAGCATGACCATTGAGACCATTTGAGCAAAATTAACATCTAGCATCGAATCGTCCAGCCTGCCTAGTTCACACCAAAATGCCAGTTGGCACAGGGTGGCAGCTGCCTTGCTACCCTTTTCACCAACCCAGCATTGCCCTAAATCATCCTTTAAGCATTGTAAGGAATGTTGGTCAGTATTGAGTATTAGAAACTTTGGAGCAACTGTGTCATTCACTCATCTTCAGTAACTGCTTTATCCTGGTCACGGATGCGGTGGATCCGTAGCCTTTCCCAGGAACACTGAGAATGAGAGGGAAATACACCCTGGGTGGATGGTCAATCGTAAGTGACCATTTTAGGGTAGCCAGTCCACCTACTGGCATATTTTTTTGGAGTTAGGAGGAAACCAGAAAACTTGGAGTTAATGCACATGGACATGGAGAAAACAAGCAAAAGTCTGCACAGAACCTGGGACAATGACATTAGTGAGGTCAGGCACTGATGTCAGGCGAGGAGACCTGGGGTGAAGTTGGTGTTCCAGGTCACCCTAAAGGTGCTTAGTGGGGTTGAGGTCAGGGATCTGTGCAGGCCACTCGAGTGCTTCTAAACCAACCTTGGCAAATCATGTCTTCATGGACCTTGCCAACACAGGGCTGTTGTCATGCTGGAACTTGTGTGAGCCTCTTAGTTCCAGTAAAGGGAAATCATAATGCTACAACATACAGAGTCATTCTAGATAATCATGTGCCTCCAACTTTGTGGAAAAGTTTGGAGATGGCCCACATATTGGGGTCATGATCCAGCTTCCACATACTTTATGTATTATAGTGTAAGTGTCCTTCATTTCTACACCATGTCTAAAATATGGATACACCACTAAATAGGGATCGTAGATTCCAGTCCAAGAATCCATAGTCCAGCACTAATACACTTACTAAACATACTAAACCTGGTTACTAACCAGTTAGTTGTATCAGGCATCTTTGAAGTCACTAAACTGTGTTGGACTTCAGCCTTTCAGATTGGAACAGGAAACTCTTTATTAGTGTTAGTAGCAGATTTCTTTCAGCAGAGATTTCCCCTTGGGAACTGAGCAGTAAAGATCAGCAGCGTGTCTATTTATGGATTATATGGTTTATTTCACAACTGTTTTAAATCTGCTGAACCATTCAGTGACTAAATATTATATTAAATACAGATTGGTGTTAAGTAAAAGACTGGGAGATGTTAAATGTTGATTTGTCTCAGATGGTGGGCAGAAGGCAGAAGGCCTTAACCAAAATGGTGAATTATAGCCAACAACAGCTGGTAGGCCCTTAAACATCTCACTTCTCAACAGCATTAACGCAAAATCATAAATGTTAGTGACATGGGAAGATAATTATAAAATTCCTATTTGTAACAAAAATAAAACATTAGATTAAATGTGTTTAATTTGGATTTTGTTTTGGCAGCTATTAGATATAATGTGTATGTGACAGCTAACTTTATTCTGTTGCTCTGTTAGCATGATAGCTAATGGACAAGCTAAATAACAAGACCAAACAAATTGTAATATAATGCTAAACGAAATTTGTCGAGGTTGTGTTAATATAAAGAGTAGTAAAGAAGTAAGAAGTAAATCACTATTGGAATGCAGAGGGCAGTTTACTTTGGCTGACACGTAAAAAAAATATTTAAATACAAATGTAATTTAAAAAAAAAGAAAATTATAACATTCTGTTTGCAGGCCATTTGCTTCATAAGATAGTGTTTATTGTTGTTGGCTTTTGAAATTGTCCTGGTTAGTAAGGTGCCTTGTGTGATATGCACTTATTGACCTATATAAATGAACAATGATGCAATCTTGTTTAAGAAATTTCTTTTTCTTTCTCTCTCTCTTTTTTTTTTAACATTTTTTCATTGACGAATATAAAACACTTCGCTGGAGCAGACTGAGAAATTACAATACAGTTAATTCTGAATACTGAGTTTTTTAAATTAAAGATTTATATTAGAAGTTGATTATTGCTGACTGGTCTCAGATCAGTCTGAAAATGCCTGGACTGTTGGTAATTTGGCACGGGTGGTGTAGATGGTCCTGAGACTGGTTAACTGGCAGCTGAATGGCCAGACTTGGCACTGCCAGCAGGTTGGCTGAGGTAAGCGGAGAGCTTGGTGATGATGGACGCTTTGAGCGAGAAGAATACCTTGCTTGTCCTCTGTGACTGAGGGGCTTTTTGCTGTGCGTCTTTGTGTATCTGTGTTGGTGGTAGACTGCTGTCACTGGGACACTCCTCCCCAGAAAAGCCCTTGCCTGAAAGAGTAATTTATACACACATTCAGTGGATGCTTGTATGGGTTCTCTCCACTGCCGGGCTCTCTGTTTTGAAGAGGCTCTGCCTTGATCTCTAAGTCTCTGCCTCAGGCATTTCCTGTATCTTACCGAAACAGCCCCTTGTATACAAGTATCCTATTGCAGAAAATTAGAGATCCTTAATTAATGCAGAAGGCCATATAGAGGGCTAAGTATTTTAATTTATTTCCATCACTAGGAATCTTAAGTGTACTTAACTCTTGTCTAATAATAACAGATATCTGTTTATCATAAAACCTTTTTTTTTTTTTTTTAAATATGTATTTATATTACAGAGATTAAGTTCTGGTCATTTTCACATAACAAGTGATAATATAGTTGCAAGCAGCAATTAAGGGGCCAAGCACTTTCTGGCCCTACCTCATAGCGACAGAGGAATACCAAAAGGGGTCCATCAGTGTTTGCTAGTAGATACTAAATTTCATGGCAAAATGTCAATTTGTTGCTGAAATATTGTCTCATTTCCTGTTCATTTTCCTCCCAAGTTGCAAATGAACGTGAAGCTTGTTTGTTAACAGCAGGTTGTGTTGCATGTTGCCTAGTTTGATGTCAGTATGTAAAAGCAGTGCTCAGAAATGGTCGTCAAGTTCGTTTGCATGTTATGGATGTACCGTCTCATAGAAGAATGATTTGATGTTGAGTGGTTCAAAATTTATGAACAGTTTTGCTAATTCATGAATTATAGCACCCACTCCAGGTGAATTTAGACAAAATGTCTTGGAGTCCCTTAGATTCTGGTCCTTCACTCATGTATGAAGTTTGGTCTTAATACGTCATACCATAGCCCTCAGTTTTTCCATCAAATTTGTTTGCGTGTTATGGACAAACCATCCCACATATCAAAAATCTGAGAAACATCTTTTGTTCAGTTTGGTCTCACAGTTCTTTAATCCAAATTTCGACGATTGGACAAAAAAAAGGAAAGAAATGATAAAATTCTATAAAAGACAGAATTCCAAAAAGATTATGAAAAATTTTTTTAAATGGCAGAAAATCCAGTATGGTGTAAATTAACACTGTGGTATACTTTGAACTTGGCACGAGTACAAAGAATTAAAGGAAAGTAGAATTGCACTTGTATAGCATTGCTTTAGAGAGTTATTTTTACAAATGTATGTCCAAATTTGGCCAGTTGGTGGCACTTGAGTGCTCAAGGGGCACACACCAAATTTGGTGTTTCAGTAGCTGAGACTGTCCTCTATGACTGTGCCAAATTTCCATAAAACTTGTACAAAGTGTTCTTTGGGCTGCCAGAGACTACCATGTCCAAGTATAATAATAATATTAATAATAAAGAGAACAAGAAGAAGAGAACATACAAATGGAATAGGGCACTTATACACCTTCTGTGCTTGGCCCTGAAATATTTCTGGCAATGAGCACACAATCCGGTGCTTGGCCCCTAATAAAAGTAAGTAGAAAAAAAACATACAATTTTAATAGAGTGCTTATGCTCCTGAGGTGCTTGGCCCTAAATATTACTTGTTATTGCATTTAAATCAGTCAGAAGCATTTGGTCACATGACCTGCCACAAGCTCATACCCTCATACAAGATCCTCATACATGTGAAGAGATTTTCTTAGTATGTCTTTATATATTGTTTATGTTCCTGAGAATTGTGACTGAGATAATGTAAACGGTTTAGATATCATTATCGAGTGTTTTATAATACGGTGATAAATCAAATGATATGTCATCCACTGCTAACCAGGTTAAAGAGTGTTTAGAGAGGAGGTCATAGAAGAAGAAATAATGGCGTGTGCTATAATGGATTAACATGCCTATTGCCACCTGATACCATCACATGTCAGGTGGCAACGAGCGTGTTACTCCGTTAGGCCATGCGTCATTAGAAGGATACCACGTGTTTACTGGCCATAGCTAATTTGACCACACCCAGACCAAATTACAGGCTTCAGCCTCCTCATCTGTTCCCCTATCCCCCTCACCCCTTCATCAAAGGGAAATGATGGATGAGCAGAAAGAGATATATGAAAAAAATAGACAGTGATGGAGAGAAGGAAGGAAAAATTGAGTCAACTGGGACTGTGGTAATATGACTGCTTTGATTCACAGACAGTCCTCATTGTTTCACGTTTGACTCCACGAGAAGAAGAGCTGCACTCTAGACCTTTTGATACTTTTGGCAGACATCCAGAGTTAATAGGAACAAGCTTTTAGCTGTTCAATAGATCAGGAACGTTGATATAGATTGGTGTAATTTGGCAGAATATAACTTTGCCCAGAGCCTGAAGCTGTAACCCTCATTTTTTTATGCTTAAAAACACTAATTCAATGGAGGGTGTCAACCCACGTGTGAATTTTAGATTTTTAGTTTTTAAATTTCTGTCATATGTAGGTTTAGTAGAAATGATAGGGTGCTAATTTGTGATGGCAGGAGAGAGAGAAACAGAGAGAAGGAACGTGACTTTGTGGCAGACCACAAAACACAGATTTCTAGTTTATTACTCCAAGCAAACCAAGAGATTCAGAGGGTGCTGAAGTCGGTGGAAACATAAAATCCCCATTTTTCTTCCTAGTTGCATAGAAACAAAGCTAGATTAAATTTCCGGGAATGACATATGAAGCATGAAACTGTCATTCGACATCAGAATGAGCCTTTTGAGAGTGATTAAATTGGTGACTCAGTTTCAGTCATATTGACACAAGAGTCTGCCCACCAGTCCTTTATTTACATAGTACGACACCCCCGATGTATCAAATGACACCCACCTAAATGTCTGTGTTTGCGGAAAATTATGATCTACTTAAATAAAAATGGGGCTTTTTGGATAACCTGTGTACAAGTCTTTATTATATTATAGAGAAAAAAAATCAGAACATTAGAGAGAAAGTCTGAATTTTTGGTCAGTGTACAACTAGTTACAGTATGTCATATTGTGTAGAGTTTGGGGAAGTTTCACAAATATGGAAATGCAGGAAGATTGAATTCAAATTCAAAAAGGATCCTGTCTTTTCTCTCCTCTGTTTGATCCTTACTCTGATGCTTACCAAATGCGATCAGTTCACACAAGTATTACGACTTTAATCTCAGAATATTAGGTTACATTGTTCAGTGTATTGGCCATCATAGAAAAAACTTGCAGTTTGTTACAATCACCAGAGAGAAAGAAGGAAATTAAGATAAAAGAAGAAGAAGAAAAAAAAAACTCAGTGCATCAGAGGTTTACTACTTTCAAACCTGGAAGTAAAAAGCACTTAAAACCTTATTTTATGTTAACTAGATGTATTGTTAGAATATTGTAGGGATTTTATAGATGATATTGATAATGAAGATGGTGATTTAACCGGATATTTTAGTTGTTATGCAAATCTGATTGTTTAGAGGCACCAAATATGGAAATGATGAATACCCATGATAGGTACAGGTTCTTAAAATTTGGCTCTCGGGTTTGGCTTCAACCCTAATCAAACACACCTGAACAAGCAAACCAAAGTCTGCAGGATTACTAGAATATTACAGGCAGGTGAGTTTGGCGGTTGGAGCTAAACTCTGTAGATTTGAAGAACCCAGATTTGAAAGAAGTGATAGATCATGCTTCACTGTTACCATTTTAGACCTTGTTGACAAGCATAAGCTATTGTATGTCAATCATAAACATAATTACTGTAAAATACTGTGCATTTTTATTATGTTATTTGTATGTTACATCTTTTCATTTCTCAAAATGCATGAATTAAGTAGGCTTTTCCCCAGATTTCTACCAGCCCAAGCTCTGTAACCAGTGGAGTCTCAAATGCAAAATTTTTACAGCAGAATCCTACTATAGAGGACTTATTTCTTTAAAAATTTCAGTTTTGTATCTGGTCCCCCAACAGAGATATTCAACCCAAAAATAAGGGCAATTTTATAAAATTGCACTTTCTCACCCCATAAAAAAAGAGAGAAATCTCAAACCTGAAATGTTCTGCATGCACACTATACTTACCTAGGTACCCCTTAAAAAATGAAGACTGAGACTCGAACCCTTCCCATTATAAATTGACCCTAATAGTGGAACTGTGAGCAGTCTTGAGCATTACATTGGACTTAAGTTCTAAGTCTAAGGAACAAGAAAGTGCAAAATGGTTATATATGTACATGTACCTTGTAATGTGCTCTAGAGATCAGTTTTTGTTCCAAGGAGCTAAGACCATCCTGAGCCAAGATACTGAGGTTTCTGTAAACAACAGTATAACCAAAAATTGTTGTGTGCCATGACACAAAGATGGCCATCGTGGTTAAACCAAATGAAATAATAATAAGAATAAAAAAAAATGGTGATTTTGCAATACCAGTACCCAGAGGTAATCAAAGAAAATTAGGAAAATTAAAAATGGTCAAACAACCTGTATTAGACCACTTGAGATGAAATGACCCTATAAACAGTTAAAAAGTGTGATATGTCATTCATTAATAAATTAAAAATAGCAATCGTTGGCAAATTGTTATGGTCTAAGCGGAATAACACACTTCAGACCATCGTGTTATAGGAAAATAATTCACATCTGCTTCACGTTCTGCTGCATCACAGCAACCCGGTTACACATGCAAAGAAATGCTGTAGAGCAAAGATGCCTTCAGAAACAATGAAATTAAATGTTTCTTGTTTCTTATTTTTGCAGAAAAACCCAGCAGCCTTCATTATGTTTTTGTCTGAAAAGTGTCTCTTACGTAATATGCTCTTCCTTTACTAACATACAAACTTTTTTCTGTAACATTTAATTTTGTGCTGGAAAACTAATGTTTGGAAATCGAAAATGTTTTTCTACTGACTCGATAATGTAGAAGCCATAAAATTAAAATCTATAACAAAGTTTGTATTAAAAAAAATAGAGTGTCTAAGACTTTTGCACAGTACTGTAGATGAACAATGCCTTACAACTGTAATATAATTGAAAAGAAAAGTGTTTGTTTGCTCATTTGTTTGTTTGTGTGTTTGTATATAATTGAATGAGCCTCGATTATGGCAACCTGAGGAAAAAATCAACTGCTTGTCTTCCATATCAAATATCAAGCAATCTAGGTTTTTCAACCATATACAGTACCAACAGTAAACTACGGTGCTGATATAACAGCAACATAAGATAAATACAATAAATAAAAACACAGTAATGGTCACGTCATTGTCAGGATTATGACCGTGATTGTTGTCATAAGATATAAGGTATAGTCATTATTAAATGTCTCATAAGCATTGATTCTATGAAGTACCATATTTACTATGAAGTACCAGTAAATATAAGTACAGTAAATTTCCGTAAGGTTATTTGTGTTTAAATATTACTTCAACCCTAATAACCCTAATAAGTGTGGATAATCCAAAAAAAAAAAAAAAAGATATACTGAAAACTATATTTTTGTTCACTGTGGTTATCTAGCATTTGTCTAATATTTACTTTTTATCTTGTCCTGTACAGCACCTCTGTACTGAATGTTGTAACATGGTCCTGGAGACACAATAGTTTGTCCCACTGTGTGTTTATACAACGATGGGATGAGAGTAAAGTCAACTTGACTCGGAGATACCTTTTTAGTCTTATCTGAGTACTTTTGTGGTTTAACCAAACAACAGGATTTGTTTAAGGGAAGCTCATCCTAGATCGTGCATGAGGCCAAGTCCTATCCAAAGAGTGATGGCTGACTGACTTGTCCAAGCATGTTAAACGTACCTGTGTGTGTCTAGCTTAAGGCACGAGGAGGAGCAGAGCTCCAGCTAAATGCCAGTCTGATGAGGCATCTCACAGATAGAATCGCACCTTTGTCTCAATGCGCCGGATGTCATCCGGAGAACAGGCAGGTGTTGACACCCTGTTTAAAACACACACGCTACACATACTTTGAAACACAGATGTGAACACGCACACGCAGACACAGTGTGGAAATCAACATTTCACAACATCCTAACACTGTTATTATGATTTGCTAATCATAAAGCACTAACCTTCAGGGCTAAACATTATTTAAGATCTTTTACACAGACCAATGAACGCAGCATGTGATATCAGCCACAAAGTACTTATTGGTTTTTTTTATTTGTTATATTGTTGCTTAATTCCTGTTGAGGACTGGCTTTGTAAACAAAAAAAGAATGTGGTTCATGTGATACCGTGTCTGTCAATATTAGCAGTGCTTCACCTCCTGTTAAATGGCCACAGGGTGTCAATGTTAGCTTCTTGTGGAAAAACAGCTTGGTGGAGGTCCGAAGTGCTGATAGCACACATCTTTGTTTGAAGATAAAGTGTGCAACATTTCATGTAGATCAAATATTAAATGTATGTTACATAATCCTGTGTTTTGAGAAGGATTTAGAACTTATCCTATGCATGTGTTATGAAGTAGTGGACTGTATGACTTACACTGCATTCGTCAACAGTGGCTTAAAGTCTCCATTAACATACATAAGAGATAAGAAACAAATTTTACTGAGGAATTTAGAAATTATTCAGTCAGCAATGTCATGAAGTAGTGAATGTTTCTGCTTGGACATTTGTGTTGTTTAGAGACCAGCTGGAAATAAAAATGAAGGGCTTCCGTGCTATTTTGGCAGTCGCCATGTATTTAACCTGCTGATACGTTATCAGCCTTGAAGTACGGTCTCTCTAGAGACTCCAAAATTAGCACTCCTGCTGTTCAGAAGATAAAGGGGCTTAAAGACACTTGCAGCACCGGTTTGGTCCAGTTAATAGCCATGCCACGCGTCCTCCACAAATAACCCACATTCTTTCCATTCTTGAAGCATGCAGCTACCTGTTCCACTTTAATCTCCCTTGGGGAGGGATGGCCACCATCTCCACCCCTCTTTTATCCCTTCTTTCATCACTTCCTGTCATACAGCTCATTCTTCTCTCCTTTATTTCCTACATGTGACCAGTATCGCGCACTGGAATTACAGCATGCCAGGGGTTCTAGCATAAAGTGATCAAATTGTCTAATAATAAGATCCAGGTTGTATAATAATAAGATCCAACTGTTGGGCCTGGGGCGAAATGAGAATGCTTACACGTTTATTGCGTGCTAAACTCATTAAAATGTTCTAACAGAACCGTACCTGGCTTTTCTGCCCGTTTGAGTAGACAGAATCAGGCAATAATGGTGAGCAAGCAACATCTTTTTTAAGGGCACAGCTGCTCCTTCAAATCGTCTTGGTTTACAGATTAGCGGGAAATTACAAGTTAATGGGCCATGGTGAAAACAAAGGCCATTGGGCTGGAATGTTTTAATTGGCCAGTGAGAGTTGGAAAGAGCGCTGTGGGGAGTTGTGAGGAGTTCAGCCTCATTCTTTGGGCTGCTGTGTGGCCAGACTATGATATATAACTATTTTCCCCCTATTTGACAGGAGCAGCCTGAGTGTGAGGCATGAATTATCTGTGGGAGACACTTTGGGTTTTCTGTGGAGGCTTTGTGTGTGTTGAAGTGGAGGGCCTGTGTTTGTGCTGAAGGGTAGGATATCTTTGTGTGTCTAGTAAGAACTCCCATCTGTGTTGACATTCCAGTCATGCCAGTGACCCTGAGGAATAGCGGGTGATATCACAGGAGGTGAAAGTTTAAAGGCACTGCCCAGAGAAGAGATGATTCCAGACTATGATTGAGTTTAGGTGCATAAGGATCAATATGGCAATTACAGCAAAGTGTATTGCGGGCCAAAAGTGTAAATTCTGACTGTAAATTCTGGGTGATAACATGCCTGAGATATGATCTCATTAAGGCTGAGAATTGGCTGTGTTCTGAAAACCAGACTCAAATGATTTTATCTCTGTCATTTCATAGCATTATGTGGTCCAGATGAGAGTAAAGGCCAGCGTGAGGCCATCTCTCATTTGCTACCCAGGTGCAAACTGGATAACAAGACTGAGCTTGGAATCTTAACATTTCTGAGAACTAACTCCTGAACTCCACTTCTTCTGTGTACCACACATGTAGTGCTAGAAGGAACTGGTATGGTTTCTCCGTTCAGTGACTTTGTTTACTCATGGACCGTTTGCTTTCCAAAAGTGTGTGTGTGGGTGTGGTGGATGCTTTCTATGGCTATACATATGTGATAGTTAAAATGCAGCCACTTGCACATTTCTGTCAACTCTGTCAACACACATTTACACAAATTTGGAACAGACCATCTATCATTGTATAGAGTGTAATGATTTGTGTACAGAAGTGATTCAGAGTGAGTATTCTGACAGAATGGACACTTTAAACCAGGCCCAAATTCTCATGAGGAAATGAGAACTACTCCTGTTGAGTAGTGACCTCAATGTCTTACTATGATAATATCATCTGTTAATGAATGCTGTGTGATTGAGGATATCCACGAGACCTTAACATAAATTAACACAGGGTTTGTCTACCTGTGAAATCCCCATACTGATGCCTTTTTCAGTATCTTAATGATAATCACAGCACTGATCCTCATGTACACTCTCCGTCTACTTCATTAGGAACACCTATATACCTGCTCATTCATCCAATTATCCAATCAGCCAATCATGTGGTAGCAGTGCAATACGTAAAATCATGCAGAAACATGTTGCTTTAGTTAAAACTTTAGTTAATGTTCGTATCCAATATCAGAATTTGTAAAAAAAAAAAAAAAAAAAAAGACTTTGACCCGAGGCATGGTTTGAGTCATGGTTGTTAGTGCCAGACAGGCTAGTGTGAGTATTTCAGAAACTGCTGATCTCTTGGGATTTTCATACACAACCATCTCTAGAGTTTACACAGAATGCTGTGAAAAACAAACAAACAAAAAAACATCCAATGAGCATCAGTTCTGTGGGGGGAAACACCTTGTTGATGAGAGAGGTCAGAGGACAATGACCAAACAGGAACAGGTTAAAGTTGACAAAAAGACTTTGATAGCTCAAATAATCACTTTTTACAACCGTGTTGAGCAGAAAAGCATCTCAGAATCCACAACACATCAAAGCTTGAGGCACATGGGCTACAACAGCAGAAAACTACATCAGATTCCAATCTTGTTAGCCAAGAATAAGAATCTGAGGCTACAGTGGGCACAGGCTCATCGAAAGTGGATAGCTGGAATAAGAAGCTCAGTGCTGTTCTTCTCTCCAGGGGAGGATTTGCCAAATCTCAGATGTGGCAGTTCTGATTAGTTTGAAAATATTTTGATAATTTTCATGAAGAAAATTATTTTCAATTATAAAAATATTAGTTGCTTTTTTTGTAGTTCCATTCAAGGCTCAGCAACAAAGCTAGGCACATGTGGACTTACATGAACTTTTAACAAATTTTCCACGACTGGCCTCCTCAGAAAATTTATATCAGGATGTAAGAAAAATGAAGTGAACTCCTCCTGCACTCATACTATTGCAGCAGAAGAGATATGTCCAATTAGTCAGTGAACTCTGTGTTCAAGTTCATTCTTCAGAAAAGCAGGCTTCAGGGAGGTTCCAGTCTGTTTTGACTATATCTCTTGCTCATAAGTTTGAATACTTGAGTAAGACCAGTCCGAGAGTCTATACAGAAATGTGGCTCGCACGAGTTAGACATAGCATACGTTGTTCTGGAATTCACAGCCCGTGGAGAGAAAAAAAACCCTCAATTCTCTTTATGCCAAACTGAATAGGAAACTTTATCAGAACAAAGTAGGGTTACATTGGTCTTAATGCTGGGCACATGGCCGTGACGGGACAGGATAAATAATGGGGCAATCCCAATGAGGAGTTTGTTTTGGCAGTGAGGACCAGAGACACGAGCCTTGTGTCTCTTGACTGATGAGGGTTGACTGGAGAGAAACAGCAGGAGCTGAGTAGCAGTGGCAGGTTGGACAGAAAAGATGGCGTTGTGTCTGTGGTTAGTTAATGGTGTACCAAGACTCAACAGGCAGCTACAAGCGGGCTGACTCACACTGTGTGTGGGCCATCTATACTGTTATGGCTCACCCAGAAAGAGCCACTTGTTAGGAGAATGGTCAGTGATGGTGCATTCAGGATACAGATGATAGGACTCAAGCTGGTAGAGAGGTCACACTCCGATTGGTCTATATTTGGCTTTGGCTCATTTAATAAACAAACTCTGCATCTTTGGACTGGTCCTAATCTCCAGCCTGTCTTTTAGGCCATTGTGTAAAGTCTAGTTTCACATGATCTCCCCGTGCGTGGGTTTTTTTCCAGGTTCTCCAGTTTTCTCTCATTGTCCAAAACAATGCATGTAGGTGGACAGGCTAAGATAAATTGCCCCTAGGTGTGAATGAGTGTGTGAATGTGTGTGTGTGTATGATGCCCTCCAATGGACTGGCATCCAATCCAGGCTGAATTCTCCCACCTTCAGCCCAGTGTTACCAGGATCGACTCTGGATCCAGTGCGACCCTGACCAGAATAAAGTCCTTACTGAACATTAATGAATGAATGAATAAATTATTTTACACATTTAAACTGGGGCCATATAATGACAACTCTCAGTGAACACAATTTAACTGAATGTGGACATACATGAATACATCATTCAGCATGATCAGATAATGTGTTTTAAACAGATACAAATACAGATATGAATACGAGGCAAACAATTTTTTTTTTTTTTTTCAGAAAGGTCAAACGTCAGGTTGAGACTAGAGGTGTGCAGGAGGTTTTTACTTTCATGCGGGCAAGCAGTCAGATATGAAGCTTGTGGAACAAAGAAAGACCACATTCCTTGGTTAATGTGAACATGAATGTGAACGGTGCTTTTACAACATTCATTCATGCATCCTTAGTAACTGCCTGGTCAGGGTTGTGGTGCTTTAAATTTCACTACTAGTTTGTCTCTAAAGGTACAAACAAAAATATTAACTGTGTGAATGGGATTAAACAAACAGTCCCACGCACACCTCTATTTCATACAAAAAAGAGATAGAAAATAAACCCCTTCTGGTTTAGGCCACACCTACTTTAGGTTTAAATCCAAATACAGATACAGATAGTAATAATTGGAGCAATAAACAGATACACATAGTGGCACTGAGTTACATGTCTAAAACACCATGCGCTATTGCTCTGCTGAGTCTGAATCTGTGGCATCTGAAACACTTAGATATACAGACTTTGCTCAGAGCTGGAAAACTTCCTCCGTTCCACGCAGAAATCCAATCCAACTGGCTGAGACCTTGGGTAAATTGTGCTATGCGATGTTATGCAATCTTCTGTGGTTCATTAGCTTTGAACCTCTCTGTATTTACTTCTATACTGCAGGTGAATGGTTTGAAACAGAAAGATTCTGGGTTTAAATCTTAACTTTGTTGAGTAATTTAGTGTATGGATAATAAGAATTTGCTGAAGGAGTTATGCATCAGAAGCCCAGCCCTATAGGAGTTAATGATTAGAGTAGAGAGCTGGGGTGGAGGAAAGCAAGAAGGCTGGGGCCATGCTGAGGGTGTGTGTGTGTAAGGGTGTGCGTATGTGTATGTGTGTGTGTGTGTATGTGTGTGTGTAAAGAGACAGCAGGATCGGTCGTGGTGTTTAAATCCAGCTGGCTGTTCCACTGGGAATGTAATCCATATGCGAGCACGAGTTCAGCTGAAGGAGAAAGGAGAGATATCACTCGCAAAGAAGCGATTGTTTTTGCTTTTCTTGTTTAAATTCCACTCATACCCAACCCCTGGATCCTGGCTGCTTTTTCAGCCAGGAAGTGAGAGACGGGGAAAAAAAGAAAAGCAAGCAGTAGTAGGAGTCGCAGGAGTCGAAACAGTATGATGATAGAAGGAGAGGAGATGGTGGATGAGGGTGCAGCGCGGTAGGTCTTCTACATCTTTGTTGTTTTTCTCGTGTAAACACTTGCTCTTGATTCGGTCGTAGCGAGTTATGGGCTGTTGTGTCTGGATGGGAGGTGAGAGGGGACCATGTGGAGTGTGTGTGTGTGTGTGTGTGTGTGTGTGTGTGTGTGTGTGTGTGAGGGGCATTACAGATGGCTTGTGTATAGCAGAGAGCAAAACAAAGATCTAAAGATTTATGTGTGTTTTTTAGGTTTCATGATGTTAATGAATAACTAGTTGGCTTTGTGTCTCTACTTTGCTCCCTTGCTTAGTTTGCAGCTCCTACTTCAATGTTTGTCCATCACTCAATTGGCATTCCTATCAGTAACAGCTAGGAGTGATGGGAGAATGAATGGAAAGGTCTCAAGATTTCAGAAATCATCATTAGAGTTGTTGTGACAACTTTTGTTTTTTGCCTTAAGTCTGTATCTAGGTAAATGATTTAGACTACGTTGACCTTGGGACCACATAACTGCTAAAACATAACTGCTAAACCCTAAAGAAGACTTTGACCACCCAAGAAACTCTCTCTGTTTTAATTCTTGCTTTTTCTGGAGCTTCATAAAAGAGACACTGATGCCATCTTATTGCCTTGGAGATACTCTCTGAGTGAGGACCGTGTTTCTTTGTCTGAGTTTGGTGCAGGGATCAGGGAGAGGGTGAACTTGAGGTTACAGATATAAAAGTGACACTTGGAATATCTCATTTAATAATAGTCCACTTGGCAGCCTTTGAAAAGGCTAACACTTAAGAACAGTAAGCACCGCCCAACAGTAACCAAGCTGATAAAGCTAATAACAAGAAGAGTTTTGAAAAGCTCTGGATTCTATAGGTGATCGTTTTGTTTCAAAATCTGGGAGGTTCTCAGAGCTTAATAACTGGTCACAATATCCGGTTTGGCACACTTCAAACTCAGACACACCTGTCTGTCTGCCAGAATGTCTTGTTTGGCCTTTCATGAAGTCATCAGGAAGCTGAATGGATATTTTTACGGCTGCTCAGGTGGACAGTCTTTTCACACCTAGACGAAACCGGCAGGACATGTTTGTTAGGATTTGTTTTTAACGATCACTTAATGATCGCCTGTGTATGAAGGAGAAGTCCTAAGGTGAAGGCAGCTGTCGAAATTTGTGTTGATTTGCAGTAACACAGCGCTGTTGTGTTGGCACGAGACACCCTGTTATTGCAAGCTGGCAAAAAGCCACGCAGTTTGTCTTATGAGAGTCTGTCATAGCGCAGTTTGTCTTCAGCACCCATAGGAAAGATGTATTGTTCTGAGGAATGCTTTTTAAACAAAAGCATTTGTGTGTGTGTGCGTGTGTGTGTGTGAATATACGCAGCTACGTGAGTATGTTTATGTAGATAGGGTAGATGATAAAGACCGTACGTGCTTTCAGAAGATGGTGAAGTTTGACTCGATCAACCAATCAAGTAGAAGTTTAAAATAGTGCATAGATGAGATCTTTTTATCTGGTTCATGGAATCTTCTATAACTTTTATTTGACGTTACAGAAATGTGATTGTATTAAGTGGGCCTCATTTATCAAACTGTATGCAAACAAATTTGCTCGTAAATGGTTCACAGGAGATATTTGGTATTCATGAGAATCCAGTTAATTAAAAAAAACATTCGCATCCTACAAGAGCTCCCACGTTAGTGTAAATTCTATTTCAAAAGATTGTTTGGCTTCAATTTGTATAATCATATAATGAGTTAGTAAACATTTAAATATGGATTACGTTGACAAATATAAACAGCTTATTTATTTCGGTTACAAAGTGAAAATTTTGTGCAACTCATTATCATATTAATGACGTGAAAGAAAGCAATCCAAAACAAATCCATAATTTAAGACAAATAAGACTAGCCTTTCAGTTAAGGCAAAAGAAATGACACCGTGTAACAGGAGGAAGAGTTAATATGTGACTGTTAGGTGACACGCTGCGATGGCTGAGCTGTGTTGCTGGAATATTTTACTCACACCATGTTTAGGAGGCGCTTTTTCATTATTTAGATGTCATTTTATCTTTTCCAGCTGTCTGTGAGCTTTTTCCTTCTATAGAGTTTTATGGGTGTCACTAAATGTAAACTCTATAAACTCACATATTTACAATTTATTTTGGTTTAATTTAATTGGAATCTTTTTATTTCTGTAAAGCTGCTTTGTGACAATGTCCAATGTCCATTGTTAAAAGCACTATACAAATAAAATTGAATTAAGTTGAATTAAATGTAAATCAGCCATGTTGTGAACGCGTTTGTCAATTTAAGAGTGATAGGCATTTATCAGTATACATCTGTGAGTACGAAGAAAATCTGCACTACCAAAACATTTGTAAATCTGACAGGAATTATTAGATAAATGTGACCTATGAAAACATTTACACACAACGTTATTAAAAGATTGATAAATGAGGCCAAGTTGCATGAACAGGAGGTGATAAAGCTCCTGATTAGGTCTGAAATAGAAATGTCTGTATATACTGTAATTGTGTTAAGCTGTAAAATCTCTTTGCTGCAGTTTACACAATACAGTATTTGTAACAGTGTGGCCTACAGTGTACCATCAGAGGGGCACGGAGGATTAGGGAAGATTTGCTTGGCCTAAAATTTATCATTAAATTGGAAACTCAGCTCACCATAAAGGCCTAATTTCATGATTACCCTCAGAGCGAACTGTAGACACCCACATGGCCTCATTATGTCTGAGTCACCGTTCCCTCATCAAAAGAGCACTTAAAACTACATTAACGCTTTAATGTTTAGCATCTGCAGACGGTGCATTCCAACTTCAGGAACCAATCCAACTCCTACTCGTCAACATTTGTTTTCATGTTTAGCCCAACCAAGCTAATTAAATAGCACGCTGCCGGGTCAGTGTTTGTTTAAACCAGATGATCTGGTAACTGTAAAGCAGTGAATGATTGGGGTTTTTCTGTGCACAGTAGGCTTGTTGTAGTTTATTCCGTCTCTGCGAGCAGGAGGTAAATATACTCAAATTAGGAATTAGGCTTCCTGAATGAAATGATTTATTTTTAGAATGAGAAACGAAACAATAAGTCATGGTTGGAAAACAAATTACTGTAGGCCTATTTAGCTGTACTGTTATCTTTTTTTTTTTTTATTTATAAAAGATTATTATTTTTTTCCTATGCAGATTAGATTGATAGTTTTGTAAGCCGAGATACATTTTCTTTCATCTTTGGTGCAGTTGGAAGTGTGTGTGTGGTTGTTGCTGCCCCACTCCATTCTTTCTCACTCATTATTTCAACAAACTGAGTTTTTAAAGTTTTTTTTTTCACACTCACTCAGCATTTTCTTTTACTTATGCACATACTGTACACACGGAAAGAGTGTGTAATAATTATCCCAGTCATGGGTGTATCAAATTACCTGTAACTAAGTGCCAGGCTGCACATTTGCCTATCTTATCTAAGTTATGCTAGGTAGATGTGGATGCTCTGGCTATGCTGGTGTAGGCCTTTGCATGCTACGTAGCTCAGATCATTGATGTATGGATGTTTGATTTCATCTCAACTCTGAAATGAGACTTTCATCTGCAATGCACCAGCAGTGGTGGGGATTTTATTGGACTGGTATACTTCATATTTTTCCCTGCGGTGTGATCTTTCCTTAAAAAAAGTGGTACATTTAGGAGAGGAGTGATAAAACTGAGTGCAAAAGTTTGCGCCCCCATGGTTTATGAAAGGAGAAAATAGGAAATGCACCACTATTTCATTAGGCAACGGTTCAGCATACAAATTCATTCATTCAGTCATCTTCATTAAGGGCTTTATCCCGGTCGGGGGAATGATGGATCCAGATTTTATCCTGGGAAAACTAGGTGTGTGGCATGGAAATATCAATATCACCATGCACACACACTCATTTGCAGAGCGTGCAAATTATTAGAGAATATTAATATCACATTTAGCAAGGGCGATGCCAAACTTTTGGTCTGGTGTCTTTTTTATTTTCTCGCTATTAATATCATATATTATCATATATATCATATATTGATATTAATATATTAATATCAATCGCTATTTGACCATTTTTGACCATTTTTTGCTCGGTCTAATGAAGGAACATTTGTCAAACCTAACAAACTTAGCCTTTTTCATGTTGTCTAAGGGTGTGCAAACTTTTGTACTCAAATGCCAGTGAGGAAGAGGAGTGGAAATGTGGGGATTAGTTTACATAAACTGAGATTGTGAGAAGGAAGACCTTGTACCAACTACAAAGTATAAACATTATGTTGCTCCATTCAAGTTTCCATTCAAGACCTTGTACCAACTACAAAGTATAAACATTATGTTGCTCCATTCAAGCACTAGAAAGCCACTTAACAGTAATCTTGAACCCAAAAATCACTTATACTGATGTTTTCAATGTGTTTTTTTCAGCAGATGGCGTGGGTAACCGTTTGCTGCTCACTAATTTGATTCATTCCTTAACTCACATCCGGGCTACATCAGTGAACATCTTTCATTGAATAAATCATGTTTAATACTTGTTCAGAGGAGGAAGCTCTATTTCCATCCGCATGTTATTATTCAGATTAAAGGCTCTAGTAGTGATTTAATGGCGGAATGAATAGGGAATTTTCCAGTCCTTCAGATGTACAGTCTGCTGCTTCGACGTGTCTTATTTTTCGGCTAACTGAAGAAGCCAGATTCCAAATGTAATCTCCGAATTTGGTTTAAAGTGCATTCCTAGCCCTGATCCTCCACTCCGTCTAGTGCCATCTCTTCTTCAGCTTTTGTTAACGCCCTTGCGTGCATGAAAGGAGTCTTCACCGTTTCTTTGTTTCATTGGTATGCTTCAAGCACCCCATCGCCCACTGAGGTACCTATTGCTCAAGATTTCAGGTCCTGCTGGACAGTCTTGAGAAAGAAGCAATACTAGCAGGATTACAAAACAAACATGATACTCTGACGTTTCATGTACTTGACACATTGTTTTTCAGACCACGTGCAGTCTTTTTTTTTATGTAGCAAAGAGATCCTATTTCTCTTTGATATCAAGCTTGTTTATATAATTCGAACAATGTTGTATATTGACAATAAGTATTAATATCTTTATTTCATAAGATTTTCCAAACCTGCATCTGATCAGCAAAACCTCTTAAAGAAAGATGTATTGGATGATTATGCTATCAGTTTTCTGTCGGAGTTTTTTTTTCTTCCGAAATTCTCCCCAACCTTTTTTTTTGTCATGAATGTGGTGGCTCATTTGATCACCTTAAACAACCTTGTGCAGTTAAAAAGCCCACAGGTGACTCAACTGATACTGCAGATACTCCAGGCAAGATACTCCAAGATCAAATATCCTCAAAGAGATCAATACGCTATCTTATTCTTTAGGCCTTTTTGTAATGTGCCAGACTCTGGCAGCTGATGAAATCACCATACAAGGCTAAAGTTTCGTTCTGTGTGCAGATTTATAGTTACAGCACACACACACACACACACACACACACACACACAAAGAACTCTCACAGTTTTTTCGGCGAATGGAAAATAAACCATCTGAAATCCTGAGCAGTAGTGCATACACACTAGTTAGTCTAAGGTGTGTGCTACTATTGGCATGTATTTTAACCTGTCAGAGCATGATTTATGCACAGCCAGATTACTTATTATCTCTGATGATCTCTGCTCTGATTGCGGCATCCGCAGCTCCATCAGTACGTCTCCATCTCTTTGCTCTTCAGGAGCCAGCGCCAGTAAGCCATTGCTTTGTTCGCTTTGGCAACTTTGACTGTAATTGCAGTCTTGTTTGACATTTGGCAAAAGGATCAGGTGTGTTTTTTTGATACGCTTTAAGCTCCATGAGCTTCCTTTTTTTTTCATACTGGTTTCTGTCGTACATGTTTAGCAGGCCTAGTGTGCAAACACGATAAAGAAAACTGTCAAGGCAGGATTGCACAATGAAACAAATGGAAGCTTCACTGAAGCTCGAAAGGCGCTCAGTGAGATTAGAGATTAATTAAGATCTAGCTCTTTAGATTTACAAACATTGGAAAAAATGTGGTCATAAGCAATAAAACCTATTGTTATGCAAGATGGCCTACTCCTATGGCCTACTTTATAATATTAGAGGGATAGAAGTTATTCTCTAAAGAGTGCTCCATTTACTAGGGAGAGACAGAGAAGGTGAAAGAAACCAATAAACCAGACACTAGACACTCATCACTCCCCTGTGTATGATGTCATCAGGATGAGTCTGACAGATATATACACTCTACCCAGCTCACAAGATTGATGGACCACCGATTCACTGAAAGCCTGTGAGAAATATAACCTGATGAACTCCTTTTTATTTTTTCTTCCCCCCAAATTCCATTTAGATTTTCACTCTATTTTGAGATTTCAGCCTCTTAAATCAAAATGTATGATGGAAGGAATAAAACAGGGCAGGATGTACAATTCCAAGGGGAAAAAAATAAACAGTGAGGTGGTGTGATGTATTAATTCTAGGATTAATTATGACTTGATTCTTTTCCAATACCCACACAACCCAGAGTGCTTTATTCTGCGTATTCCACCGCATCTTTTCAAATGATTCTTTTTCTCTGGTTAAGAACAACACCTTCAGTAGCTCCATGTAATGTACGTTCTGGATGAACATCTGTGATACGAGTTCTCCAGCTACTAAAAAATGATGCGCAGTGAGTTATTTACATGTCAGAGCTGTGGTGTTATGGACAATGAATCAACACTTACTCTGGCTAGCTAGAATGAAGAATTCAATGCCATAGGTTTAAGTAACAACAAGATTGTGTTGAAATTCTGTAAATTCAGTGGAATCTGCCATCTACGGAAGCAGAATTTAGCAGAGGCTAGGAATATTACATAAAGGCATTTGTTCAAACGTGATACATACACACATACATCAAACATAATCATAAAGACTCTCCTGTGTTCATCCCAGGACTCATATATTATACACATCATACTGAAGCTCCTTTCAACACAAGTAGTGCTGTTTGACTTTATAGTATACAGTAGAAGAGTATTGAGGCGGTGTTTTCAGGTTGTCCGTGTGTCTGTCTGAGATTGAGATTAGTGTAATATCTCAAGAACTAGTGGATGAATGTTTGTAGGATCTGTGTAAGGAATAACACATGACAGACTGTGCGGATATTCGAAAATAATGCATAGCAGAGGGGTGTGATGCAGCACGATGCGCAGCAGAAATGCATTATTTTTGTATACCTGCATGATCTGTCATGTTTTATTCAGCAATTTGAAGTGAAGTGACAAGTGGCCAAGCATGGTGACCCATACTCGGAATTTGTGCTCTGCATTTAACCCATCCAAGTGCACACACAGTAGTGAACACACACACACGGTATTGAGGGTGTAAGAGAGCACTGGTCATTCACTCCCCCCACCTACAATCCCTGCCGGACCTGAGACTCGGACCCACGACCTTCGGGTTACAAGTCCGACTCTAACCATTAGGCCACGACTGCCCCCTTTTTTTTTTTAAAGTTTTAAAAAAAATTTAAAAACGAATACAGTGTTTAATTTATTAATGAATGACACATCACATATAATATATTATATAATATAGTTATAGTTAGATTTAATGTGGAATGTCCGAGAGACAAGTTAGTTGCTGTTCTCACTTATGTTATAACCATGATAAACCCTCACCAGTATCCCCTTCTCTCTCTCTCTCTCTCTCTCTCTCTCAAAAAAAAAAGCAGTCTGTCAGCGGGAAAACGTAAACTCCTCGGTCCTGAAAATCTCTACTGGTAAACTTTGCAAAGCACAATGAATATTACAAAGCACTTATAACCGAGACTCCTTCCATAAAAATTAAATAAACATCTCCTACCAAAAACTTCACCCCATCAACGATTATACGTTTTACTTTGTTAAACAGCTGTTACTATAGAAACAATAATGTATTCGAACGTGCACATGAACCACGCTGTAGTATGAATGGAATTATCATTGTTACAAGCACATGAACTGTTTAGATTTTGGAATTTATGTAAACAGGGTCAAGGTCAAAAATCTGAAATAATTTCTGTTTAATAACTTCCTTCCTGTTTGTCATACAGAGATGTTACTTACATGCTTACATTCAGGAACTCAAGGCCCAGTTTCTGGCAGTGTAATTCTTGTTGAAAAAAGTGGTTGCATGTAGGATTTGTATGGACTTATCCAGGTGAACTGATTACATTTTGGCACTGATCCAAACATAGTGGTGTATATTAAGAGTATTTGAGGCGTACAAAGGTCTAGACTCGTTGGCGTCGGGTTCTACTTGTTTAAATTAAATTAAATTGTATGGTGCAAATTAATGTGCCGGTGAAGTTAAGTAGAACCATAGTGATTTAAACCATAGTGATTTATTGGCTGAGTGAACTGATTCATTACAAAACGTCTCCAGCTTGCAGTTAACGCAAACGCATGCGCCGTGTTAAACTGACGCATTCGAGATTTAGGAGTGGATGTCAGATGCTGTTAAGAATTGTGCGAGGTGTTGAAAGTGTTGTGCTACACCGAGTTGGCTGCAAAAACTCCAAGTTCAATCAGCTGCCTTTCTGCACCAAGAGTTATTGATCTGTTTGGATAAGCCTGAGAGATCAAAACTCCACGACTACACAGGAGAGTGTTTTATTATAAATTACACATGGTTTTAATGCGGCTTGCCTTTCCCACTGCCTGCAGGGTTTCTCTCTCTCTCTCTCTCCTTTTTGTCTTCTAGAGTAAAAAGCTGTAAGAGGACACTCTTAATAAGCAATCATAAGCAATGAACTGTACAGCACAAGGAAGGGAACGGGGAAAACATATTCTTCACTTTATCCAGAGTAGAATACAATTGGTTTTCTGTAATTAGTGGCCAATAAAGTTCTGTTTTTGCCTAAAAGAGGTATTTTCACTCATTAAGTGAGTAACCGACCATCTGACTGTCTGATCCCATTACTATAACGTTCAAAGAGCGAGTGTACTGCAGGCATCCGAACACTAGATGGCAGTATACATCTGAAGCAGGTCTAAAGCTAAATGCACGTACTGTATATATACACATAAAACATGAACCAAATCTGAAATCATCACATGCCGTACTTCATCAGTTTTCACTATTTTCATCAAATGCATTCAAATATTAAATCTTTTAAAGGAAGAGTACACCCTGAGACACAATGTTACATATGTTTATTTTGAAATATTCGTGATTCTTGAGCTAATTTGTAGGTTGGTGCTGTATTTTCATTATTCCCATGTGAAGTTAGTAGTTGTCTGCTGTGTAATTATGTGTGGAGTCACGGGGGAAATTATTATTGCTAGCACAGTTGTAATGGCATGAACGTTTGAGCATACAGATGTGTACAGATGAGGAAGTGAAAGGACTAATGGACTAAAGCACTGCTGCATCACTTGCGGTGGAGATGAAGTGAGAGCTAAAACCCTGTGGTGCCACTATCAGCAAGTATTCGAATGGCATTGTGGGTAATGTCAGTTTAAACTAAAAAAAAAGACGCAACTCAATTTCATTATAAAATAAATCTTGGATGCCATTAGATTGATATGCAATTTGTTCAGGGTGGATTTTTCCTTTAAGTGTTATGAACTGATACTGAGCTGCAATGTGAGAATAAGGGTATTAGACTGGCATTTAACAGAGTTAGTGATGTATTATGAAACAAGCTTTGTGGACATCCACACACACACACACACACTGTGATATATCTAAACACAAGCTTACTCTCTTTCATACCTACAGGTTGGCTGTAACTGAGTATTGTAGCGCATAAATGCAGCATTGCATCATAAATTCATATGGTCGGGTCTGCACTACTTCATCAACACATCATAAATGACCATGATATCACTGAATCACTTCCAGTAATCAGCTGCACTATACAGAACACTTTGTTCGGGTTTTCAGTTTAAACATGGCCGATTTGTTTTAGCTCTAATTTGTAACAGGAAAGATTTCTTGTAAATTTAAGAGAAGATCAAGAGATGGTTTTTATTAGCTTCTCAGATACAAAACAGTATCTCTCATTTGCAGAAATGTGAGGAAATAATAAAAAACATGTCACTTGATGAATTATAATTGATATGAACAGTCTTGTTATGATAGCTTTAGGACTGCAATTGTCGTGATCAGTCTTGCACTCAAGTCTCCATAAGTGATCAGTTGATAACTTCAACAAAATAGACTTCACGTGAAAACTATGATGAATTTCCTGGTTACACAAGTGCACTTTTTGATCATGTAGTACACAGTTATAGAAGGGAATTATTTATAATTGCACTGTCCGCAGTCACCCAGATGAGGGTGGGTTCCCGTTTGAGTCTGGTTCCTCTCAAGGTTTCTTCCTCATGTCCTCTCAGGGAGTTTTTCCTTGCCACCACTCCCTCTGGCTTGCTCATTAGGGATACATTTCTAAATTCATAAGTTTAGAACTTAATTTATATATTTTTGTAAAGCTGCTTTGTGACAATGGCCATTGTTAAAAGTGCTATAGAAATAAAACTGAATTGAATGGAATTGAATGGAATGTCAGTTTCATTTAATAATGTTAATGTGATAATAATGGGGTACTTTATGAAATGACTGAAAATGATTTTTCAGCCAGTGTAGAAACTGTACCATTGCTGACATTGTGCAGTTTAACTTCATAGTCATTTGCTGATGGCATAGATGTAAATTTAGAAATATTTACAGACAAAAACTAAGTACACCCTATTTATGACCATGAAGTGGCAAGAGATGACCATTAGCTGACCACCTGACCACATCCACAAATGTAATATTCTTATATTATTCTTATTTGTTTTCTTTTTCCTTATTTTCTTTGTTTCTTTTTATTCTAGTAATAATGTACTGAGAATGCTGTTATTACACATTATGTGGATTGGAGCCAGTTAATGAGTGAAAGCTGTGGTTTTTAGCAGCATGTGTGGAGTCGCTGTGCAGTATAGCTGTAGCCGTGCTGCGTCGTCAGTGGCTTACCGTGCCGCGCTGGTGCCTAATTATCCATCCCCCATCCCTCCCTCCACTCATCCACTGCGTTCTCCAGCAGCCGTGCCGCTGTGGATGTGGCTGCTGTGGTGGTGACTGGTGTGTGTGTGTGTGTGTGTGTGTGTATGTGAGTGACCGCCATCTTGGTGAAACAGGAATTGGGGAGGGGCTTATGGATGCACAGATATACGCACACATACACATACAGTATGTTAAAGATTCATCTTGACGTGACTGGACGTATTGGCATTGCTGTGCATATTTTTCTCCCATCGTTGATGAAATGAATCTCTGATGTCAGTGTAATTACACTAGAGTTTGTCATCTCTATTGACATTCATAGAAAACCAATATTCTGTAATGACCTTTTGTTTGGAGTGTTTTTTTTTTTTTTTAAGATTTACTATGATATATTTTTCTGGATTAGAAGTGGCAGTGGTAAAAAACAAACAAACAAACAAATAAATAAGCAAGCACGAAGGCTTCCTTTGCCAGAAATGAAGAAGAATCTATCAGGGTTCTTCATGTGACAGGCCAAATGTAATGTTTTTTTTTTGTTTGTTTTGTTTTTTTTTATGAAGGAATTGTTGGAGAAGATTCAGTAGCTGAATCAGTGGCTTGGGAATACGGAGTACAATAAGAGTAGGCACCGTGCCATAAACTCCTCACACGTGTAGGGAACTTGAATGCTTGGGGAAACAGTTTTATACACTGATCTGTTTTGCCAAGTCAAAGCAAAAGAAGACATGTCATTCATTAGATTGGGATTGACTGATTGACAGGAATTTGTCACTGTTTAATACTGATGCATTTGTAAATATTATCAGGAGCAAATCCCTTCCTGTGAACATGCCCTTGCATGTTGTTTTTTTATAGGCCATTTTTTTATAGCTGACTTGCCAGAACAAAACCCTGAGTGTCTGTATGACATCAATCCTGTTACTTATAAGAAATAAAAAAAAATCAGTCAGGTTTAAAAAAAACAACAACAAAAAAACCAAAAAAAACCAAAAACAAAACGGAAAGAAATCTTTCCACCTCGACAGAAATCATAAGCCGCTTATTGTCCGCACTGTCCCTGGGTGATCTATGAGTGAGACTGCTGTCTGAGAGCTTATTAATAGAATTCATTGTGAAACCCCAAGAGCACTGATAACAAACTGACCCCCCTGGATGACCTTCCTTGTTCCATTCGGTTGTGCGTTCCTTAGAATGTTAATCATAATATTCATCTGAAAAGCAGCAGCAAGAGCTCAACCGTAAGCAAGAATAAATGCAGCATCGTTGTTTAGGTCAGAGTCTATAACTTCAGGGCTTAAATCCAGAA
The DNA here is from genome assembly GCF_027358585.1 of Pangasianodon hypophthalmus. NCBI lineage: Eukaryota > Metazoa > Chordata > Actinopteri > Siluriformes > Pangasiidae > Pangasianodon > Pangasianodon hypophthalmus. The sequence continues at coordinate 8,270,756 of NC_069729.1, read as the reverse complement.
TAAACATCTGTCTACCACTTCATGCAGAAGTTATAAACAGCACACTGGAAGGCGGAGATTTTTGCATATAGTACACAGGGTCACACTCAAAAACTCTTTGTACAGATACACTCAGAAGGCAGCACAGTGCATCTATAGACTTGATAAGGTCACAAGACATGGTGGTAGGGGCCATAGCTACTCTCTTTTACGAGGACAACATGGCTGTCAGTTGAAACTTTTGGTCCTTGTGGTTTCTTTACTTGAAGAGTGGGAGGAAAATCCATCCATTCTTCCATTTTCTGTACCGCTTATCCTACACAGGGTTGCAGAGAGCCTGTCCCAGGGGCCACAGGGCACAAGGCAGGGGACACCCTGGACAGAGTGCCAAGCATTCACAGGGCACATTCACACATACAGTCACTCAGTACAGACAATTTAGAGATGGCAGTTATCCTACAATGCATGTCTTTGGACTGGGGGAGGAAACCAGAGTACCCAGAGGAAACCCCAGAAGCATGGGGAGAACATGCAAACTCCATGCACACAGGGTGGAGGCAGGAATTGAACCCCCAACCCTGGAGGTACAAGGCAACTGTGCTAACCACTAAGCCACCGTGCCTCTGGGTGGAAAATTAAGAACGGAATTAATTTTCATAGTGAACATGAAATGCCTCAAAACTGCATGCGTATACCCTTAGAGAAAAAAGTCACATGTACTTCACAACCACATGATTCACATGAGAAATTCATGAATATCCAGAGTCAAGTTTGGTGAAGTGTGAGAGCTGTTTTCGAGCTCGATCTGAAGATCTAAAGAACCTATCCTTGGTCCTTGGTCCTTGGTCTGTGATCTGATCATGGCAGCAGTGCTCTGGTCAAAGGTCTGGATCCCCCTGTATAATTTCTTGTAACAAATGATGTCTATTATTATAGATTTACATCACATTATTAGCCATAATGGATGCTAATTAGAAAATGTTGTGTTCAGATCGTATAAATCAAGTGCATCATTTAAATGGAGTGAACATATTTTTAATAAGCAACGCACTCCGTCTTGTCAGCGACAGAAAAGCTAACTCCTTCATGATAGAGGCAAATGGCTCACATGAATAACAAATGTCTTAAATGGACGTATCATCTGTATCTTCCAAACATTGAGGTATGGCTGTAGTAGCTGCTCCATGATGATGATGACTGATCTTATTAGTGTTTAGCAACAGTGGTGTGTCTGGGTAAGATCAGGAAGAAGGAGGATCCTGAATGGATAACATGGTTTAAGCCCCGCCCCCTTTCCATTTGCCGCACCCACTCTGTGTCACGTTTTGCAGTCATGGCTCTCCCATGGGTTTGTTGGTCATCGTTAATGAATGTCCACATCTTTGCCCTCTGATTTCAGGCCCCCCACATGGGTCATTCGGTGTCGGGCGGTCATGTGGGTGTTGGGGGGGGCAGAATGAAGACATGAGAGGAAGAGAGAAAAAGATAGACAGTCGTAGAGACCAAAACAAGCTGAGCAGTGCAGTTCTGGGAAAGCAAGAGAGCACATGGGAGATATAGAGAGAGGAAACGAAGGACAGTGAAGGCAAAGAGTACGGAGTAGGGAGAGAGAGAGGGAGAGCAAATAAAGGGAGAGAGAGAGAATGAGAGAACGATAGAGGCTATTTTCTCAAGGAGAGAAAGGAGGACAGCAATTATTGTATCTAGCACCCAACAGACGCTCCTGGCATCAGCTGATCTCTCTCTCTCTCTCTCTCTCTCTCTCTCTCTCTTTCTCTCTCTCTCTCTCTCTCTCTCTCTTTCTCGCTGTCTGTTTCTCTGGCCATCTGGTGCTCACCGTGTTTGTTATATAATTGATCCGAGGAAATATGCTGAAGTTCCGAGCGGACCGGCGAGTCAGGTAGGTGAGGTGGTGACACTGCAGGAACGCTTTGGCGGAGCACGGCAGCGAGAGAGAGAGAGAGAGAGAAGGGGAGAGGAAGAGAGGGATGGGGGGAAGTTTATAGTGAGTGAGCGAGAGAGAGGCAGGCAGCTGCAGAGGCAGCATGACTGGAAACTCGGAGCTGGAGGTCAGGCAGGACTGCATTGCAGTGCTGGAGGGAGACATCCATGGCTCGTAGGAGATCCTTACAGGCATTTGTACCTCAGCATTGTGTGAGTGTTTGGTGGGTAGACGTGTGTTTAATGTCAGTGTTGACCATGTGCTCCAAAAAATATGAGTGTTGTCAAATGTGAAATAGATTTAAAAGCACGAGCGGAGTAGAATGTTATTGAGAATGTTATTGTGTCCTTTATGTGTTGGATATAGTGCAGGGACTGGTTCTGTTTCTATATAGGTTTCTGGGTTATACATGATAAAGCATGCTCAGTCGCAAGACCCTAAGAGATTACACACACACACACACACACACACACACTTCTCCGCTGATGTTCTAGATTTGTCCAACTGCCTTTAGAGTCACTGGATTCCTGACCGTTGTCTGTTGTCCTTTACATGCAATTGTGTGTGTGTGTGTGTGTGTGTGTGTGTCTGCCCCGACAGCTTGTGCTTGTATTATTTGGCATGCCATTCTAAAGCACAATTTGTCGTAGGAAGTGAGACATCTCTCGTCTGCCAGAGATCTTCAGTTCACTTCCATGGTTCACATAAATTCTGCTTTGTGGTCATCTAGACCCTTAACCAGCTACTCCCCTGTCACAGTGAAATACAGAGTTTAGAATGCTGAACTTCTTTCCCTCTTAATAATTCAGTTGATGGCACAACAGCTGCAGAACGCACTGTACTGCAAATACTGTAAATAGCGCTTTACGTAGGTTTATTTACATATTTTCATCAGGTGCAGACTTTATTGTTACTCTCAGTGCCATAGAAATGAGCCTAAATAGTACTTAACACAATATAGCCAGAAATAGTATATTGTGATATTAATATATGACAAGCCTCTCAATATACAGTATTAAAACAAACCAGTTAAAGATTGGCCTGCATTAACCTTATCTGGAACCTCTAAGATATTTAAAACAATCTGTATCAAACTTTATTTTGTTACTGCGCTCATTTGCATATTGCAGGCTTCTGCAATATCGTGACTGCAAAAACCAATATTATGATAATATAATGATGAACAAACGTATTTCACTCAGCCCGTAGCATCACGTGGCATTTTAGCCCTCATCAGCCTTTCACAATGCAGTCATACATTTATGATCGTGGGTTTTTTTTGCGTCTCACGGTGGAGTGCAGCTTCAGTAGGCTGTGTTACAACTCAGGAAAGAAGATCTACTCACTCCTACTTCAGTGAAAGTTAAATCAGTTCCTGTGAAGCAGCTGCGTTCTGTACAAGTTCGAAGCACTTGCCGTTGGGGCGCGAGTCCCTGGAGCGCAGCCTATCTGAGTTCTCTAAAGTGGGACGAGATACTGCGCTCAGTCACAAGTGGCTGAATGTGAGTGGCTGTCAGGTTAAAGGCAGAACAGGAGCGTGATACCTTCAGTTGGCGACCGGGACTTTGGATATGATAAATTTCTTCGCACTCTAGGCCAGGATGCTGTTCATGCTGCCCCAGTTTCATGTTTAGTTTCACTTCAAATATTTATTCATGACTGTTTAACCCTCTGGACAGTTATGGCCATGGTCAAACACACACATACACACACACACACCCCCACACACACACTCAGCTAAATGTGTGTGTATTGATTGAGCGTAACACTATACTGCTAAGTGGTGAATTATTAAGCAAGTTGGGCGACTCTGCTTTGGTATTTTACAGAATTGTTGTGACTAGTCTGGAAAAGTGTCATGGAGCTTGCAAAACATTTATACCACTATTCGTCTGCTTTCTGTTTTCCAGTCAGAATGAGCCGAACGGGCCAGCTGGGCTCCCAGTGATCCCTACCCGTCTGGAGGAGAACGGACAGATCACAAAAGAGTTGCTGTAAGTGTGCCATCCTTTCTGTTTGAATTTTTTTTAAAAATTCATTCACTCAAACAATTGTCTAAAATTGCAGATGTGCAGGTTTTATATGTATATATATATATATATATGCAGTGAGGATAGTCAAAAATGCAGACCATGTTGTAAAATGAAATGAGCAAAGGGCAAAGGTGATAAATGAGGCATTTTCATTCTAGGGCTATAAAATGTGAATTATATCATGGTTGCTAGAATGAGAAACCCAGCATCTGTGAATGAATATGAGCGTCCAGATTGACACAGGTGACATGGAAAGCCCGAACAGAGACCCAGGTTTCACTGTGTGTCCAATCCTGGTCTCCTCTGACAAATGGGAGCCTCTTATGTGTTTTCTGAATGTGTGTGTGTGTGTGTGCTTTATTCAGTAGCATCATTTAATATCATCCTGACTAACACACGAATATCCAAACGTCCCTTAGGCTTGAGCTATTTTTATGTAAATTCCACAATGCATACTTGAAGCGATGTTCAATTTTCCTTGAATTTGTCGGAGAGCTAGTAAATCTTTTATGTTTAGAGAGCTGTCCAGCCCCCACGGAGACGACACCTCCACCGTGCTCATCCTCCGTGCATTGTAGAGGATCAATACAGGGCTTCCATAGCACATTAATAAAGCTTAATGCCTCTAATGTAGAGGTCTTCCCAGGGTCGGAAGCATTTCATTTTCTACACAGTGGAATGTGGCTTTTTTTTTCATCTCAGTTGAAATTAAAACAAGTTAATAAGCTTAGCTTCCTGCATGGGCACGATCGTGTGCTAGTAGGCTAATCGTTATCATTGTATATGCATCCAATTTGCTGCAGTGTTTATGATGACTGACTGGATGCTTTTCTTATTTTACATGAATATTTGGATGAGATTATAACAACTTAGTTTTATAAATGAAAACCCTGCCGTAATTTTCTATCACTTACGATTTGCTCCAAGTTTGAGTGAATAGCTTCTGAGACTGAATTATCCACCTCTCTTAGACCTATTGGTTAAGATCTGCTCCTATTTAATCAAGCTCATATTTCAGTCTCAGTTGGTTGTAAGCTTCAAAGACTTGTTGTAAATTTGTCTGTCTTGCTGGTCAGCAGATCAATGGCTTCTAGAGAGGGCTTGGAAAATCCAGACCAGGGATCAATATAATTGAATGACGAATACAGGGTAGCATCTGCAGTGTGCGATCTCTTCTTTCTCCCTCTGTCGTCTGGACTCTCTGCTAAAAATCACATTCTTTCGAAACCATCGCCTGTTCTTAAACTACAGCCTCTGGGGTGCGGCCTTGTGCTTTTGCCAGTGGAGGATAAAAATAACGTGGCTCCATGTGTGCATGTCTGCCTCCTTCCCATAGTCCTTCTGTAACTTTTAGATTTTTGGGTCGTCCTCTTTTGCAGTGCGCTCACTCTGTGTATTGGTTTGAGAACGATCTCTGCGTAAAGGTGATGGCTCACTGTTTGTACCTGTGTGTGTGCAGGAGCTCAGATTTGGACATGAATGGCAAGACGGGTAGCAGAGGGCCCGCAAACAACGCCGTTGAGGCAAACAGCAATGCAAACAACCTCAGCATGGCATCTCATTCAACTCCAGAGGCCCAGAATCACTCACAGGTCAGTATAGTGCAGTACACTGCAAAAAGAAGAAGAAGAAGCTGAAACTCAGATAGATAGATACAGTGAACATCAATATTCAGGTTTAGATTAAAAACATGGTCAAAAGTGTGGACATGGCAAATTGGATATTTTTTTTCATGATCTTAAAAATATTCTTTAACTAAAGGCTTATGCGTAAATACTTGAAATTTGTTCTTAGACCAATATGAACAGTCACACTGATGCCTTGTATGGCTTTATCTGAATTTGTAATGTGAACAAAAAATGTTTTATATAACAACCAACAAGTAGTTTTTAGATGTTGCAAAAAAGCAGCCAATATAGAGAAATGTCTTCAGGACTGTTGAAAAAAGTATCTCAGGTCCAAAGGTGTTATCAAAAGAAATCTAAAATATAAAAATATCTAAAATACAAAAATGTTTTTTGACCATCTGGTAAAAAGTTGTGAAATTTGGCACACTGATTGGGGAAGGTCTAAGGAACATTCTGACCATATTTTGGCCAAGTGCTGCCAATGCTCTAGTGCCACCATCTGGTCAAATTTGGGCCTAATTTGAAAGTACATTTATTGTCATAACCTTTGAACTGTGTCCAAAATTTAAAAGCCAGGCATCCCAGGATTCCCTGGGTCGAGACGAGTTTAACGCACTCTATGACGTCAATTGGATTTTGCGCCATCTTGGATTTTGTCAAAAACTTTTTTTTTCACTACTTCTCCTACAAATATTGTCCAGTCATCACCAAATTTGGCATACGTCATCTTCAGAGTGAGCCTCACAAAAATTATTAAAAGAATTTCGAATACTCCAAACGGTTTGCCCGCAATGGGCCAACGAATCTGACAGCAAACCCACCAAACAGGAAGTGAGGCTGTATCTCATTAAGAAAATGAATGAATGATATGGTGAAGTTTTCTGTAAGGAGATGTTTGTTTGTGTATGGAAGGAGTCTCAGGTGTCAGTGCTTTGTAACAGTCAGTAAGTTTTCTGCCAAGGGAAGGTCTTCAGGACTTCAGGCTTCCAGTTCTCGATTTCTCAGTAACATGGCAACCTACTGTTTTTTTTTTAATTGACTTTAATAGAGAGAAAAAAGTAATGCTTGTGAGGCATAGCTGGTGTTTATATAGTAACTGTAATAATGTAAGTGATATCAAGAAATAATTTGAGTCACAGAAGATCCACAGCATTAAATGTTACTATAGGGGTTAAAAATTGTGTCATATTGTTCATTAATAAATTAATAAATTAATAAATTGCAGCTGTTAGCAAATCAATGTGGTATAAGAGGAATAAAACAAATCCAATGTATGATATAAGACTGCAAAGTGCTTCTCTGAGTTGCTCCGGATAAGGGCAAATACCGTAAATGTAAATATTTTATTCCTTACTTATATAATACATTATTCTAAAGTGAGGTTCTCAGTCCTGGTCCCTGTTGTTCTAATATACAGTGGAAAAAACAGTGCGTGCTGAGATGCCAATTCACTAGGTATTACAGGCATATGTGAATAAACTAAAAACTCAAAGCATCTGGCTTGACTTACTAAGTAATGTCCTGTGTGAGCTGAGTCAAGTGTGTGAGCAGGGAAACCACAGAATTACGCAATCAAGAAAAAAAATCATGCAATCAGAAACCGTGATTAAATAATCATCATCTAATTTATTATATCACAACAACCCAGTATTATTATTATTATCCATCAACCGCATTGTCTATGTGTTGTGTTTATGTCTGGTGTTCAGCAAAGCATAACCATTTTCCTATGCCTCTTTGTAGCTGGTTTCACGGACGCCTAAGAGAGCTGCCACTTTTGGGAAGCGCTCCAATTCCATGCGCCGTAACCCAAAGGCTGAAGTGACCAAGCAAGGCTGGCTCCATAAACAGGTAAAGATTGTGAGAGCAATATTGCATTGAGACAATTGATATTGTTATAATTAATTTTTCTGTTCAGCATTTAGCAATGTGTTATTTCTATTTCTACTTCTACACCTCACACAAAATCTCTTCCCATGCTTAGTGTTCTTCTTGATGACAAATGTGTGTGTCAGAGTGCAAATAAGTGTCACGTGACAGGGACTACTTTTATTTTGCCTTGTTGCTTATAGATCAAAATGACAAGAATCATAATATATCATAAAAAATCTTTTTTTTTCCCCACTGTATGTTCTGAGACACATGAAGCCAGCCAACAGCATCTTTTCTAATGGCTGCTCATGCTGCATCACAGGCAGCATAGCATACCCTGACAAAAGAGCTATCTGCCCTCTTCCACATACATGTGCTCACAGCCACCCTTGATTGGCTGGTGTTGCTGTGATTGACAGAGGAGAGAGAATAATATCATCCCTTCCATCCAGAGAGCACAGCCAATATTGCTTCGTTGGCCGCTGGCCAGAGATGGCTGTGCCATCATCGGGATTCCACCTCGCGCTATTCTGTAGCACCATTTTGATTTTTCAATGATTAGAGAAACTAAGCCAAGCATATAAAGTTTCATGTTGGACTGACCATGTCATATTGGTTTTCTTGGACTAGTGAAGTAATTTTGGATTCAGTATTGATGAGGGTTTCATTGTGGTATGCCCAGTGACTATGCACAGAGACACTTGATTAAGAAAATATAACATCTGCCACTTACACCAATTTTTTTTTTTTCCAAAAGAAAATTATTTCAGTCTTACGTTAACATTACATGTAGATGTGTATAGAGTTTAATAAAATGCTAAGCTTACTCATCTCAGAGTGCAGAAAGAATACAGTGAGCAGTGGCGGCTCAGCCACTAGGGGTCCTTGAGCAAAGGCTTGAGCAGGACTCAGGAGTGCTGTCCCATGCCTAACCCTGTCCTCGCATCTCATTTTTCTTCTGGGCTGGGATATACAGAGAAACCGTTTGGATTTATTGTGCTGATGTCCTATAAAGGCCATCTTTTAAATACCAAATTGCAATACAGAACTGAAGCTGTTTATTACAAAGTGAACAAGTGTGACTTTTCCGGTTACTTGTTATCTTAAGTTAAACATAATCAGGGTGGCTGGTATAAACGGGCTAACAGGGCTAAGCACTGCCATCTTTCACATCTAAAAAGCTATTAATATATCATTTTTGGCATCTACATCAGACTATTTGCTCTTAACAATGTGATATTGTTTTAAGAACTTTGTGGAATGGAGTGCATCAGCACTAGCAGTGGGTGTAAGATAAATACACAGAATGGTGGAGAGTTTAGGGCTGATTTATTTCTAGCCCCCACTACAGATTCATGCAGTCTGTCATTTCTGTCAGATCTCTGTCAGGTGATTACACAGAGTGAAACACCCCTTAGATTACGTGCACATTCGCGCTGATATCTCTCAGCACGCTTTGCTGACAGATCAGTGACACGCCATCATGTAAAATACGGTAAATACTTAAAATATTGTAAAATACAGTCGCAAGCATAATGAAGGCCAGCAAGGTGGATTATTTACTCTGTTTTCCTTTTTCCCCACAAATGCATTTAAAGGAGGAAATAACAGAAGACTAATCACAGACTGTGGGGTCTCAGTTTCAGTACAAATTACTTTTTTTTTTTTTTTTATGAAAGCATTGCAAACTTTGCTGTTTACCATGTTTGGTATATGGAGGAAACATGGCATGAAGCCAGTAAAGCATTACAGACTAGCAAAACACATTCAGATTTTTTATCTGTCTTTAGGTGCATGTGTGTGTGTGTGTGTGTGTGTGTGTGTAATAATTCTTATTATGCCATCAATTAGACCTCTTGATATACTGTAATGCATTGTTTAGCCTTAATAGATTCATAGTCAAACTACTGAGAGATATTAGATTTTATTCCTCCTATCTAATATCACAACCGTCCATCACTAAACCTGATGATTTGCTGTTGTTAGAGTTTGATTATGATTATAATGTTCTTATTGCAGGCCAGCAGTGGTGTGAAGCAGTGGAACAAGCGCTGGTTTGTGCTCACAGATCGATGCCTCTTCTACTATAAAGGTTGGTTGTGAAGACATTTTTGTGTGCGGTTATGTTAATAACTTTCTATATTCATATTGCTGGTGGTGACCACACCTTCAAGATTTGATTATCCAAATGCCATTTACCTACAACTGAACATATCCTTTCTGTATTCATTTGAATGTAGTGTCCTCTGATCCTGTCTGTTCTGCACAAATTCATTTCATCCTCAGATAGTTGGTCTTACATAAACCACAACAGACAGCATCATTCACAACTAAAGTGTCCAAATTCTTGATTAACATGCTGCTATACTGTGAAAACCATGACACATTAGGAAAGCACTTGGATTTGTATTGAGTTTGTGTATATGGTTAGAAACTGGGCCTATCCTCTAAATTGGGTAGAAATGTTGGTTATAAAAACCCTTATTTCTTTACAGTCTGATGAGAGTATACTGTTCTTCATGGTCAATTTACGTGTTACAGTATTGTATGTTTAGTCTAAGCGTTTAGATTTGTATTTTTTTTGCAGTAGATCCCAGAACTCTTCCATGCACGGACGGCCTTAGGTCTTTTCGCCGAATATTCATTTGAATATACAGAAATTAACTGTATATCTTATCTTTAATGATTATATAATTTCATGATACTAGTGATGACACACATTGCTCAAATGCCTCCACGTAGATTTTAATCTCTGTGAGTCACCCTTATGATGATACATCATAAGGGTGCAAGAGATGAAAGGGCACTTAAAAGTGGGCATTATTTAGTCACGTTTACGGGTAATTTCATGGCTGGTCAAATGTGTGTTTTATGATGAAGGTTTATGAGATCCTTGTAGAACATCTGCCCACAGACAGCCTTCACACACATCTGGGTTATGGTTTGTGTGTGTGTGTGTGTGTGTGTGTGTGGAGTGCTTCTCATTTTGACCCAATTGTGAAGGTCATGTGAACAGCACAGCCTCTGAGGACAGAGGTCAGCTAGCTCCTCCCCCAGTCCTCCACCAATCATAGTTTTTCCACTCATAGTTACGATAAATCCTGCATAAATGGCTGCAGCTTAATTTATTATGATATACCGGTTCTACTATACATGTGGGGAGTGTTGGCAAAACACACCAATACATAAACATGATGATACATAGTTCTTGTGTGCTGTGGTTATGTGTGCTGTGGTTATAAGATGGTTAATAGAAATGTTTTTATACTGAAGTATTTTTTATACCTAAGTGAGACTGAAGTATTAATTACATCCAGGCTGATACTGTAATGTCTAAATCACTAAGCAGTATTGTTTGTGGTTCAGTGGGATTATTGTGGAGATATTCACCAGGGTTTTGTAATGCTGAGCTTATTTAGTGCCCCCTAGTGGCCTGCATGCTTGGCTCTATGTGTTTCCTGTCTACAATGCAGCTCAATTACTGTTTGATTTTTTTTCCCCCCACACAGTACATAGCAGCTCGGCCTACACATTTAAATCTGCCTAGGTGATTCATATTATCCTCTTTTCAGTGAAATGTTTTAAAGCAGGCGCTGATGGTGCACTCAGTGAATGAGTGGGCCTGAAGAGGAAGTGTAGGCTGAAAAGCTGGCATGCAGGTTGGGGTGCTGTGGGATCAGCTGGAGGCTTGTCAGTGTGAGCCAGGCTTTCCCAACTCTAACTCTCTTTCTCTGTTATGTATTTCTCTGAGTCAACTACAATCGTCAGCAATGTAACACTCACTGCCCCTACTGTATCTTTCTAACTCTTTCCTGCTCATTCTTTTCATTCAATAAATTGCTGTGGACTTTTTAGTGTTCAGAGGTGTCAGTACAGAAAGTTTTGGGGTGTATGAAAGGATTCGGTCATTAGAATTTCAGTCTCCTGGTGCTCAAGAGGAAAATGCAGTTTCATTTCAAACAAAATGGGGTTTTCAAAAAGGGGCCCTATGTGTGCCAAGAAAACATTCCCCACACAATTACACCACCTCCACCATCCTGAACTGTTGACACAAGGCTGCCTGGGTCCTTTGATTAATCCGAGCCTACAGTACTGTCGCAACAGAAACTGCATTTCATCAGACCAGGCAACGTTTTTCCAATCTTCCAGTGAGGTAATGAGAGGCGACCCCTGTGTCCCTTCACCCCCTCAGGACTGAGGGCAGATCAGGCTGCAACTTTTTGCTCCGGTCGCTCCAGTCTGGCTCTCTGCACTGTTTCCATATTCAGAACACTGATCTGTTGTTCCTCCATATTCAACAAAAGTGAAACTGCTCACAGTTTTTCTATCTCGATATCCATTTGTAAACAGTGAACCAAAGAACCTTTTGTCCATAATAGACCTACCCTCTTTATAAATCACTATTGATGTGGTAATGGCGGTATCAGCGGGCAAAAGCTTCCAAAATCCTTCTTCTCTTTCATCTGACCACACATTTTCTTCTCTCTCTCGACCTCTGAGCTCGCTAAACCCGCTCTAACGTGTGGGAATACCTGTGTTTCTCCACCCACTACTGACTGTTTGAACTCATACACTGTCGTTCCTGAAGGGAAAGAATCCCACGCATTTGATCCTGGATTTTTACATACTGTAAGTTGAAGAGCTGCCTTTTTTCCTGCCACATGCACAGATATAAGAGAGCTACATGGCACATTATGTATATACCTGCACTGCTGATAATTCAGTTGAAACAAACTACAGGAAACTTTTGCTGGGCAAATGTAAATGTGGGACAGAAATGATCCTGAGACCTGTCTGTCTTGAGCAAAGTACATTACTACTGTTGGTACTAACAATTATTGCGAACAATTATAATACTAGCCTGATAATACTCAACCAGACTAGAGATGACAGGTTAGTTTTTAATTTCATATAACAGGAATCAGCAATAACACGACTACATGAAATTTAAAAAAAATAAGCTTTGTGTTTCGCTAAAGCTACCATTCCCAAACTAGTGACATCATGATAAATACAGCCTGACAAACTAAATCACAAATCTAATTGCAAAGCTAATCATATCAACCATGACATACACTACTAAATATTAGGAACATTAAACAACAACTGAGGTTGAGTTAAAAAGAATCTAAACTGTACTAAAAGGAATAGACAGTAAACTCAGCTCTCCAGCCTGCCTTGACACTAAAGTCAATAAAGTCCATAAAAAGCATTCTCCAGTGAAAATTAATCCTCATGTCATTGGTTCTTGCATTCAAATGCTTCCCAGTGTAACTGGGTTTTGCCAAAATTTTCATAAACATGCTGAATTGATGGACAATCCGGAAAGTTGCTCCCTCCAAGACGGTGTCTCCTTCAATGTGTGAATTGTAGCTCAAAGTGGCATCTAGAAGGCCATGAGGCATTATGGGTCAAGTAATGGAGGAATGGTGGACCGAATGGTCCGTAAATCAAATCCAGGAGGTCTTTTTTTTCTTTTTTTCTTTTCTGTTTTTTTGTTAATGGTGGTAGAAATTACAACTCACCATTATCAAATTTATTAGGTTTAGGGGGCCAAGCACAGAAGGTGCATAGGCACCCTATCGTTATTGTACCTCTTCTTTTTCTTCTTCTTCTTCTGGCTAGGGTGTTTATGGCAGCCCATAGAACCATCTGGTACAAAGTTGTGAAATTTGGCACACTGATTGTGGAGGGTCTAAGGAACATTCTGGCCAAATTTGGGCCAAGTGCTGCCAACGTTCCAGCGCCACCATCTGGTCAAATTTGGGCCTAATTTGGAA